>NC_134871.1:46772329-47127329 GCF_049852395.1 Peromyscus maniculatus bairdii | reverse complement strand
TGTCAGACCCCTGGAACTGGAGTTACAGACAGTTGTGAGCTGCTATGCGGCTGCTAGGAATTGAACCTGGAAGGGCAGTCAGTGCCTTTAACCACTGAGCCATCTCTCCAGCCCCCACTTACTGGTCTTGAGTCACACAGCGGATGGAGTCTGGCTGACTGGCTCTCTTGTTTTTTCTCCAACCCTTCCCTGGGCCACTGGGTTGGTCAATGCTGGGGGAAACACTGGGACCTCAGAGAAGAGTAGGCTGTTGTTTTCCCCTCTCCCGCCAGCCTCACTCCGAAGAAACTAAGGTGGAAATAATAGTAGTTGATGGCACTAAGGACATGCTTTGTCCTAGGTGCTGCCGGCATCCTCAGTGAGTGGAAGAAACGAGACAGAGAGGGAAAGCAACTCAGCTAAGGCCACACAGCCTGTGAGCATCAGCCTTAGGATTTGAGAGTTAGTAGTTCCCGAAGACCGCTCTGAGTCTCGAACTGTAGCCCAGGCTAGCCCTAGATCTCTCACTCCCATTGCCGTGGACTCTGGAGTTCCGGGATTACAAATGGGCATCACCGTACATGTTTAAAAGGAAAATTTTTGTTATGTGTGCCCTACCACAATTCATTAAGCTTTGGAAAAAAAAAATGGTTATGGGGAGAAAATGCAGCTCAGTTGGCAGAGGGTTTGCTGAGCACGCATCAAGCCCTGCACTCCATCTCTTCAGCATTGCATACGATATGGGTGAGGGTGGGACCGATGGTCCATGTTCACAATCCCGGCACTGAGAAAGCAGCAGCAAGAGGATCGGGAGTTCAAGGTCATCCTTAACTACACAGTGAACTAAAGGCCAGCCTGGGCTACAGTTTTTGTTTTTTAAAGTGGTCTTTCTGGCCTTCCGGAGGCAGAAGCAAAAAGATTACAAGTTCCAGGCCAGCTTGAGCTACACAGAGAGACTCTGTCTCAAAAACAAATTGATCACCTTTGGATGTCTAGGGGTCCCCTGGCATGGGAACTGCACACTGTCACTTCATCTGTCTCCGGAATCTGTTGAGCTTACAAACCTGGATCTCACATGGGTTGAAGAATAGGTCCCAAGACCACTCCTCCCACTCTGGAGTCCCTGTGCTCCCTCCTGTCCCGAGTCAACTGTGTTGCTTTGTATTTTCACATCATCTCCCCCACGTCGCCCTGGCCAGCCTTGAACTTACAGCAATCCTCCTGCCTTTCCTGTGTTGGGAAGATTGTCGACTATTCTAGGGACCCCAGTATAGGGAGAACCGTGGTGTGTGTCTTTTTGTGACTAGCTTATTTTTCTTAGCACACTTGTCCTCAGAGTGCCCCACACTGTCCCATGTGTGAGAACGATCTTTCGGTTCAGGCTGACAAAGCTGGGAGTGGTGATGCAAACCTTAGTGTGATGCTGAGGTGAGGAGAAGTGAGTGGACTTCGGGCAGAGGTAACCATACTTCCCAGTTTAGATCCTGGGGAGGAGACCCAAGACCCTGAGGACCGAGAATGCTCTTTGGATTGTTGTTATGGGCACCCTTGTTGCTGGTGGCCCCAGTTTGAGAGAGACAGGGTCAGCATCTTACACTTGGCCTTCCCAGAAGCCCTGTGATAAACATGCATCCTGTGACTGGTGTTGCCTTGGACCTCAGCGCTCTGTCTGTCCTCAGCTGTTTCCCACTGTGAGGTGAGAACCCAGTGCCAGGAGGCCAGAGAGGAGTTTATTGGCTCACAGAGAGAAAAACTCCAGGATGAACTGGACACAAGAATCTGGATGGAGTCCCAGTCAATGTGATTCGAGTGAAAGCAACATGGGTCAACGGACAGTCAAGTCCCACACCGCAGCCTCTGTCCTCCGCTTAATGAGTGATGTCGCACAGACTGCTCGTTTTATGTCAACTCGATGCAAGCTAAAGTCATTTGGAAAGAGGGGAACTTCAATGTAGAAAATGCCTCCATCAGACAGACCAGTGGGCAAGCCTGTGGGCATTAAAAAAAAAATTTTTTTTAATTGATGATTATTGTGGGAGGGTTTGGCTCACTGTGGGAGAAGCCACTTGTGGGCTGATGGTCCTGGGTTCCATAAGAAAGCAGGCTGAGCAAGCCACGTGAAGCAAGCCAGTAAGCAGCACCCCTCCATGGCCTCTGCATCGGCTCCTGCCTCCAGGTTCCTGCCCTGTTTGAGTTCCTGCCCTGACTTCCTTCAATGATGGACTGTGCTGTGGTACTCTAAGTGGAAACAAACTCTCTCCTCCCCAAGTTGCTTTCGGTCATGGTTTTTCATCACAGCAATCGGAAACTCAATAATGATGCACCCCAACCTGCAGGGTACCGCACAGGCACCGGGAGAAAGGCTGGGACTTGGCTAGCATACTTCCTTCCCTCCCTTGTTCAGTGGAGGATGGTCCCCAGGGTGGAGTATGGCAGCTGGGCTCACTCTGGAGCCCAGTGAAGGAGAAACCAGAAATTTGTCCGAGGCCAGCGGTGTCCTGGAACAGCTGGAGGGATGTGGAAGTGAGTGGCTCCTGGCCGGTGGCGTAGATGCCCATGTAGGGGATTAGGGTGAAGGGAGAGCGGTTGCCCCTCAGGGAGTCTTCTCCTTACCTTTCTGGAGTGTCAGGGAAAGCCCGAAGGGGAGGAGTGACTCAGCCCTGAATAGCTGGGATGCTGGGGAAATCCACTGCAATGCTTCCAAACAGCTCATTTCCTTCCACAGCCGGTGACTTCAGAAGTTTAGGGAGTGTTTACAGCAAGGCATGGTCAGTCCTCCAGAGGTGACCTTTGATGGAGCTTGAATGTTCTCCTCATGAACCTGAGAACAAAACACGAGTCTAGCTTTCTGTGGGTGAATTCCAGCCCAGGAGACAGCAGGTCACATTTGGTCTCCTCACCCAACTTACAAGATGGAAAATTAACCTTGGTTTAATACACCTTTATTATTCTTTGTATTGTACATAATTTATACTTACATTAATTACATTGATCGTGTGTGTGTGTGTGTGTGTGTGTGTGTGTGTGTGTGTGTGTGTGTGTGTGAATGCAGGCATGTGTCCCTGGCATGTGTATGAAAGTCAGAGAACAACTTCCAGAGATCAATATTCTCTTCCATCCTGTCAGTCTCAGGTTTGAATTTAGCTTGTCAGGCTTGGCAGCAAGAACCTTTTCCCAGTGAGCCATCTCACGGCCTTTCTATTTACATTGAAAACAATAGTTGAAAAAACATTTCCATGCTTGGCAGTGGTGGCACATGTCTTTAATCCCAGCACCAGGGAGGCAGAAGCAGGCAGATCTCTGTCTTGAAAATAAAACAAAACAAAACAAATGAAAACATTTCCACAATAACACCTTTTTTTCTTCCTTCCTTCCTTCCTTCCTTCCTTCCTTCCTTCCTTCCTTCCTTCCTTCCTTCCTTCCTTCCTTCCTTCCTTCCTTTCTTTCTTTCTTTCTTTCTTTCTTTCTTTCTTTCTTTCTAGACAGGGTGTCTCTGTGTAACAGCTGTGGCTGTCCTGGAACTTGCTCTGTAGACCAGTCTGGCCTTGAACTAACAGAGATCCAGCTGCCTCTGCCTCCTGAGTGCTGGGATTAAAGGTGGGCACCACCACCACCACCACCACCACCACCACCACCACCACCACCACCACCACCAGGCCACAATAACTCTTTTAAAAATTATTATTTATTTGTATGGGTGTTTTGTCTGTACCACTTGAGTGCCTGGTGCCCAGGGAGGTCAGAAGACAGCATCAGACAGTTCCTCTGGGATTGGAGTTATGGACAGTTGTGAGCCCTCAAGGTGGGTGCTGGGAATTGAACCCTGGTCTTCTGGAAAGCAGCCGGTGCTCTTAATCACTGAGCTATCACTCCAGCCCCCACAATAACATTTTAAATGTGCAGAGGATGTGTGATAAGAGACAGATGACCCCTTCTCACCACGTTCCCAGCACCCCGGCTCCTCCCCAGAGTTCCTGTTCCTGCACAAGCCTCTTCTCTATCACTAGAGGTCTCTGTCTCCACCAGAGGCTCCAGAGCTCTTTCTAGGAGGCCAGGGAAGCTGTACCTGGAGCTGTAAAGACAGGTGAGAGTGTGTTTGCAATAGAGATGCAGCCCCTAAGCTTTCCTAAAGCTTTATATATTTTTGAGACAGCCTTGCTACACTGCCCAGGCAGAACTTGAACTTGGAATCCTCCAGCCTCAGTCTCCTGAGTAGCTGAGATTATAGGTCTGTGCTACCAGGTCCACTTTTGTCTTTTTTCTTTTCTTTTTTTTTTTTAATGTAGAAAATACTTTTAGTTCATGGACCATAGAGAAACCCATGGTAGTCTAGATTCGGCCTGTTTGTTGAGCCTGGTCTACATGTGTGCAAACCCCAGCCTTCTACTTAACATTTTTAAATTTTATACAATGTCTATAAAATTTAGCTCTAAGTTTTAGTGGTCAGGACCTCTACTACTATCTATATTTTAATTTTTACATGATTTGGAGAGCTTGCAGATTCCCAATATTACTTAAATTGTGGAAGTAATAAAACAATTCTAATTCATTTTGGTTTAGCTCAGGCTAGCCTTCAACACATTAAAAGGTGAGGCCAGCCTCAGTGTTCTTAGCCTCCAGCCTCTGCCTTCCAAGTGCTGGGACTACAGGCATGCAAACTCCACACAGCTTCTACCTCACTTTGAGTAGGTTGTGTGAATTGCCCATTCACTTTCTTGGCCTATTAAAAATTGTTTACTTATTCTTCTGGGAAAACTCTGTATAGTTTGCTCATAATAATTCTTGGGTTAGTTTCTAGTGTACAATTTCTCCCACTTTAAACGTCTTTAGAAGTTATAAAATATTCTGAAGCATATTTACAAGAAAGAAAATTGTGGTTGGGTGTGGTAGTATATACGTGGGAGGTGGAGGCAGGAGAATCACAAGTTCAAGGCCAGACTTGGCTACAAGAGACCCTGTCCAAAATAGAAGGAAAAGAAAGAAAATTGTGAAAGAAAAGATTAATGAGGGATGAAAGAGTACGTTTCTTCTGACATATTAAATTTATTGATGTGTGTGTGAATGTGTGTGTGTCTGTGTGTGTGAGTGTGTGTGTGTGCACACATGAGTGTCTGTGAGTATGTGTGTGTATGTGTGTGTGTGTGTGTGTGTGTGTGTGTGTGTGTATGTATGTATGTTGCTAGGAATCAAACCCACGACCTCGCACATGCCAGATAAATGCTCTACTACAAAACTGTATCTGTAACTTAATTTATAAAAACATAGTCATTAAACATTTTTTCTTGTTCTTTCCAAAAAAAAAAAGATTTAGGAAGATGTGTTCTGCTAGTAAAAGGTAGCTGGCCGAGGGTTTGTAGCCTTGGAGGCCCTGTGCTCAGCTTTGGAAAGCACCTCCTGCATCATAACTGCCCCTCCTTTGGCCTTCTGGTCAAAAGAATGGAATACTTCTGGACTTGGGTGGAGAAATGACATTCTGATCTGCTCTAAAGATAAAAACACTACATTATGTACTGTGTCTCCTCCCCTCGGAGTTAATCCAGGGAAGTGAAAACGTCTAGTGGGTAAAGGTGTTTGCCAATAAGCCTGGCAACCTGAGATCGACCGGCAGGACTCACCTGAGGGAAGGAGAGAACCGATTCTTCTGCTGTTGTTGCTGTTGTTTTCCGAGACAGGGTTTTGCTGTGTAGCCCTGGCTGTCCTGGAACTCGTTCTGTACACCAAGCTGGCCTCGAACTCACAGAGATCCACTTACTTGCCTCCTGAGTGCTGGGACTAAAGTCATGCTCCACCACAGCCTGGCCTCTGGTGGCTCTGGCAGAGGACCCAAGTTCAATTTTCAGCACCCACAGCTTGCAGCCATCTGTAACTCCAGTTCCAGGGGGTCCAACACCCTCTTCTGTCGTCCGCAGGCCCCAGGCAACACGTGTGGTGCACATACAGACATTCAGGAAGAACCCTCATACCTGTAAAATAAATCTAAAAAGAAATAAAAGAGATGGGGAGGTTAAGCCAGCTGGCTGGCCTGTCAATCACCAGGACAGGACTCTACTCCCCCAGAAGCTGAAGGCATGCTAAGGAGACGGGCGAAATAATTACCCCCTTAATGAGATGATGTACTTGTTCTTCCTAGAAGCCTCTCTGTCAGTGCAGCCACCTACAGAGCCTCTGCCATGCAGCCTGCCCCCTTCCTAGGTTCTGCAGAGTAACTGTGTTTTTTACTTTTTCTCTCTCCTCTTCTTTTGGATGGTGGCCAAGAGCCTAAGCATGCTCTCTCTGAAGCCCTCTTCCCCTTCCTTTGTATGGCTACTTACTGACCCTCATTGCTGAGCATGCAGGGCTTCCTGGATATTGACTCAAAAGTCATGACTTTCTTTCTTTAAAAAAATTAATATTGATTTATTGGTGGGAGTGACATGGGCATGCCGAGACATATGTGGAAGTCAGAGGACAACTTGCAGGTGTGAGTTTTTCTCCTACCCTGTGGGTCCTGGGAATTGAACTCAGGTCTTATCAGGCTTGGTGGTGAGTGCCTTTACCTGCTGAGCCGTCTCACTGACCCGTTACTTTCTTCCTTGTCTTCATTTCATTTCACACGCCAGTTACTGAGATCTACAGCTTGCCTGCCCTATGGCTTTCTCTCAAACTCTACCCAAATTATCTGCAAGCTTTCTTCTGAGTGTGTTTCTAAATTCATTTATTAACAAGACTAAGTATCCAAAAGGGATCCCCAATTCTCTGATATCACTAGCTTCATGGACAAAGTGCCTGGCACATAGTGTGTGGTTAGTGAATAGCTTCAATTACTAAAGAATAAAGGTTTTACATCTTTATGCCACCTGCTAAATGTGAGTTGAAATAGAATCATTTAAAACATTTATTATTATTCTATTATTATTATTATTAGTAGTAGTAGTAGTAGTAGTAGTAGTATGAATGCTTTTCCTGCATGTGTGTCTGTACACCACGTGTGTGCCTGGTACCCACAGAGGCCATAGAGGGGCACTGGATCTCCTGGAACTGAGTGAGGTTACAGATGGTTGTGAGCCACCATGTGGGTGCTGGGAACTGAGTCCGGGTCCTCTACAAGGGCATTCAGAACTCTTAACAATTAAGCCATCTCTCCAGCACCCTGAAGTAGGATCTTAACTCCACTGAGTAGGAGTAGCAAGGAAACAACATATCAACTTAAAGAAAGAATGTCTAGTAACTTGTTAAAGTCTACTGTGTGCTGGATGTGGTGTAGGCGTTTCCCATACTCCATCTTTTATGGGAGAGAAATCGGACCCTCCAATGAGTGAAATAACCTTTCCAAGGTCATCCACAAACAAGAGGATGAACTAGAGCCAATATTAATGCTTTTCCAATGACCCAGCCATGTCACACTCCCCTAATTAACATCAGTGTCATGCTTTTCTGTTTAAAAATGTGTCTCGACTCACCTAAGATTTTTGACCACCTTGCCAGGCATGTGGCATCTGAAAGATGGATGAGGAAATGGAGCTCCGGGAGGTCCCTTGGTCCTAGCCACACTGGGCCTGTGCCTGTGCCTTAGAAAACAGTCGTGTAATCCTGACAGCAGCTCCTGCCCTTCTTCCCTCAGCCCTGGAAAAGCAAGATTCAGAGGGGAGTATGATGTCCCTCAGGTCCCACCACAAGCAGCTGGCAGCACCGGCATTCACATGCTGGGTTGTCTAACCCCAAAGACATGCTGAGGCTGTTGTGCCAAGCCTTGAACCCAGGATCTCACCTATGGCAGACAAGCTCTCTACCACTGACCTACTACAACCTTATTTTCTCTTTCTTTCTTTCCTTTTTTTTTTTCCACTACGTAGCCCTGACTCGCCTGAAACTTACTATGTAGACCAGGCTGGCCTTGAACTCATAAGATTCACCTGCCTCTTTTGTGTTGGGACTAAAGGTATGTGCTACCATGCTCCGGTGGGCTTCTACTTTCTTTCCATTTTCCTTCCTTTCTTTTTTCTTTCTTTCTTTAGTCAATTTATTCTTTTACAGTTTTACACACACACACACACACACACACACACACACACACACACACACACATACACAATTACACTTTGATCACTGTCTGTCCATTCTCTTCTCTTCTCCCTCTCTCTGAAGCGCTGCTTCCCAACAAGTCCCTTTCCTACTTCATGTCTTGTGTGTTGCCCATTGTATTTAATTAGAGTTGCCTGGGGGAGATGGATGATTTACTTGAGCAAGGGCAACTTACCTATGACTACATCACTGAGGAATATAGCCTCCCTCTCCCAGTAAACATTAACTGTAACATTAAATGTAACAAACATTAACTCCTCAGGGAGGGGTGGGGCCTTATGAGCCCCTGCCCCATGAAATGGAATGTTGATGGGCAGGAGTCTTGTGCTGGTAGCCACTGCTGCGGTGAGTTCATCCGCCCAACAGCCACTCATCCAGAGGTAACTTTTTTTTTTTTTCTTAAATTCTTTTTGCAATTGTGTGTATGTGTGTGTATTGCACGGCACGCGTGTGAAGGTCAGGTAACAGCTATAAGAAATCAATTCGCGCCGGGCGTTGGTGGCGCACGCCTTTAATCCCAGCACTCGGGAGGCAGAGGCAGGCGGATCTCTGTGAGTTCGAGGCCAGCCTGGGCTACCAAGTGAGCTCCAGGAAAGGCGCAAAGCTACACGGAGAAACCCTGTCTCGAAAAACCAAAAAAAAAAAAAAAAAAAAAAAGAAATCAATTCGCTCCTTCCACCTTCACGAGGGTTCCAGAGATCAAACTAGGACGAGAGGCTTGTCCACAAGCGCCTTTGCCCACATCCAGTCATCATCAAGAGATGACCGACAAGCACGGTGGTTTGCAAAAGTGGATCTCCCCAGCATCTTTCATTTGGAGCCTGCCCACGGTTCCTCACGCACGGGCTAGGAGAACGTTGTTACTCCCTCCCTTTTTCTAGCTTCCGAACTGAAGCTTCGAAAGGTCACACAGTTAACCTGCAGACGGGACAGAGGCTGAGCCAGGTCCACCCAGGAGTGCATGCAGCAGAAAAGGGGCGGGGCGAGGCAGCCAAGCCGACCCAAGGTCAGGCAGCGGCCTCCAGCCTCCTCCCCACCTCCCTCCTAGCTCCAAGGGCTTCTCTCCAGCAGTCCCGGTGTCTCCGGCTCCCGGATCTCCTCTTGTCCTCGGCGCGAATGTGCCAAACCGCGCCAGCTCGCTCAGAGCGGAAACCTGGAACCTGGCGGACCTGTTGAGCCTTCGCAGCCATTGGTGGCCGTAGGAGCGGGATAATTTACATGCCGCTCTCTATTGGCTGGTGGGGCGGAAGTAGGCGGACCCAGCCAACTTCACCTGCCTCCCGTGGAACGCGAGCAGCTTCTCCGCAGACAAGGTGCCAGGCAGGGCGTGGAGGGCCACGACCCAGGAGTCAGGCGGCAACCGTGGGCACTGCACCCTGGCCGCTCCTGGTGGGTGTGAACTGCCTGGAGCAAGACACAGCCATCACTTGGTTACTTCTGGGGCCTGGAGGGTAGGCACAGGAATCAGATTTCATTTTTGAAATATTTTGTGCCCGAACTGAACCTTGGGGGCCTACCAAACGGTGTGTGCTTGTGTGTACACGCGCACGTGTGTATATATACCCTTGATAGTAGCCAAAAGGCCTAGGAAATGGCAGAGATATCGAGATTTCCTTAGGATCGTGTCAGATTTTTTTGTGGTTGTGGTTTCATACTGTTTGCTTTTGCTTTGAAAATAGGTCTCACTATATATTTCTGGAAAGTATGTGTAGATGCTATCTATGTAGCCCAGTCTGGCCTCAAACTCACAGAGACCCTCCTGCCTTTGCCTCCCAAGTGTGGAGATTAAAGGTGTGCGCCAACCACCATGACTCATCGTTTGTTTATAAACTGCAAACAATGTAACCTGTCATTCAACACTCTGCAACCAACTCTCACCTCCCTCCCAGGAACCCTGAGCCCAAGGCTGTGGCCACACATGCTGGTCACTGTGCCCAACCTACCTTCTCTGTCCCTGCAGCCTTTCCCTTAAGTTTGCTCTTGTGGGCCCTTCCACCTGGAGTTCTCTTCAGAGATCTCTTGAGTGTTGAGTGTCTCTTTTTCCCCATTCCCCACCAGAATGGTCTTTCCCTGTATGCAGATGAGGACAGTTGTGGAAAAAAAAAAATTTTTTTTTTTTTTTGAGACAGGGTTTCTCTGTGTAGCTTTGCGCCTTTCCCGGATCTGTGCTCTGTAGACCAGGCTGGCCTCGAACTCACAGAGATCCGCCTGCCTCTGCCTCCCAAGTGCTGGGATTAAAGGTGTGCGCCACCACTGTCCGGCTCAGTTGTGAAAATTCTATCAACGTAGCCTCCCTGCTTCCTATTAGTTCTTCAGCCCAGTTCCACACACAACCTCCTGTCCCTGATATTTCTACGTGTGCATGTATGTATGTATAGTACGTATGTGTGTGGTTATATGCACAGTGTGAGTGTTGGTGCACACTCACGTAGAGGCCAGAGGAAGACTTCAAGTGCCCTGCTCTATCACTCTCTACCTTATTACCTTGATCCCTGGTATGTCGCTGAACCTGGAATTAGGCTGATAGCCATCAAGCCACATTAATCAGCTCCTAGGAGTGCAGTAAGGTGACGATGCTTGGCTTTCCGCGTGGGTACTGGAGATTCGAACTCAGTTCCTCATGCTTGAGCAGCAAGGGCTCTTATACACTGAGCCAGGCCCTCCGTCTACTTCTTGCCATTTCTTGATTTAACATGTATGGAGCACCTGCCGTCTGTCAGCTGCTGTTCTCTGCTCTAGAACTGGACCAAGGAGCCAAGGCTGGAAGTCTCCCCCTCCCCCCTCCCTGGAGTTTACAGTTGAATGAAGACAAAGTGAATAGATATCCTGGCGGAGAACAGGCAGTGACTGGAGCGGGAAGAAAAGGAAGGGCCAAGCTGCTGCAAAGCCTCTCCTGGACAGCAGTGGTGCGGCGCGGGCCCCCCCCCCCCCCCCCCCCCCCCCCCGCACCGGGGTTAGGGGTTTAGAGGTGACTTTTGAGTGGGGGTGGTATTTTAGGAGTGACCTGAATGATGTAAGGGGAACCAGCAGTTGAGACAAGAGTGCTCCTGGCTGGAGACAGCAAGAGGGAGCAGCCCCTGTGCCCTGTGAGAGCCCAGAAAGTGGATATTGAATCCCAGTGGACAGAAGAGGGGGAGACAGAGAGCCCAGGAAGGAGTAGGTGTGGGACCTTATATTTTCCCAGGAGTGGCCAGCATGGCCTCTACTCTGGCCACTGAGCTGAGCTCTAACCAGCAATGCCACGGTTGGAAGCCACGCCCAGTGAGTTCTGCTTCTGTGGGAGGCAGCTCTGGGGTTCAGGAAAGGAGATTCTTGATCTGGCCCTTGTCAGTGTGACCTTAGGAGCCACTTGGTCTACGAAGCCTACGTCTCCACCCAATAGGTAGGGTGATAACAGCCTCCGTGCTGGTGCATTGTGAGGACTAGATGTACCATGATCCTTTAATAAAAACACTGGATGTGTGTACAAGTGTCTGCGTATGCTACGTGTGTACAGGTGCCCACAGAGGTCAGAAGAGATCATCATATCCCCAGAACTGGAGTTACAGCTTATTGTGACCTGCCTGCCATGGGTGCTGAGAACCAAACTCAGGTCCTCCGGAAGAGCAGCAAGAGCTCTTAACCGCTCTATCTCGTTAGCCTAGATTATTACACTCTTAACCACAGATGTGATGTCGGGCTGAGCTTTCACATACCCATCTCACTCCCAGGACACGCTGTCATGCTCAGGGGATAATAAGGAGAATCCCACGTGTTCAGTAGAGACGCCTTACTTTGTAGTTATTTTCAGCCCTCAGTTGGATACCTGATGTAGACCCTGCAGACAGGAGAAGCCAGCTCCACCTTCTGCTAGCCCTGTTCATATCTGCTGCTGTTGTCCCTCTGAAGCCATAGGGGGAGAGACTGTAGGCGGAGCTGGACTCTCCTGCCCTGGGAAGCACCGCAAGCTGAGTCAAGGGTATCTACAGGAGGGTTGTCTCTGTCCCTTGGGTCTGCTCCAGGCAGCTTGATACTTTGACCCCTGTTCAGTGGGAGACGCTCAGCGTGAGCCTCCTTCTGCACTGCAGGGCACCTCCCTCTCTTACCCAACCGCCTGGGATGGTTTTGTCTCATTTCCGTGGTTGAATGACTTCGAGGTTGAGGGACTTCTCTTGGGCAACAGGGGTGCTGTCTCTGTCCCTCTTCCTCCAGGGCCTCCCTCCTGAGCCTCTGACCTCCAGGATCATGCAAGTCACAAAGTCACTCCTCTTTGATTTAGTCACGATAACTCCCGGCCTCCTCAGTTTGTAAGCTGTGTTCCCACGAATCTTCCCGGATGATCAAATCAAGTGTGTTATCTTGGTGAGGTAGAGCACTGTATTGCCATTGCTTTTCTCCTTCCTTCTTTTGTTCCTCTTCCTTTTTTTCTTTTTTAGAGACCAAGTCTCATGTAACCCAGGCTAGCCTCAAACTTGCTATGTAGCCAAGGCTGGCCTTCACCTCTTTATCCATCTGCCTCCACCTCTCCAATACTAGGATTAGAGGTATTTGGCACCACACGTGGCTTACACTATTCTTCTAACAGATGAAGAACACTAAGGCCCAGCATAGTCATGGGATTAGCCTAAGATCACACAGTTAGGAAGTGGCCTTCACATGTAACAACCTCAACCTGGTGTTCTGGGGTCCTTTCTTTAAAAAAAAAAAAAAAAGTTTGCTTGTTTGTTTGTTTTGAGACAGGGTCTCGCTATGTAGCCCTGGCTGGTCTGCAACTCACTATACAGACTAGGCTGGCCTCAAGTTCACAGAGATCTGCCTGTCTCCCGGGGACACCATCATGCCAAGCCATGTATACTGGGTTTCCTACCTGGATAATTTTAATGTCACCCAGCTAGTAAGTGGTGGAGCTAAGATTCCAATTCAGATGTTGGGGTGCCAGGTCTGGTCTGCTCTGGACTGGGGTTCTGTTCCCTCCTGTGAGTTCACCTACCCAGCCGGGCTTGGCTGGTAAGGCAGCATGGGATGCAGGCTTCCTCACGTTGGAAGGGGCTTCACACCACCTGGCCCATCTTCCCAGTGAACACGACCATGCCTCCAGCTCTATGCCATGAGGAAGTGGTGTGAGGCCATATGTAGAAAAGTAAGTCTCCCAGGGAAGAGTCCGAGAGCCACTGACAGCGAGTCACCCATGCCTCATGTGGTGGTGGCTCAGGGTTCTGTGCTTAGCTAGCCACAGGCTGTGGGGTGGGAGAAGCAGGCTGGGAGTTTTCACCTTCAAATACCCTTGCTATAGAACCAAGGAGAACATCTTTATGTTGTCTTTTCTTTCTTTTTTATTGACATATCGTTCACATGCCATAAAGTTCACCAGCTAGACTGTATAATTTCATGGCTTTCAGGAGATTCCTGAAGTCCCACAACTCCCTCCATGATATAATTCCTAAACGTTTTCATTAACCTAAAGAAACTTCAGGGCCAGCAAAATGGTCAGCAGGCAAAGGAGCTTGCAGCCAAGCTTGGCAACATGACTTTGTTCCCTGGAACCAACATGGTGGAAGGAGAGAACCAATTCCCTCAAGTGGTTTTCTAACTTCTACATGCCTTGGCATGAACACACATGTGCATACATACATACACACACACGTAAATAAATGTAATTAAAATCATTTAATCAAAAAAGAAACTTCTGGAGGCTGGAAAGATGGCTCAGGGCTTAAGATCACTGACTGTTCTTCCAGAGGACCTGGGTTCAATTCCCAGCACCCAATGGTAGCTCTTAACCATCTGTAATTCCAATTCCAGAGGATTCGACTCCCTTTTTTAGCCTCCTGGGGCACTAGGCATGCACATGGTGCACAGATAAACACACAAGCAAAATACTCACACACATTATTATATAAGTTTATTATTTAAAGTCAGACGTAGTAGCACACTCCTTTATTCCCAGTACTGGAGAGGCAGAGGCAGGCAGATCTCTGTGAGTTTGAGGTCAGTTTGGTCTACATAGTGACATCCAGGGCTACAGAGAGACCTTGTCTCAAAAGGAAAAGAAAAGAAAGAATAAGTTTATTTCCCACGGTCCTGTAAGGTAGGTAGTTGAAAATCAAAGGGCCAGCACCTCGGAAGAACTTTTTGCTCTGTCACAATGTGGAGAGGGCATATCAGGCATCAGGAAGGCTGGGAAAACCAGATTCCCTTTCCAGACAATGAATGCTGGAGATAACTCACCTCCTCCTCAGATAATGGTCTCAACCCATCTTGATCTGTAGACCAGGCTGGCCTCGAACTCACTGAGATCCATCTGCTCCTGCCTCCTGAGTGCTGGGATTAAAGGTGTACACCACCACTGTTGGTTGTCTCTACTCAGGCCCCACTCTTCCCATTCCAGACCCCCACCCCCTCAGGAAGCCTACCAGGGGTCTGCTCCTCCTCTGGGGATGTTCAAGACCATGCCTACAGGATATTTAAGACAAGGTCCTTAGGTCTGCCAGATGATTCCTCTCCTGCTTTCTTCCCCTGAGAATCACCTGGGGGAGAAGGGATGCTTAACTCTTTAAACCTGGACTTTTAAGTCGGCCTGATCTGATTTATTGCATCAGCAGAGAAACCCAATATCAGATTAGGAAAACTTTCAACCAACCAGGTGGTGGTGGTGGTGCAGGCCTTTAATCCCAGCACTCAGGAGGCAGAGCCAGGAGGATCTCTGTGAGTTCGAGGCCAGCCTGGTCTACAGAGCGAGATCCAGGATAGGCTCCAAAACAACACAGAGAAACCCTGTCTTGAAACAAACAAACAAACAAACAAAAAAACCAAAAAAAAAAAAAAAAAAGAAAGAAAGAAAAAAAAAGAAAAAGAAACAAAGGAAAGGAAACCTTTCAATCACCACCTACACCACCCAGCTTCTCTTGCTCCTGCTTTTTTGTTTTTGTTTTGTTTTGTTTTGTTTTGTTTTCCAAGACAGGGTTTCTCTGTTTAGTTCTGGCTGTCTTAGAACTCACTTTGAAGACCAGGACGGCCTCAAACTCACGGAGATCCACCTGCTTCTTCCTTCCCAGTGCTGGAATTAAAGGCATGCACCACCACTGCCCAGTTTAAAATTATTATTATTTTTTTTTTAGTGTGTGGGTATTTTTTCCCCTTTTATTTTATTTTACAATACCATTCAGTTCTACATATCAGCCACGGATTCCCTTGTTCTCCCCCCTCCTGCCCCCCTCCCCTTCCCCCCAGCCCACCCCCCATTCCCACCTCCTCCAGGGCAAAGCCTCCCCGCCCCCAGGACTGAGATCAACCTGGTAGACTCAGTCCAGGCAGGTCCACTCCCCTCCTCCCAGACTGAGCCAAGCGTCCCTGCATAAGCCCCAGGTTTCAAACAGCTAACTCATGCAACGAGCCCAGGACCCAGTACCACTGCCTAGATACCTCCCAACAGATCAAGCCAATCAACTGTCTCACCTATTCAGAGGGCCTGATCCAGTTGGGGGCCCCTCAGCCTTTGGTTCATAGTTCATGTGTTTCCATTCGTTTGGCTATTTGTCCCTGTGCTTTATCCAACCTTGGTTTCAACAATTCTCGCTCCTATAAACCCTCCTCTTTCTTGCTAATTAGACTCCCGGAGCTCCACCCAGGGTCTAGCCGTGGATCTCTGCATCCAGATCCCTCAGTCATTGGATGGGGTTTCTAGCACGACAATTAGGGTGTTTGGCCATCCCATCACCAGAGTAGGTCAGTCCCGGCTGTCTCACGACCATTGCCAGCAGTCTATTGTGGGGGTATCTTTGTGGATTTCTGTGGGCCTCTCTAGCACTTTGTTTCTTCCTTTTCTCATGTGGTCTTCATTTGCCATGGTCTCCTATCTATTCCTTGTTCTCCCTCTCTGTTCTTCTTCTTTTTTTTTTTTTTTTTTTTTTTTTGGTTTTTCAAGACAGGGTTTCTCTGTGTAGTTTTGTGCCTTTCCTGGAACCCACTTTGTAGTCCAGGCTGGCCTCGAACTCACAGAGATCTGCCTGCCTCTGCCTCCGAGTGCTGGGATTAAAGGCGTGAGCCACCGCCGCCCGGCTCCCTCTCTGTTCTTGATCCAGCTGGGATCTCCCGCTCATGTGTGGGTATTTTGTCTGCATGTTTGTCTGTGCCTGGTTCTCTACAGGGGGCAGAAGAGGGGCATCCAATTTCCTGACACAGGAATCAAAAACAATTGTGAGCTGCCATATGGTGCTGGGAACCAAACTTGGGTCCTTTGCCAGAACCACAAGTACTCTTAACTGCTGAGCCATCTCTCCAGCCTCCCATCTACCATTTTTATGTATTCTTCTTTTTATTTATTTAAAGTGATTTTATTGCTTGAGTACACAAGACAAACTTAGGCCACTAGACCAGTCTGTGGATGACTCACGTTTCCCACTTAGTCTCACAATGACAACCAATCGGTGAATTTGGCTCACCATCAGAATCAAGAGGAATTTAGCATCCTTCTCCTTTCCGTTCCTCTCAGGATGCTGTGGACAGCGACTGCTTTCTTCGTTTCTTTTTTAAGCTTCCTAGTGGAAGCTGAGACTTCCAACCAAGCAGTGAAGACGGGTGGGGAGGTATGCAGTGGCTGTGTGCCCAAGCGCTTCTGCCCTGCAGACCACAGGCCTGGCTCCTCCCTCTTTGCTGAGTTCTGTGAACCACTTAACCTTTCTGAGCATTTTCTCTCTCTACCTCATTATCTCTCCACATCCCCATCTTTCTCCCTTTTTCTTTTTTTGGAGGGGGTGGTGGTGAAGATGAACCCAGGGTTTCATTCTTGCTAAGCCCATACTTTTGCCAATGAATTCCACTGCAGCCCTAGTTTTCTCTTAGACCTGATGTGGGATCTAAGGAGATCACAGGACAGTTGGGTATATGAAGCATTGTGCTCCCTTGTCCATTTTAAAGAAGTTACTCATTCCCAAAGACTTGAGTCTCAATTCATTCCTTCCTTCCTTCCTTCCTTCCTTCCTTCCTTCCTTCCTTCCTTCCTTTTGATTTTCCAAGACAAGGTTTCTCTGTGTAGCTTTGGCTGTTCTGGATCTCACTCTGTAGACCAGGCTGGCCTTGAACTCACAGAGATCCACCTGGTCTGCCTCCTGAGTGCTGAGATTAAAATCACGGGCCACCATTCCTAGCCTCTGATTCTAAATTTGACACTTGCTTCTTAGTGGGGACACTCGCTACCCTTAAAGGGGATGGAAGGAGGGGTCAAGGAGACAAGAGACTGTGTCTCCCTCCTTCCTTTATCCCCTCCTTCTTCCTCTCCCTCTCCCTCCCTCTCCCTCCTTCCCTCCTCCCCTTCCTCCCTCTTTCTCTCTGAGGACCTGGGTTGTAAACTTCACCTGAGTGTCCAGTTTTTCTGCTATAAAAAGGAGATTAGACACACCTCACAGGGCTATTAGGATCAAATGGCTTTTGGAAAACATTCAGCCCGTGGCTTGCACTGTCATTAACATAGTACGAGGCATTCATCTGGCCACTCCAGACAGAGTTAACGCAATGGCAGCTCAGGAGAGGCATGCAGCTGCCAGCTTTGGAGGAACAGACCCTGAAGAGGTCCATCATGCTCCAGAGTCACAAACCCTGCAACAGAGGCATGCTTCAAGTCCCCTGCAGGTAGAGAGGAAGGGTGTGGCAAGAGGGCTGAGCAGAAGGAAGTGGTGAGGGAAGGGCTGGGAGGCGCTGGGGTGGGTGGCAGAGGCCCCTTTTCTGCAGGGTGAGGGGAGGGCCACGGACTCCTGGAGTGAGAAGGTGGCCTTGTGGTTCCATTACTTTCACCCATGCTGGTGCTTTAGAAGTGACCTGTCTCCACTGAGGGTGGAAAGGGACCAGCCTCTGGCTTATAAATCCAGATCAGGAGACGGCAAGATGGTGCAGAGGATAAGGGTACTTGCCACCGAGCCTTGGGACCCACATGGTGGAAGAGGAGAAGCCACTCTTGTAAGTTGGCCTCTGGCCTGGATACCCACACATACAAGATCAACAGTCAATCAATCCATCAACCAACCAAACCAGAGAGGATATAGGCTTGACTCTCTTCCTCCGGATCACGCACCCAAACCTTTGGGAATCCAAGGCCAGGTGGATCCAGGCTCAGTGAGCATGGCCAAGTGGGCCCAAGAGGGAAAAGGAACATGAAACCTACACCGGCCTGGGAGGGATCAGAAGGACACAAAGCAAGAGCTTACGCAGCATTCTTCCCCTGACATTTAATTGCCTGGGATCTTTGGCAAGTCTTGACATGTCGCCCAGGCCTCAGTTTACTCATCTATGAAAAGGAAGGTAAGCATAAGCCTCCTTAAACAGTAAACACCAAGATGAAATGAGGCAGCCGGAAAACACTATTGCAAAATCTCCCTGCCCCACACCTTCTTGCAGCCTGCCTATTACTGGGTCAATCAAATATGGTCTCGCCATAGAAGGAGATACCATTCAGCCATAGGAAAGAGTAAGATACCCACAGATGCTCTGATGCAATCGTGTTCCTGAAACACTAAGCTAAATAAAAGCAGCCAGACACAAAAGCCCACACGCTGTGATGCCATTTCTGTGGAATGTTCTGAAGAGGCCAATCCATCCAGAAAGTTGATTAATGGTTGTCTACTTCCAGACAGGGGTGGGGGTGGGATGGAGAAGGTTGGGGAAATGGGGAGTAGCTGCTGATGAACATGAGGTTACTTTGAGGGGAGGGGATTGAAAATACTCTAGAAGCAGATGGTGGTAATGATCGCACAGCTTTAAACAGACAAAAATCTACAGGATCGAATTCTTTAGGTGAGTGGAATCTGTGGAATGGGAGTTATATCCCAATAGAGCTGCTGGGAAGAGCCAGCAGCATGTTTGTGAGTTTGGTTCCCAGCACTGGTGTGTGGGCCCACACAGATGCAGAATTGTACTCTCCAGTGTGGCATTAGTGTGCTGGGTTCATATGCACTCTCACAATTTTTATTGGCTTATTTGTTTATTCACTATACAGATACTTATTGTAGGTCTTTCAAGATTCTGAGTTCCATGTTGGGTCACACACACACACACACACACACACACACATCCTGAGGTGCCCTTAGGAAACTCAGGAGGCAGGCAAGCTGGTGGGGTGAACAGAAGAGTACTATGTTAGCAGGGAGCCCAGGGTTCTGTGGGAGCAAAGAGGAGGGCACCAGGCCAGGTGGGAGGCTCCAGAGAGGTCCCTGGAGGCAGAGCCGCACTCAAAGGCACAAGGAGAAGAGCAAGAGCATGTAGGCATGGAGATCAAGCTGGGCTCTAGGCTGTGTGGCTGAACTAGAGATAGGGGGTCATGTTTGTTGGCTGGATGCTAGCGAGAAGACTCTCTAGCGATCGCCCCTCTGGGGACAGGGAAGGCAGGCATGGCCCTAGTTGGCTGGTGCTCAGTGATAGCTTGAATAACAAATGGTGTGAAAGAATGTTGGGCTCACTGCTTTAATGAACTCCCTCTAGAAATTAGAGACCTTTGAAAGTTTGTTTCAGATAGGCCCTTGCTATGTATCCCAGGCTGGCCTTCAACTTGTCATCCTCTTGCACCAGCCTCCGGAGTACTGGTATCATGGCATGTGCTACCATGCCTGCCTTAGAGTTTCCGCATGCGCCTGTGCATGCTAGGCAAGCGACCTACCACTGAGCTGTACCCCAACTCTGTAGAGATTCTAGTGTCGCACACAGTGGGTCTCCTCAGATTAAACTCACTGCTCTTTGTTTGTCTTGTTTTGAGACAAGGTCTTCCCAGGTAGCTCTGACTGGCCTGGAACTTACTATATAGCCCAGGCTAGCCTCAAACTTGTGGTAATCCTCCTACCTTTGCCTCCCAAGTGCTGGGATGATGACAGATTGCAGTCACCAATGCCAGCTGCTTTTCAGACTTCGTCAGGACTCAGACCCAGCAAGCAGATTTGGCTTCAGTGGCTCAGGGTTCTTCTCAGCTCTTGGCCTTGGCTTTAGTTTTATTTACGTATTTATTGCTGGGTTTCAAATCCGGGCTTTGTGGGTGCTCACTGTACCCTGTTGCTATACTCAACCTCCCTGCCCTGGGACTTCCGGTTTCTACGAAGCCCCTACAAGGAAGGTTGACTGCAATGCCACAATCCAAATGACGCTTCCCCCCTCCCCCTGCACAGGCTGCATCTCCTCCCTCTTGGCCTTTGCCTGCATGCTCTCCTCCACCCTGGCTGGGCCACCTTGGCAAGTGTTGCAAGCATAAGACTCTTAGAGCATGCTGCGCTTTGTCACTGAATCCCAGCACCCGCCATGTAGTCCGGCCAATCAGAAAGTCCCTAGGCAGCATTGCACTGGCACATGACCTGTCGGAAGCAGTAAGACAGGAGCCCACCTCTTCCTTGTCCCAGCAAACACTGGCCCTACCAGCACTGGCCCCGTTGCCGACGCTCGACGTATATAGCAAATCACCTGATTCTCAGAACAACCCAGTTTGGCAGGGACTATCACCAGCCCCAGCTTAACAGTGCAAACTGAGGCACAGAATAATTCAATCCAGGCAGAGTCTAGATTCTTCTCAGGCAGCCCAAGACAGACACACAGCAGAAAAGGAGAAGTCCTGCCGGAGAGACACAAACATGTCATACATAGGTGGAGCAGAGGGAAAGCTCTCTTTCTAGTGGGGGTTGGGGTTTTGAAGGATGGGTAGGAGCCCAGGAGTCTGAATCATCAGAGTCAGGATGAAAGCAGTGGTGTGGCCGTGGCTTGTCTGGCTGACAGTGCAGTGAGCACCTTGTACCGAAGGCTGTGCAGGAGAGACGTGGCTTTCTCAGGGGCGGCAGGGACTTGTAGGGGGTCTGGGGCAAACAGTCTAAGGGTCTGAGATTCACAGAAGACATCAAAAGGGCTCTTGGGCAGGACAGAGGCGCTTAGAGAATTGCGTCTTCTTGTGCAGCGAAAGGAGTTTTGTGAAGCCAGCCACACCTGCACCCATGCACACACACATCACACACACACACACACACACACACACACACACACACACACACTAATAATAATAATAAAATAATGTTGAAAAAGACTTGTTAATTTTATGCGTATGTGTGCACAGCATGTTTGTGCCTGACATCTGAGGACACGAGAAGATGGTATTCGGTCATCTGTCTGTGCAGTTACCGGCTGTGAGCTGACATGGAGGTGCCCGGAACAGAACCCAGGTCTGCTGTAGGACTGGTCCGTGCTCTTAACCTCCGCATCAACTATCTGGCCACCCTTCCCCTTTTGAGACAGACTCTCACTATGTAGCTCTGGAACTGGCTCTGTAGACCAGGTTAGTCTCAGACTCACAGAGATCTGCCTGCCTATGCTTCCTAAGTGCTGGAATTAAAGGTGTGAACCATTATGCCCAGAAAAACAAACAAACAAAAAAAACTTTAAAAAATAAAAATAAAACAAAAGATCAAGGAAGGCCCTGATTTTTGTTTTTTGTTTTTTGTTTTTCAAGACAGGGATTCTCTGTGTAGCTTTGCGCTTTTCCTGGAACTCACTTGGTAGCCCAGGCCGGCCTCGAACTCATAGAGATCCGCCTGCCTCTGCCTCCCGAGTGCTGGGATTAAAGGTGTGCGCCACCACCGCCCAGCTCTCTTTTTTCTTTCTTTTCTTTTCTTTTCTTTTTCTTTCTTTCTTTTTTTTTTTTTTTGAGATAGGGGCCCCCGCCTCATAGGCATGACAGTTGCCAGAGTCTCAATGGGGGTTGGAATTTCCAGATCCAAGCTGGAATGGCTACCCACTACACCTTGGCTATCCTGGAGTTCACTATGTAGACCAGGCTGGTCTTTAACATACAGAGATCCATCTGCCTCTTGAGTGCTGGGATTAAAAGTCCAGGGCCCTGGGTTTTTTTTTGTTTTTGTTTTTAAAGTACATTCAGATCCTAAAAGACACTGGCCACAGAAAGTTAACCTGCAGGCTGCAAGAAAATCACACAGATGATGAGGAATAAATATACAGAGAACTCTGCAACTCAAAAACTCCCACCCAGAAGACCTGATTAAAAAAAGTAGAAAGGGTCAGGAATGGTGGCCGGCTCCTTAAATCAGAGGCAGAAAGTAAGTAACATGGTGGCTATGGGAGCTGGGGAGGGGAGAATGGGCGTGGCTGTGTGGTGAGCATAAAGCTTCTTTCAGTCTTGGTAGGCGGAGTCTATGGATGGATACCGATGGCGGCACAATAAACGCATTCAGTGCCACCGAGACACACATTTGATTGTGGCTCAGTAGTTAAAAAACACTGCCTGTGCTTCTAGAGGACCTGGGTTCGATTTCCAGCATCCACATGATGGCTCACAACCACCTGTTATTCCAGGTCCAGGGAATCTGATGCCTTCTGGTGTCCCTGGATACCAGGCACACACGTGGCTTACACACATGGATGCTGACAAAACATCAACACATAAAAAATAAAAATAAAATACAATTTAAAAATGGCTCTAACACGGTAAACTTTACTGTGCATTTTTTTGGGAGGGGGGCGTATTTCGAGACAAGGTTTATCTGGGTAACAGCCCTGGCTGTCCTGGAACTCATTTTGTAGACCAGGCTGACTTCAAACTCACTGAGATCCTCCCGCCTCTGCCTCCCCGTGCTGGGATTAAAGGCATGCGCCACCACTGTCTGGCTACTGTGCATATTTTAACACAATTTTTATTTATTTATCTTCTGTTATTGAGACAGAGTCTCTCTATGTAGTGCTGAATATTCTGGAGACCAGGCTGGTCTCAAACTCAGAGATCCTTCTGCATCTGCCTCCTGAGTACTTAACTAAAGATGTGTACCATCACACCCGGATAACACAATTTTAATTTTTTTTATAACTTATACTTTTTATTGATTTTTCTAGTCAACAAAATCATGGATTTAGTGATCACACACACATACACACACACACACACACACACACACACGTACTTTGCTCATATTCTCTCCTCTATTACCTTCCCTTGTCTATCCTCCCGGATATATTATTATTAAATCTAGATTCCACATATGAAAGGAAACAGAGGTATGGCTCAGTGAGTAAAGCACTATTTACTGGCAAGCCTGAAGACCCAAATGTGGTCCTCAGGATCCACATGGTGGAAGGAGAGAACTGGTTCCTGCAAGCTGTCCTTTGACCTACACACACACACACACACACACACACACACACACACACACACACTATGCAATACTTGTCTTTCTTCCCTATTACTCTTCCTTGTTCCTTGTCCCCATCTTTTAGACCCCATTCTTGCCTAACATAGCCCCTTCCTACTTCCATGTTTGACATTAGAGAATGAGGCTTTAAATTCCTAATCCTCCCGCTTCTACCTCTCAAATGCAGGGATTACGGGCATGCATGCATCACCATATCTGGCTACAAGTATTGTAATTTAAATTTAGATTCTGCATACGGGAGACAACATATGGTATTGTCTTTCCCAGCGTGGCTTATTTCTCTTAACACGATGCTCTCCAGTTCCACCCATCTCCCTGTGAATGGCATCATTTTATTTCATTCTTCTTCGAGGCTAAAGTCCATTGTGTAGATCCAGCACATTTGTTCGTTGTTTACCTGGTGATGGGCATCCAACCTGCCTCCATAGTAAATATGGATGTGCAAGTGTCTCTGTTGCAGGCTGACCTAGTTTCCTTCAGAGTGTTTATTGTAATTTTTAAAAGTTGAGGAAAAAAAAAAAGAGAGAGAAAAGATCGCTAAATTGGAGGCCTGTGTGGAACACGGACTTGGCAGCTCCCTCTGTGACTGGTACAGCTGCAGGTGGCAGAGTGGGCTGGAAATCCAGGAAAGGAGTTGAAGGCCGCAAAGAAGAGAGCTTCCGCTGGTCACAGTGGGCAGTGCAGCGCTGAGAGCCTGGGCAGCTGGTTGCATTTGCCTGGTCTGAGCGCCAATGCCACTGCTTAGTAGATGAGTGGGTAAACCGGGAGAGTCATTTAACTTTGCTAAGTCTTGCTTTCCTTATCTGCAAAGTGGGGATAATATCATCGTGGGGGATGAAATAAGATAATTCTTCAATAATGCGCTTAATATAGGGTAAGAAGTTCTATCAGTGTGCACCTCTGGTAGAGGTGTGGGTAGCTTGGTGAAACCATTCAGAAGGAACTCTAGCAGCTGAACCTGCATTCCTGAAGTGTCCACCCACCTAGGTCACCAGGCCAGGGAGGAAGCACCGAGTGGAGCAAGAAAGAAACCAAGTTCCTGGGAGTTTCTAGATCTTTGGTGGGGGGATGAGGCTGTTGATTTCTCTCTCTCTCTTTTCATGTCTGCATAGTAATCAAGTGTAGACCAATTTATCCTGTTATTATTATTATTACTATTTTTTTTTTTTTAGTCAGGGTCTCACTATATAGCCCAGGCTGGCCTCCAACTCACTGTCTGCTGCAGCCTTTTGAGTGTTAGGAGTGTTGGAATTATGAACATGAACAACACAGTTTTATATTGATTGACTTTTTTCCTGCTACTTTTTAGAGTGGGAGGGCAGGGTCTCACTACATAACCCTGGCTGTCCCGGAACTCATGAGATCTACCTTACCTCCCAAGTGCTAACCTCTAATATTAAAGGCATGTGCCATCAAACCTGGCTTTTTTTTTTTTAATTGAAAACTTTATTTTGTGTACATCAGAGGACAACCTGTGGGGGTAGGTTCTCTCCTTTGCCATGTGGGTTCCAGGGATAGACCTTAGTCATTATTTTTTGTTGGATATATGCTTAAGAGTAGAACTGCTGATGCTGGAGGTATATGTGAAGCTTTAGTAAATAAAGCCATGGACTGGCTTGCTCCCTCTCGTTTGAGACAGGGATTTTAGTTGGTTCTTTTTACTCTTTTGCTCTTTTGGGGTCCCGCTACCCAGCTCCCAAATAAATGCACACGGAGACTTATTATTACTTATGAATGCCTGGCCTTAGATGGCTTCTATCTACCTTTTGCCTCTGGGTTTTTTCTTTCTCTTTTCTTTCTTTCTTTCTTTCTTTCTTTCTTTCTTTCTTTCTTTCTTTCTTTCTTTCTTTCTTTCTTTCTTTCTTTCTCTCTCTTTCTCTTTCTTTCTTTCTTTTTCTTTCTTTCCCTTCCTTCCTTCCTTCCTTCCTTCCTTCCTTCCTTCCTTCCTTCCTTCCTTCCTTCCTTCCTTCCTTTCGTTTTTTGTTTTTTTCAAGACAAGGTCTGTGTAGCTTTGGTGCCTGTCCTGGAACTTGCTCTGTAGACCAGGCTGGCCTTGAACTCACAGAGATCTGCTTGCCTCTTCCTCCCAAGTGTTGGGACTAAAGGTGTACACCACCAGGCACTTCTCTTTTAAAGTCTGTTCTTAGTAAATTGAGTGTGTATGTTATTGCTAATTGAACCCAAGCCTTGCACATGCCAGATACATACTCTATAGCTGAACTACATCCCCAGCCTCTTGATGATCAGTTTTAATAGTAATTATTGGCTGTTTATTTCACATATTTGGACTGCTTGTCTATGTAGTTCAGTAGTAGTAGTATCCTACTTCAGCCTCTTGAGTTCCGGTGTACCACCCATCACCCCTGGATGTTTTCAGCCATTTTTTTCTTTCGGAGCATTTGGATTTTGCTTATCAACTAGGAAGCAATCTTTAATATATTGTTAGTAATAATCATTTGTCATCTGGGCTGCAAAACCTTTTTTTTTTTTTTAAGCTGTCTTTTGTCTTTAGAATGTAAGTTTTCGCTGAAGTTCATTTGGAAGGATTGTTTTAGCTGTGTTAGCGAGAACATTCCAACAGTTAAGAGCAATGACGAGAAATTTGCTCTCATAAAGTGATTAAAAGCTATCCCCACTGACTGACGTACTGAACGATCGACCACACAGATCAATGGATACCACTCGAAACGGATATGGTGAAAGTGGTACCTATAATCAGGGCAGAAAAAAAATGTGTGGACAGATTTCTGATGGATTAAATGAGAAGTGAGGAAAAAAAATGCTCTGGTGTTTAGTAACTAAAATAAATACAATACACCCTTAAAAATAATTTAGCGACAAATATCTCAGAGGATGTGTCCCAAGTTAATTACTAGGAGGTAAAGCATTCCAAGCCGAGGGAACCACCAGAGCAAAGGTTCAGAGGCTGGAGGACAGCCGCGAGCAGGCTCCAAATCGAACTCAGGACGCCCACACGGAATGCAGGGTTGAAGCCATGCCCGCCCCCACAGCCATCATAATTATGTAAAATACCACTTTTCCCATATATGGTACTTAATATCTGTTCTCCTGGTAGGGCAGGACGAAGGGAAAACACGGCTCGCGGGGCGGAGTGTCAGAGCCTCAGACCTTCCCAGCACTCTCCCGCCGGCCTCGGCCCGGCCCAGGCTGCGCATCAGAGCCGGGACCGGGAGCCCAGCGCGCCGGAGCCGCCCACTCCTGATTGGGTATAGTTCACGTCAATCCTCGTCCGGTAACCTGGCTGTCCGTTGGATCCGCCCCACGAGGCGGGGCTCCCGCCTAGGAAGCGCGGGGAAGGTGGGGTGGGCGGAGTTGGGGACGGATGGGGAGGAGGAATCCTGGCCGGTTGGCATCCGTCCCTTGTCTGCTTATAGGCTGATGATGTGTCAGTTTAGGCCAGACTCCTGCTGGATTGGGCGGAGTGGGCGGGCGCTCTCGGGAGCTCCGCCCCCGACCCGTAGAGGGCTTCAGACCCGCCCTCTCTTCTGGGAGGGAGGGAGGGAGGGGCGGGCGGCGTTCAGCCGAGCTGGGTGCGGTGAGGCGCGCAGATCACCGTGGTTCCTGGGCAGGGCACGGAAGGCTCAAGAACCTGACCTGCTGCGGCTCGAGTCTCGCGTTCGCTCCACCCCGCCGCGCCGCCCGAGCGCTCGCGAAAGTCCCCTCTGTAGAACCAGCGCCTGTTCCCCGGGCAAACCCAGGTTCAGGTGAGCGAGCCCTTGCCGGTGTGTCCCGCCCCGGGACTCCCGAGCGCGCGCGCGCGCGCGGCGACTAGACGCTCGGCATTTGGAGCCGGCGGCCCTGTGGTTCTCGGCCTCCGCGTGGCCGGCTCCGGCGCGGTCGGGCGCGAACGCCTGGAACCGGGCTCCGCATCCTCACCCGAGGGGCGCTAGGCAGCGAGGCCTTGGGGTTAGGGAGCCGGGGGACACAGTCCCCGCCCTGCTGGGAGTCTTCCCGGTCTGGGCACTGGGAAGTCGGCCTGCTCCTGTCGCCTGTGCACTCCCGCCTCCCCGACGGCCGGCTGGCGCAAACTTTTTAACCCCTTCGGGAACGCCGCAATCCGCGCACCGCCCGCCGAGCCCACGGGGATGAGGATGCGGGCTCGGGGCAGCGGTTCCTCTAAGTTTTGCAAAGGGAGGTAACGGGCAGGCGGGGACCGCTTGGCAGCTGTCGGGGTGTCCTTCTGAGTCAGGATCGGTCGGTCCCGCCGCAGACATTGAGCCGAGCTCGGTTTCCGCCCTCCGCAGCGGACTTCCTCATTCGCCCGTCACCCTACAGGCCGGGAGGGGGCGGAGAGAGGTGCGCTGGGTGCGTGGGAAAAGGGGACCCGGCTGCTGCGGGGCCCATGACGCCAGAAAGACCCCCGCCTGTCCTCATCTAGCCTTGGGTTTCTGTTGCCCGAGGGCAAAAGGCCTGGGTCTGTCCGCAATCGTCGGGCCGCCCAGGCGTGCACCTGATTCCACCGCACCCTGGGACGCCACGCCCGGACCAGTGTCTGGGAGCTGGCCCTGAGTTTAGGACCAGGCCCGGCTACTACTGCATCTTTTTATGTTAGGGTTAGAGGCGGAGTTTTGAAGACATCCCCCACTTCCCTGTGCAAGGGTCCTCACCCCATCCTGTTCTGGGACCACGCCCAGGACAGAACTGCTCCCCACTTCTCCTGGTCCTCATATCCTCCAAGCAGCGGAGTTTGAATCCTCCAGGACTTGCTTGCGGGCAGTAGTGAAATTGAGGGCAGGGTGGGCCGGGGCGGGTGCCTGAGGCCCCACCCAGCGGTGTTAGGGAAAAGGTTTCTGGGAAGTCCCGGGTCTTTCTTGGGAGACCCGGAGGCTACTCCGGCTGGGCAGTGGAGAGGTCCAGTGGCTTTTCGGTTCTCGCTGAGTGGTTTTCTGGATTTAGCAGGATTTCCGAGTAACGCTAGCCTGCTCCCTTCGGTAGCACCCCTACTAAAATTGGGACGATACACAAATTCATGGCCCCTGCGCAAGGATGGCACGCAAATTCGTTAAGGGTTCCATATTTTTAGCCGACGCAGACTGGCGTGTCCCAGCCATCTCTGGGCAAGCGGCTCACTCTGGAGCACGTCTGGGAGGTCTCCTTGCCTGAGTGGCGCTCCCTCATCTGCTGGGTGCCAGCCAGCCTCAGGACCTCCACCTGAACTTCTCACGCTGTTTAGGCAGCTGTGTGACCACCCTGGGGTCCCTCTCCAGTCTTGGACCAAGTTAAGTAAACAACAACAACAACAAATTAAAAAGGTAACTGTTAGCCGGGCGGTGGTGGCGCACGCCTTTAATCCCAGCACTCGGGAGGCAGAGCCAGGCGGATCTCTGTGAGTTCGAGGCCAGCCTGGACTACCAAGTGAGTCCCAGGAAAGGCGCAAAGCTACACAGAGAAACCCTGTCTCGAAAAACCAAAAAAAAAAAAAAAAAAAAAGGTAACTGTTGAAGGGGAAGAATTTTAGCCCCTTGTTCACAGCAACATTGTAGCCATTTCTGACTCCACCGTCTAGAGGCCAGGCTGATAACCTCACCTGTCTACCTTTTTGTTCCGGAGGCAGCCTGCTTGAAGGCCAGTTTAAGACAATCTCTCAATATCAGTCAATTTATATACAAGGTTGCCATGGGTGGGGGAAGGGCCTGTAGATGTGTAATTGGGCAAATATTTAACTGGCTTCTCCTGCCAGGGATTTTGCCAGGTGGTGTGTGTGGGGATGGGGTGGGGTGGGGTGGGGTGGGTGTGAGTTGAGTAAGACCTGGCCCCTGCCCGCAGGCACTTTAGGGGAGAGCTGAGACAAATCAGTAGGTGACTTGAGTGTGAGGTGGAGATGACAAGAACTCCGGAAAGGTACCGCGGCATGGGACTGCCCCGTGAGAGCTTATTGGCCTCCTGAAGAGACTTGTGTCCTGGGGAAGTTGGTCGGCTTCAAGGGGTAACCGTGGCCCACTGAGGTACAAAGAAAGCTTGTGCTGTGTCCCAAACAAGCCAGGGACAAAGGACTCAAGGGATTCCTAGGTTAGGGGGGCGCCGCTGCTGTCCAGGGCACGCAGGGAAGCCACCACGAGGAAGGAGGAAGGAAGACATTTCAGGCTTGGCAATCTGAGGCAAGCACGTGGTGAAGGAAAGTGGGGAGTCATTTAATGGATAATTGGGGAGTAATTAAAAGCATCGAGGGATTGCTCAGTGCCGTTCTAGAGGCAGTGTGTGTGGTGTGGGTGACACTCCAGAACTTTGCTCCTGTACTCGGCAGGTCCTGGCAGGGCAGGTGGGCAGACCCAGCTTCCCCTCCAGCCAGCATTAGCAAGTTCTGTTGGGAGGCATTATGTCACCCTGGGGGGCGGGGGAAGGGAAGCTGAGAGTCAGGGAATCTCAGTGGGGCTGCTGGTCTGAAGGGCCTCACAGGGGAGAGGAGAGGAAGGACAGGGTTCTGGTTTATCTGGTTTGTATTTATTTATTTATTTACTTTAATTTTTGAACTTTTTAACCAAAGGGTTAGGAGATAGGGCAGCTTCTCTCTTGTAGAATAAAGGGTGCATGTTAATCACAGCCTGCCTTTTGCCTGGTCTTGCTCTAGAAAAAAGCCAAACAAGGATCTCTTAGCTCTTAGAGAAACACACTAAAAAATGCAGCATTGTTAGGGAGCCGCTAGGGTATTGCTAGAAATGGGGCTGGCTGGGGTTTTGCTCACTTCCTCTTCGAACTAATCCTTCAATAAAGTACTTAAGACAGTCCCTACCAGCTTGACATCTTTATTTCAAAAGGGGAGGAGGGGTTAGCTGTTGTTTTCCTTCTCTTGGGGGTTGGGGGGGATCTAAAGCAAAGTAAAAAAAAATCCTTGCCTTGACAGCTTCCTCCAAGCATCATGTTCCAAAAATATTTAGAATAACAAAATCTGTGTGTTCTCTTAATTAAACAAACGTCCTAATTTACTGAGCATAAAACAGCATCTCCGCCCGCAGGGGCAGGAAGTACATTTTCCTTTTGTGCTGCCCCAGAGAATCACCGCCTCAGCTTTTAACCCTTGGTGCTCTGAGCCCCTGGGCTCAGGGCCTCTGGTGACAACAGAACACTGGTTGCCTAGGCAACTGGCTCAGGGGCCTCTGTTTTAAATAGATAAATAAATAAATTTTTAATACAGAAAAGTTTGTGTGTGTGTGAGTGTGAGTGTGAGAGAGAGAGACACTAACTTAGGGGAGTTGATTCTTCTACCATGGGATCCTTGGGATCTAACTCAGACTTGGTGGCAAGGGTCTTTAATCCACTGAGTGGGACGCATGAGTGGGTCAGGGAAAGAACATGAACTGTGGTGATAAGGCAGAGTTCAAATCTACCCCTTCCCACTTGCTTTGTGACATCCCACACATTATTCAACTCCCTCAGTTTTCCCATCTGGAACATGGGAATCACGGGATCTACTCTGCAAAACTGAATGCAAGAACTAGAAGGAGTAATCATGGGAAAGGCCTGCTGTATAGTGGCCGTGTACACCTTTTCTTTTTTTTTTTATAGATTTTATCAGTCTTACCTCACTCACTAGGTAGTTATGTAGGGTAGAGGGTAAACCATTTACCTTGGTTCCCAACTCAGCATTTTTTTTCTACCTCTAAAAAGGGGTCCATGTATCATTGGGTGCTTGCAGGGGGGGGTCCGCCTTGCGGGGGCGGGGCAAAATGCCAAAATCATAGTGGCTTTAAGGCTGTTGATGCTTTTGGGTATGCTTGCTTGTGGGCTAAATGGCTTGTTTTGAGGTGCTGGCCTAGGCAGAAGTTGTTCACGCTGGCTGTATGTTTTTTTGGTCTTTTCCTAAAACATGGTTTTCCATGTTCTAGGTGATAGGCAAGGGTAGTGTGGAAAGAACACCACCAGACTTGTGTATCTGGAGACCTGGCTTCCAGCTGTGGTGCTGGTAGAAGGTAGGTTTGATCTGTTAGAGAGGACCACATTCCCTGTAAGAGTGTAGCAGCTGTTCATGTGCCTGCTGGTATACAGGGGTGCCTGGGAAACTCTACAGTTGAGGGACTTCCTCTGCCTCCCCGCTTGAGTGCTTTATGGGTGGAGTATATGTTGCATACCTTTTTTTTTTTTTTTGGTAGAGATTAAAAAAAGTGTGTGTGCGTGTGTGTGTGCGTGTGTGTGTGTGTGTGTGTGTGTGTGTGTGTGTGTGTGTGTGCGTGTGCGTGTGTGTGATGTTATGAGTACAGGTGCCGGAAGAGACCAGAGGTGTGGGATTTCCCCCTTTAGCTGGCGTTACAAGCAGTTGTGAGCCACATGATGTGGGTGCTGAGGACCGAACTCCAGTCCTTTGCCAAAACAGTGCACACTCTTAACCACTGAGCCATTTCTCAGCTCCAGGCACACCTCTTCTCCGAAGGTAGTTTTGACAGCATCTGCTGAAGCGAATTCCCTTCTAACTGCATTCTAGGCACTGACCCCACAGATAACTGTGCAGAAGGAAATGTGAGGATAGTCACTGTGGCATCGCCAGAGAAGAAGGCAGGAAACAAGCTCGCTGTCCATTAGAAAGGTCACGTTAATCGTGGCACAGCTGTACAGCGGAAATCCTTGCAGCCCTTAAAAGACAGGCTAATCTCTCTGTGCTCACAGGGCCTGTTCTCTGAGGGGGATGAAAAGGCACAGCTAGATTCTGTGTGCTGTGTTCCCATTTGTGGGAACCCTTTCGCCTCTGCTGTTTTATTGAGACAGGATCTCACTGTAAGGTCCAGGTTAGGTTCAGGTTAGCCTTTGCCTCTCCACCCCTGACCACTTGAATGCTGGGATTGCAGGTCTGTGCCATCTCACCTGGCGGAGGTGGAAAGGGCTTAAAAACGGACTGACCTGCTCTTCTGGCTTCGAACACTTGAGTCCTGTTTTCCTCAGCCTGCCTCAATCTCACTAGAATGACAGATGTGCTCTTCTGATCATCCCATCACCCACCCCAGCCTGGGAAATATGGGGGGTGATTCCTGTTTTTGGCTATGAGAAAAAGAAGCTTGCATGGATTTGTTGTTGAGACAAGGCATCATTGTGTAGCCTTGGCTGGCCAGGATCTCACTGTGTAGCCCAGGCTGGCCTTGAATTCATAGAGATCCTCCTGCTTCTGCCTCCTGAGTTCTGGGATTAAAGGTGTGTGTCCCCTTCTTTTGTAACTTGGGGTCATAGCTTTTGAAAGTACACCCCTTTTCTGCTCTGCCCTGGTTAATTGCTCAGACATCTGGTCTGTGGTTTTTAATGCATTAGCAGTGGAAAAACTCAAGTTCTTGACAGTATGATCAAAGGGACATGGTGACTTGGGGGGGACCCTGGCCTTTGTCTCCAGGAAGGGCTGATGCCAGCCTCAGATTCTATGGGTGCTGGAGACGCTGCCAGCTCTCCTCATGCCTTTCCCCGGGGAAGCCTGAGGAAGAGCCTCCGAGGGTTTTGAGCAGGCCCTGTCCCCTGCCAGACGGCGTGGAAAGTCAGAGTGGCGTGAGTCACCCGAGAGCTCGTACAGTGAGCCAGGCTCTAAAGTGGGCCTGCCACCACATGGGCAGGTGGTTGGAGGCACGGGGAGCTGCTCCTTGGGTCTGATGTGAGTCTCTTTAAAAAGGACCTGAGGCACGCTTGTGCTGGACTTAGTCAGGCTCCGCTCTGACCGGTTTCCCCGAGCCTGAGGTGATTCAGCACTGGGCAGGTGGCTGGAGAAGAAGGAGGCTCCTGGCCTGGGCTGAGTGAGGCCTCTCCATGCTGGTTGTGAATGCCCAGGACCCTCTCTTGGCCGGGGAGCTTGAAGTGCTCTCTGGAAGGAAGTCGCTGGCCAAGGGTGAGTCTCCTGCAGGACAGGTTGGACCGCAGCCTATCTGCTGCCTAGAGGTAAGGGCGACTGATCTTTTCCATGCCCCAAGTTACTTCCTTGTGGCCTCTCCGACAGATCTCTAGGTCCTTATGGTGCTTTGCCAAGGAAAAAACGGGGTCTCCCAGGGAGGCCTCTATGGTCCCAGTGGGCCAGATGCCTGTCTCCATAATGTTTATGTGTTAAGATAGATGAATTTCTTTCATTTATAAGGATATCACTGACCAAGAGGACATTTACAATTTGGAAACTTGACCCTTAGATTTTTCTACTTTTTATTTTTAATTTTCTAACTGTGCAGTTCTGGGAATCAGTCAGTCCCAAGGCTTAGATGCTAGGCAACTACTTTGCCACTGTGCTTCCCCCCCAGAAATACCCCCCAATCTCTGAATATTGATTCTAACTGATCCCAATTAAAAGAAGAACCATTGATGTCAATGCTGGGAATGGTGGTGGCGCACGCCTTTAATCCCAGCACTCAGGAGGCAGAGCCAGGCGGATCTCTGTGAGTTCCAGACCTTCCATTCAGGACGACATAGAGACCCCCGTCTTTAAAAAAGAAACCAGACCAAAACAAAAAGTCCCCTTCTATTGAATGTGCTTAGGCTTGTAGAATGTCTGCGTCGAAGGGCTCTTGGGCATAGTTTTTAAAGAAATACTTTTTTCCTCCCATGTTGATGAGGGTTTGCCCAGGGTTCATGCCGACAGTTGCTCCTGGTCTCACTCAGGCGGGAGAAATTGCTTTTGAACGGTACCATCTTTCTTGGCTTTTGTGGGCAGGTAGCCAAGCAGCATGCTCGGCTCCCTTAGCCTTCCCTCAGAAGCCTTCTTCCCTCCCTAAAACATCTTTTCCTTTGAGAGGCAGCAAGTTAAAGAATGGGGGAGGTGTTGGCTTTGTCTGAACTTCTTCCAGTTGGGTGGGGCCCTTGGGTTGAAAGAGTTCCCAAAGCTAAAAAGAAAAGAGAGGGAAAGAAATTAGTATCTCTTATGGGGTAGGGCCAAGCAGAAGGGTGGGCCATCCTGAAAGCCACATTGGCACTCACTGTCCTCAGCCAGCTTGAATTTCTAGTAACTTTGACTCAGAGTCTCCGGATCAGTTATTTTTTTGTTGAAGAAAGAAGCCAAGATTTTTTTATTTTTTTGGCTTCGGGCAGACCTGGGACTGGACTCTATTGACTGTCTCTCCTGCAGCTTGCCTCAGTTTCCCATCTGCAACATACCAGCTTTGAGATGGAGCATTCTTCATCTTCGTCCCGTCTTCTTCCCTCCCTCCCCTTCTGTTATTGTCGACATCTCTTCTCAGATGGTAGGAGATACGTGTTCAAGTCACAGAGATGAAATTGATTCCCCGAAGCTGCTCCTTGGTAACAAGGTGTGGTGGTAGCTAAGTGATGCAGGAAGGAACCGGTGGGCAGGCTTCTGGGCTTGCTGTTGAGGCTTCAGAGGGGGCCAGCCCCTTGTGTATCCTCCTTCTCACAGCGCAGCTCAGCTTGTTACTCCGGTCTGAGTTGGGTAAGCGTGAAGAAAAAAGGGTTTAGAAAGCAGCAGAGGCACCTTTATGTAGAGTGCCTGTGTTTCCTGTGTTTTATGTGAAGTCACTGGGCTGGAGAAGGCAGCTTCCTGTGTGGTAAACATGAAGAACGAGGCAGCGGAACACTTTTGGAGACTTAACTAGGCCAGAATGGGGGTGAGGGTTAGGAATCTTAGAGCTGGCTGGACTGTGAGGCCTGGGAAGCCAAAGGTTCCCCCTTGCCTTAGCATAGGGTCAGGGCCAAGTCAGCTTCAGTCCCCGCTGCTTGAACCCAGCTGAGGCCTCTGTGGTGCCTGTCTTAGGGTTTCCGTTGCTGTGCTGAAACACCATGACCAGAAGTGACTTGGGGAGGAAAGGGTTTTTTAAATTAGGCTTAGATCTGCAGTCTGTCCTGAAGGGAGGTCAGGGCAGGGAGCTGGAGGCTCCTGCCTTTCTCCTCCTGGCTCTCTCAGCTTGCTTTCTTACACAGCCCAGGCCCACCTGCCCCCGGGGTTGCACTACTCCAGGTTAGCTGGGCCCTCCCATATCTATCGTTAGTCAAAGAAATGTCCCACAGGCTTGCCAGGGCCAGTCTGGGTTGGTGGGCATTTTCTCAGTTTGGATTTAGAAAACTAGCCAGGAGGAAGAGTAGCAACCCAAGAGTCTGGGTTTCCGAGTTGAGTCACAGTTGTGCTAGTGACAGGTTAGATTTTCTTTTTCTTTTTTTCTAAATATTTATTTATTGTGTATACAGTGTTCTGCCTGCATATACGCTTGCATGACAGAACAGGGCACCAGATCTCATTACGGGTGGTTGTGAGCCACCATGTGGTTGCTGGGAATTGAACTCAGGACCTCTGGAAGAGCTGCCAGTGCTCTTAACCTCTGAGCCATCTCTCCAGCCCCGGGTTAGATTTTCTTGAGCACCTATATATAACAGGCTACACGCTGATGAATGCTCTTCTTGCCCCTAGGAAGTAGAAACTCATTCATTTTGCTGAGGAATTGCCTTACAGAGATTTAAACCAGGAAAGGGGGGCACTTCAGTTTCCTGGCCTTGCAACACCCTTCACTGAGGGTAGGCATGGCCTCGCTTGCAAAGAGGATGGACTGGTTCCCATGACTTTCTCCTTCTCTGCCTGTGAGCTCGTTAAAGAGCACCATCATCAGCACCATCATCGCTGCTGCTGTTGGCCACTCACTGAGGCCTCCTGTGCCTCAGTAAATAAGTGATATTTTTTGCAGCTATTCTTTCCCTGAGTATGGAGCTCAGGGAGGGAGGGAGGGAGGGCAGGTGAGAGGACCGAGGCTGCTAGCGTGGAGTCCAGCCCAGGATAACTTGGTTGCTGTTGGAGGCAGTGTTGCCCATGGCCAGAAGCCCACTGCTGTCTCACAGGCGTGCTCTTGCTGATGCCCGAGCGTGGTGCACTGCTGCATCCCTTCCTCTGTCTGTCTGCCCGTCCGACCCTTAGTTATTCATTAACCACACCGCAGAACACGGATTCCCATGCCGCACAAAGCTGGACCCCAGGGCCAGGTGCTGGGAGAACGGAGGCACAGGAAGCGTGGTTCTTGTGTGCAGGAGCTGAGTCGGGGCTCCACTCCTACAGGGAGAAGGCCTTGGGGAATCTGAGAAGGCTGCCTAGAGGAGGTGGCGCTTGAGCCAGTGGTAAAATCAGAGGGCAGGGCATGACGTGTCCAGGAAGCAGGGTTGGGACTGTGCTCTTGGGCATGTTAGCCCTGCTGAAGCTTTGTTCAGGAGTGACTCAGGTGTGACTCAGGACTGGTGAAAGGTGCCCTCTCTGGTAGGCCCTAGCCTTTGCAGAGCCCAAGGCAGCCCACGGAGGAGGCTTGCGTCCTTGCACCATTTCCTGGGAATTCGAGTGCTGCATTCCACTCCCAGGTCATTAGCCTCTGACTGGGTGCCGGGCAGGCTGCCCGTGTCCTCTGGTTGGGTGGTCAGCCATGTTATACCCAGACAAAGGACTTGAGGTGAGATTTTTCACGGACTGTTGGGAAACAGCCATTGCTCTTGGAAACTGTCTATTAAAGTTGAAAAGGAAAGCCAGGAGCCTGTTGTTCACAGCACAGGTATGGCAACAACACTGCCTAGAAGCACCCCACCATTGGAGTTTCTGGGTTTCCTGCGCGTGCACACACATGCCCATGTGCAGTCACGCACACACCTGCGTGCACTTCACCAAATCCCAAGCAGAGCGATGCTGTGTCCTCTGATTTCTCATTTAGAGCTGTAATCTGAAGTTTTCTATGTCGCCACATCATCACACTGGGTATGATGGCCATGTTATTGTCCACTGAGGGGGTAGTACTGTTCACATTGTCGGGAAGTACCGTGGGTTTTATTGACTCTTAATGTGTTCACTCGATGAGCAGCTGGCTGTTGAGCGTCTGTCGTGGGTCTTCTCCAGAGAGGGTTGCGTATCAAGAGGCTGGTGCCTGAGGTCACTGGGCTGCTCTCTCTGCGCTCAGGTCTGGTCCTAGGAACATGGTCGCTGCCTTTGGTGTTGCGGAGGAGAAATGGGGATTTGCAGAGGAGATTGGGCTGCTGGGTGCCCAGTCCGGTTCATAGAAAGCTGGTAAAACCACTTTGTCATTCATGAGCTGTCAGGAAGCTCAGGGACCAGTTGCTGGGAGACCTTTGCAGGCTCTGTGGAGGGAGATCTTCCACTCTCTGCCTCCCAGCCCTATGTCTGTCTCTGTGTATACCTGTGCAGCTTACAAGACCTGGCTCAGAAAACCTGTGTGGAAGAGGTGGGGGACCAAAAGTCTCCAAGGGGCCTTGTTCACAGTATGAGGTCGGCTGCTGAGGACCATACTGAGTAAGAAGAAGACTGCTGAGGGGCGGGAGGAGGAAGGAAGAGGGGATAGGGCCCCACCCATGAGGGCGGGGAGGGTCAGAAAACATCTAGATACCTTGCCAGGGGCCCAGGACTCTGCTGAGGCTTCTGCCTTGCTGAGATGGTGTAAGAATTGTAGCAATAAGTTGCAACAGTTTGGCTTTGTTGTAAAAAGGAAGTTTCAGAATCCTAGTGGCAGCTTTTGAACAGATCTTTTATCTGTAAGTGGGGAAATATTATTTGCAGGGCAGCTGGACTTCAGGATGGCGGTGGGTGCCTGCTTTTGTCAGGGAGAGCCCCCACCCCACCGCTCAGTGCTCAGTTCACACTCCCGTGAACTGAGGCTTTCTGAAATGTGCGGTCTTCTTAGAGAGCAGGAGAGGTAACTTGTTGCTTGGGAAGGAGCCAGAAGCTTGTTGCCACCTGCCCGGCTGGGGGAATGAAGCCGGCTGGGGTGGACTTGGGCATTGCAATCTTTGCTCACCTTCCTGGGTCCTCTCTCCACTCTGCAGTCTGTATTTGTATCAGCCCCAGGCCTCTTGGGTTTGAGGTTTGTCACGGTTCTCAATACCGCCCCCCTTTACTCAAAGCAACACAATCCAAGGCTTAACCTAGCTTTCTTTTCACACATGGGTTGAAGTTGGTACTAATAAAAAAGTAATTGGAGGAGTCCAGCAGCTGGTGGAATGTTCCTAGTTAGGGTGAGGCCCTTTGTGACCCTTTTAAAAAGAGATTAGTTGATATGTATTGCCTTCATGTAAGTAGAGGGCATTGGGTTCCTGAATGTGGAGTAATGGATGGACGGTTATTGGTCACCATGTGGTGCTGGAAACTGAATCTGGATCCTCTGCAAGAGCAGGAGCAGCTCTGGATGGCGGACCCATTTCTCCAGTCCCCCTTTGAGCTTTATTCATTTCCTGTTTGCACTGTCGTTCCAGTCCCCCCTTGTATCTTTATTCACTTCCTGTTTACACTGCTGTTTGGTGATTGCAGGCCAAAGATTATCATTGAGTTTATGCTATTTTACATTATTTACTAGCTGTCATAGTGGAGGTGGGAGAAGGGAATGTAAGAATCAGAAATGGGAGGAGGAAGTGGCACATGGTGGGGACGGGGCAGCAGCTGAGTTTGGATCCCTTTTTTTTATCCAGGTTATTTGTTCATTAGCTATGGATGGAACGGCTGGGTGTGCATTAGAGGCTGTCGTAGGTTCTGGGACTGTGCCACTGAGTAAGTCCTTGGACGTCCCTGCAGTGTGCATGCTATGGAGGCAGACAGCAGCCACAGGAATCAGTTCACTGCCAGCCATCACTCCAGGCTGCTGCAATGGCCATGGCGAAGTGCCACAGATGGGCCACTAGGCAGCAGGCGCTTGTTCTCCCAGTTCTGGAGGCTGGAAGTCAAGGTCCCAGTGGGGCCATCTTAATGTGTCATCACATACTTGTCCTCAGCATATTTGTGTCCTAATCTCTTAAGGGAGGGACACTAGTCATATTGGATTTGACTTAATCATCAACAGAAGGTGCTGTTTCCATTGTGGATAACAACCTGAGGTGGGTCTTCAGCCATCAGAGGAGCCCAGAGCAGCCCAGACATTCTGGTGACCTTTTCAGGTCTAGCACTTCCTGGTGTTTTTTTTTTTGTTTTGTTTTGTTTTTTTGGTTTTTCGAGACAGGGTTTCTCTGTGTAGCTTTGCGCCTTTCCTGGAGCTCACTTGGTAGCCCAGGCTGGCCTCGAACTCACAGAGATCCGCCTGCCTCTGCCTCCCAAGTGCTGGGATTAAAGGCGTGCGCCACCACGCCCGGCTTGTTTTTTGTTTTTTAAGGCAGGGTCTCATTATGTAGCCCTGGCTGGCCTGGAAATCTTTATGTAGACCAGGGCAGCTTTGAACTCATAGAGATCCATTTGCTTCTGCCTCTGCTTCCCCAGAGCTGGGACTAAAGGCGTGCTCTACTCACCCCTACTACTTCCTAGTCTGCTTTGATCCCCACTTTCTCACGTGTAAATAGGTTAGTATGTCTTCGGGCCATAGAGGAGCTCAGTGAAGGCTAGACTCGGCTGCATATTGAAACTGGACCAAGCAACTGCCCCCTTGCGCCCCCCCCCCCCACCTGACTCTTGTCTTGGTGTTCTGTAGACAGCCGAAGGATGGGGTACCTTCAGCAGTCTGGAGGGACCTGAAGCAGCAGGTGCACAACCCCCCATCCCAGTCCTGCCCTCAGTGTCCCTTTCCACCTCAGATCCAAGTGGGGCGCCACTCCGACCTCTCACGGAAGTGCTGGCTCCATTTCGGGCCTCGCCTCGCCGCCATCAGGACCCTTGTGAAGTCCCTTGAAGTCCCATGGTGGACTGGGGAAACGGGAACATGTTTATACCTGACTGGTCAAACACACTGCGTTAATTTCAGCACCTCCCTTAGCTGTGGTGGCCTTGGATGGGTGGCTGTATTTCCTTGGCTTCTGAGGCCTAACTACCATAAAGTGTGTGTCCAGTACTTATATAATAGACAGGGGCTCCGGCTTCTGACTAATTGCTTTTCTCTCACTTGTAAGTTATGTGACCACTGTGACTGTGTGACTTTTTTTTTTCCCCTAATCTATGATGGAGGAAAAGAAGCAATTCCTCAAGGGGTTTTGGTGCTCAGTGAAGCTGTATTTCTTATTTTGCATTTTATTTACATATAGTTTGCCCAGCACAACTATATGCTTCTTGGGGCCTTCTTGGGGATCTGCAGGTTCGGTGACAGACTTCTGTTTAAAAAAATTATGTGGAGAGCTAGAGAGATGGTTCAGCACTGAAGAGCACTCACTGCTCTTCCTGAGGACTGGGGTTCGGTTCCCAGCACCCACCCGGCAGCTCACGACTGTCTGTAACTCCAGTTCCAGTGGGCCCAGTGCCTTCTTACGGGTCCTGTGGGTACTGTACACAGGTGGTGCACAGACGCACATTCGGGCAAACACACGCACACACGTAAAATAAAAGTAAGGGGGAGAGACACCAGTGTTGGCCTCTGCACACACAGAAACACATGCATGCACCACCATCCGAACAAAAATCTATTTTATATGTCAGTCTTGTCATTATGACTGTATGAAACTTGAAGTCACATCCAGGTGATTGTGGCTGAAGTTTCCTACAAGGAAGGCTGTCAGAAGTAGTGCTCTCATTTAATAGCTGGGCGTGTTGAGACTCCCAGGAACCTAAGAATCAGGCTATAGGTAGACGATGAGAGAGCTAAGATCTTTTGTTCTCATGGCCTCCCACCTTCTCATGCCACCATCTTTTTTTTTTTCCCCCTTGAGACAGGGTTTCACTGTGTAGCTGTGGCTGTCCTCGAACTCACAGAGATCCACCTGCCTCTGCCTCCCGAGTGCTGGGATAAAAGGCATATGCCACCAACACCCTGCTTCATGCCACCATTTTATGGGCCATGGTGACATGGGTTTTCTGCCACAGTGGCTTTGGGTTCCAATCGCTTACTGACTTGTTGGTATCGGGTATAAGATCCCACTTCAGGTGAGCGTGGGCAGGCCAGGGCAGATGTGGTCAGCAGGTGTGTGTTTGGGGGGTTAGGGAGGAGATATCTTTAGCCCGCTTTCTTTAGAGAACCCAGCTTCTGCTTCTCTTCTCCAGCGTGCCTCCTCCTGCCGGCCCCCACCAGCCTGCTGTTCTCAGCCTGCCTTCTGCCCACAGCCTGCTGCCTGCACTGTTTCCTGTCCCTGTCGGGGTGAGGAGGAGGAGTCGATGTATAGTCGAGTGCTCAGGAGGAATGCCTCATTATCCCCCGACTGTGGGGCACGTGGCGTTCCCCTGCCCTCCCAGCAATGGGCTCCCCCAAGCTAGCCGCCCCCTCCTCCCCAGCCCTGGCCGCAGGTAGTGAGTTCCAGGCTTCTGGCTAGAACTCCCAACTTCATGGCACAGAGGACGGAAGAGCTGCAGAGGCCCTCCTGCCGCTTCTCAGCTGTGTGTCCTGCATGGGAGCAGTCTGGGGAGGCTCACAGGTAGCACGGCTCCACCACACGCCTTGCCGCCGAAGCGCGCACTGTGTGAAAGTGCCCAAGTTGGCTGCTGTGGGCTGGGCCTGTCTTTCCTTGGAAAACCAGTCCCGGGCTTTAATTATCTTTAGGTTGAAGTAGCAGAGCCCCTCCCCCAGTTCCACCCACCTCTTTTCTTCTGGCTTTCAGACAAGAATGTGAAGAATGTGGTCCTCTGTTGTGGACCTGAGTAGAGGTCTGGGTGCTGGGGCCATCTGGGTGCCTAGGCCATCTGGACGCTGGGGTGGGGGGGGACTCAAAGGCTCTTGTCGGCTTTACAGGCTGCTTTGTTGTGCCCAGACTGACGGGGACATTCCGGATTGGTTGTGGTTAGCTTATTAAATTCCTGTATATTCTATGTGGTCCCTTTGAGACAGCTGGGAGGAGCTGTAGTGGGGAGATGACCCTCTTCCTCTCCCAGCATCCCACCTCAGAGGAATCAAGTTCAAAGGGATTGGCACGGGGAGTCTGGTGCAGGAAAGGTCAGTGTCAGGCCTGAGGACCACTTCAGCTATGGGACAAGGAGACCAGAGTCGCCTTCGCGTTCTCCTTTCTGATCTGGTGTCTGCTGGGATCCCTGGCTTCGTGTGTCTGCTGCCTTATTGCATCCTAGGCTGCAGGGAGCAAAAGGGTTGGATGCAGGACCCTGGAGCCCAGAACTGCAGGATGCAGACGCTAACAGCAAGCCATGTACCAGTTGTCTCTTTTGCAAATCAGGGTACCAACAGAAGCTACCTGACAGCGCTGCTGTGTGTGGAGGCAGTTGGGATGAAGTTAACAGCTGTGTGCTCTTTTGAGCTGGGCTCTGTAAGGGAGATTCTGAGTGATTCGCTAGCTGATTCACACCTCCCTCACCCAGACAGCAGAGACGACTCAGTGCCTGCATCCAGGAGAGTCCAACTCAGAGCATCACTTTGTCTCGATCCCAGCATCTTCTGGGGCATTTCTGTGCTGCCATCTCTGTGTGCATGCTATGAGCATGTCTGTGAACACAGGTCTATGCGCACAGATCTCTACATGCGTCTTTATGTACACATATCTCTCTGTGTATCCAGGTTTTGTATATGTCTCTGAACAAGTCTGTGTATCCAGGTTTTTGTGAGTACATGTCTCTATGTACATGTCTGTGAGTGTACATGTGTGCAGTGGTCTGTGTATGTACATGTTTGTGTTTGTACATGTCTGTATGCAGCTAGGTCTTTGTGTGTACATGTTTCTGTACGTCTGTATCTAGGTCTTTGGGTATGCATTTTTGTGTGTGTGTGTTTATATATATAGGTCTGTGTACATATCTGTTATGCACATGCCTGTGTATGTGTCCAGGTTTTGTGTGTGTGTGTGTGTGTGTGTGTGTGTGTGTGTGTGTGTGTGTGTATGGAGGTGAGAGCTTGTGGGAGTTGGTTCTCTCCAAACTATATGGGTCCTGGGGATTAAACTTGGTGCCAGACAGACATTTCCCCCCTTAGCCGTCTCATTGGCTTTCTTCCAGGTTTTTATGTATATATGGTTACATGTGTTTGGGGTACAGGGCTTGCTCCAGAACAGCATGACCTGGCGTGAATGTCCCTAGGGCAGGGCCCCTGCTTCTTTTCTTATGTACAACCTTGACCAGCCTTAGTCACTTTGGAGCCTAATTGTGGCTCAGGCAAAAGAGCAATTCTCTGCAGGCAGTCAGGATTCTGGTGTAGGTCATTTCTGCCAGCCAAGCTCCCTATTGAAGGGCAGCTGGGGTCGGCCTGCCTTTAGACAGGAGGAACCATGTAACTAGACATTGTTATTTTATTTTCTGTCTTATGTATGAAGCAATTGGTTTAGTTTTCATGCCTAGGCTCCCTACTTTGATCATCTTCCTGAAAGGAGGAGGCTCAGGAATGCAGTCTGACCACCTCAGAAGAGGGTGTCAGATTCCTTGGAGCTGGAGTTAACAGGCCATTGCCCTATATGGGTGCTGGGAACTGAACTCTGGTCCTCCGGAAGAGTAAGCAAGCATTCTTAACCCCTGAGCTGTTTCTCCATCTCTTGCTTGGTGGGTTTTTTTTTTTTTTTTTTTTTTGAAATAGACTTTTTCTATGTAGTCCTGGCTGTCCTGGAACTAGCCCTGTAGACCAGGCTGGTCTCAGCTGGCCTCAGATTGACAGAGATCTGCCTGCCTCTACCTCCAGAGTACTGGGATTAAAGGCTTGTTTGTCTATTAAGAAAAGGTCTTGGTATGGCTTTGAATTTAAGTCTTACCATCTGTTGCCCAGGATCCAGGGCTGCAGGTATATACACCACACCCCGTCTGCTGCCTTCCTGATTCTTAAGGGATGCTCCAGAGTCTTCATATCTAGGCAAGTGCCTCTGAGCTTCCTGAGCCCCCTTTTTTAAGGGAGAGGGGCCATGATTTCTGCCTTGGCTTGGTCAAGGTTGGCAAGATCAAGCCATAGGAATATGGTGAGACACACTGCCTGGCAAGCAGCAGGTTTTGGTCTGTTGTTGCCTCCTGAGCTGCCTTTGCCTCTGAACTTGGAGTTCCTTGGATGAGGTACTCTGGGGGTCTCTCGCAGCCCTGACCTTAGGATCCTTCCTGCATGTCCGAGCTGATCTGCTACTGGAGACCAGCCTGTAAATGAGCCCCTTTCAAGGCCAAGTTCTGACTAGAGCTCTTGACAAAATTCTGGGAAAGAGCTACATTCTTGAAGGGGAATAAATCATGTTGAGTTGGGTTAGGCAGGATGTGACTTCAAGCCCCTGAAGTGTGCCGCGTCTAACACTGACTCATTGTGAGTTCAGCCATGACAGAGACGTACAGATGACTTAAGGAGCCGCTGTAGGGGGAGGGGCTGCCTGTCTGGGTGCCAGCAAACACTGGCACAGGGACCTTTGTATTCTCTACAGTGGTTCTGGGTTAGGCCTTACAGGGATGAGGTAGGACAGTAATGTCAGCCAGACCTGCCACATCCTCCTTACCTTTGTGTTTTTTCAAGTCACTGCAGGGGGGCAGGGATTGCCCTGAGGCCCAGAGTCTCCTCCTGTGAGTTTATCAGCTTGTTGACTGCGTCTGATTTCTCCTAAGACATTCTATGTCTCCCTCCCTTTCAGGGATGGTGCTCATGATCAGAGTTCACTCTAGTTGCTGGAGGCTGTTGGGGCTGTCACTTGTGTCTTAGAAACAAAGATTAGAGTATGTCATACAGTAGGGTGGAGGGGGTATGGTGACACTGATTCCCTGTGGTCCCGGAGGTCTGCAGTCTGGCCTTTGCTTACACATGTAGTCACACTGATGTCTGGACAGTGAGGTGTGGCTATGTGAGTCTGCAAGGCAGATCTCAGGGCTTGCTGGTTGGTCAGTCTCGACAAATGCCAGCTCTGGGTTCAGTGAGAGACTATCACAAAATAAGGTGGGGATTGGTGGAGCAAGTTCTGGACATTGGCCTCTATCCACCGACGCCTTGCCTCCACCCACCAGGTATACTTTTATACAGAGCAGCAGAGAGAGAGAATGGGAGGTAGGTATTTTTATTGAACTTGATTCCTGGACTTTTGACCTTTAGGAAAGGAAGATTAGACCCTCCCCACTTTTGATCAGTTCAGGGCAGGCCATATTCAGCACCCACCTGTGCTGGCCACCAAGGGCCCTGTAGGTGACCAGCGTCCCGAGACCTGCGGGAACAGAAGAAGGCAGCTGTATGGGGAAGTGGCTCTATAATTCAGCTTTAAAAAATTTAGTAGCTCGGTGCTAATTTGCCTAGTATGTATACGGCTCTGGGTTAGAATTTTCAGCACCACCCCAGAATAAAGCTAAAAATAAAATATAAAAAAAAATGAAAAATTTTATTTAACTATCACTAAGAGAAAACAATGTTGCTGAAGGTCTGGTGGGTTCCAGGTAGAGTGATCTTCAGAACGAAATCATTTAGTTTAGTTATGTATAGACAGGGTCTTGGCTCGGGACTCGCAATGGATACCCGGTTAGCCTCATTCACAGATCTACCTGCCTCCGCCTTCTGAAGGGCAAGTGTTGAAGGCCTGAGTCGCCACCACCAGGCCCAGGGCGCCTTGTTTTCCGACCCTGGATTGCATTGCTCAGCAGTCACGATGTGGACTCGGAGACCAGCGTTCTGCACTTTCCCACCGAGACAGTGGCATATAATTAAAATGTTCGAGTATGGTTATTTTTTTCTGCGTTGGTTTTTCAGCAAACCATGCTCACATGCTTGAGGAGAGAAAAACCCTCTCTCAGCAGAACCAAGGGGAAGGAAGGAACCTCGCTGTCTGAAGGGCTCCGAGTTGCCCCCATGTGTGCGTGGGCAGCCGCCAGCAAGCTGGGAGAAGAAGCTGCCGCCTGCGTGAGGGCCCCGCTTGTGTACACGTGGGAACAGCTCCCAGAGAAAGCACCCCAGAAGTGTTCAACCTATCAAACCTGAGGGAGAGGGGAGGGGCCAGGGGAGGGGCCAGCTGCTCCACTCTGCTTGGCGGCGGCGGGGCCATATCTCTTCCTGGAATGACTTGCTTCCCTAAAGCTCCTGGACTGAGCGAAGGCTCATTACATGCAGGTGAGGCCTCTTGTGTGATCTCACTGTGCAAATATTGAACCAATTAAAAGCCAAGCCAGAGGCCAGTATAAATGACTTATCTGTAGCCCCAGCCCCGCCTGCTGCCTGTCTGGCCTTCGCTCTGGGCCAAGGCTGCCTAACCTGTTGTTGAAGCCTTTTTCTCTCCTTTTCCTTGCCCCTTCGACCCCCTTCTCCCTCTTCTCTCCTCTCTCCCCCCTCCCCCCTCCCTTTGTCCTGAGACTTAGCGGGAGTTGCCTTTGGAATGGTCACTCAGGTCTGCTAGGACCCCAGAAGACACACTGAATGTTTTGAAAAGTTCTGGTTCTTCCCACAGCATTGACTTGGGGGACCCCGTCTGTAAAGAGGACCAGAGGAAACAGTTCTGCACCCTGGAAAATGAGCAGAGCAGCAGAGGTTCTAGGGCAGGACTGAGCTGGGCCCAGGAGAAGAGGGCAAGGATAGTTCATACCGCAGGGCTCAGAAAGAAAGGGCTGCTTGCTGGGTGAGGGCCTGGGCCTTGGAAGACTCTCATCTGGGAATGGGAGGGGGCGTTCGGCTGCTCTGGGGGTGTGATGTGAGGAAGGACACTCTGGGGTGCTGATCGCTGGTGTCTAGCGTGGATGGAAGAGGAAAGATTGTCAAAGGCACTGGGCGATGATGGGTTGGGCTCCAGAGGCCTGTGTGGGCAGTTTGTCCTTAGGGTGGACCGCTCTGCTGCTGGGAGTGGCTTACTCTTGCTTTCTGCCCTGATTCATTCATTCATTCAGAAATGGTTCTCATGCTGAGGCCCCGAGACAGCTATCTTAATGGAGGAGACACAGTAAGATTATTCTGGAGTTCCCGTGACACACGCCGCACAAGGCTGTTCCTGCCACTCTGCAAACATCTACATAGAGCCCTGGGTTGGCCGCTTGTCATCTGGGGGGCTATAACTAACTATAGGACTCCAAGGAGTTGAGGGGTATCAGAAGGTGAAATCTGGCAGCTTTTGTCTTGTTCTGGTTTTAATCCCCTACACTGCCTGGTTCTGGGAACTAGCTCCCTTTAAGTCCCCCATTCTGCTTATACCGGGAACTGGGTCCCTGAGTTTCCTGTCCCTGTCTACACTGGGAGCTGGGCCCCCTTAGTTCCCTATCCTGTCTACATTGGAAGCTGGGTCCCCTGAGTTCCTTATCCTGTTTACACTGGGAGCTGGGCCTCCTGAGTTCCCTATCCTGTCTACACTGGGAGCTGGGTCCCTGAGTTCCCTATCCTGTCTACACTGGGAGCTGGGTCCCTGAGTTCCCTATCCTGTCTACACTGGTAGCTGGATTCTCCTGAGTTCCCTGTCCTCTCTACACTGGGAGTTGGATTTCCCCAGTCCCCTGTCCTCTCTACACTGGGAGTTGGATTTCCCCAGTCCCCTGTCCTGTCTACACTGGGAGCTGCCCCCCCCCCCCCCAGTTTGGAAGTTCTCTCCTTGCCAGGTCCAGGACTTTCCAACTGCCGATTTCCCATGTGTGGCCACCCACCCCCTCAGTGAAGTATGTAGGGTGAACTCTAAAATACGGAGCTGATGATGTCATCTCCCCCCCCCCCCACTGTCCCCAGAATAAAGTCCACATTCCTAAATGGCTGATAAGAAGATCCTGCTTAAGCTGGCCTTGATGACCGGCCGCCTACAACCCTTTGTGAATTCATCCCTACCTTTAGTGCACAGGACGGAATTTCCTACACGTGAAATTCTCAGGACTTTTTAAAGAAGATTTTTTTTTTTTAAATTGGCAAAATAAAAACTTGCCTATATTTACTTTACCATGTACATTTTGAGATAACGTACTGGTGTCCTTTGCTGGGCATCGGCACTCTGGAAACAGCCACAGGCCACATGTCTCAGCCTATGAGGAAGGCGTGGGGCAGGCTTTGGGCTCTCGGCCCTTGAGCTGAATTCCTCTAGGCCTTCCTTTCCCTGGTCTGGTTTCCTTATCTGCTGAGCATCAGCTTGGGCCTGGGTTGGAATACTGCTAATACAAACAGGTCCCAGCTTCTCCTGTAAGCAAACAACATTCCTGAGGTGTGTGTGTGTGGGGGCGGGGGTGGGGTGGAGGGGTGGGAAGGGTCCCTTCTGGTGCTCAGCCGCTCAGCCTCCACCTCTTCACAACCCGAGGTCAGTGGCTGCCTTAGAGAGGGTACTGTGAGGCTGGCTGTGAGGCAGAGTGGTCCCTTTGTGGACCCTCCCCGTAAAGAGCTGTCGTCCTAGGTGTTTATGCCAGGCCCTTTGTCTGCTCTGAGCTTCACAGCAGCCCCAGCGGACAAGTGTGAAAGCCGAGGCCCGGGGTTTGGTAACAAACAGGTGGTCAGTGCCAGGCCAGGCTCAGGTCCAGCTCGTCTGGCACAGCCCTCGCGCACATCCTGTCAGCATTTCCCAGATCAGCTTGGAACAGTCTTTTCCCCCACTGGATCTCCGGGGTGCCAAGTCTCATTTGAGGAGTTGAGGCAGCCTTCCTTCTGCTTGCGTCAGAACTCGGCAGGAGGCTGTGGTGGTGTTCCCTTCCTCTAAGGGGAGGGCAGACCCTGCAGAGTCACAGGCGCCCCTCCTGGGGAAGATGGGGGCAGTCGCTCTGGGAGCAGGACAAAGGAGAAGAATGGGAACTACTAGGAGTCTGGGGGAGCATGCATTGCAGCTCTTCTAATGGGTTGCCCCCCCCCCATTCTGAAGCCAGCAGTCTGAGGTGCTAATATAATAGCTTTCGGGTCCCAGGCGTTGTGAGCAGAGGACACAAAATTGTGGAATCCAACCCTGGTCTGCTTGCCCCCCCCCCCCCCCCAGCATACCCATTCTGTGTGTTTGGTGTACTGCAATCCTGGGGTTTGAACGGATGCCCCCACTGTTCCCAGTTCCAAGACTGATGGCCACAGCCCTTGGTTGACAGGTGGACACTTAGCCCTTCGGCCTCTCATGGCACCCAAAGGCAGCACAGGCTGTGCTTGTCAGTGTCCTTTTCGGTGTATTGGTCTGCTGGGGACAGCTTTGCCTTGGTAAGTTGGAGTCCCTGAAGGTTCTAGAAAACAGTTCTGTCCTAGGCAAAGCTTTTTTGGGGGGGTCAATAAATGATCTCCACTCACTCCGTTTTTCTTTGTAGACTGAAGCCCCAATTATGTCTTCCCTTTCTGTTTGGAGCGTGTGACAATCAGTCCACGAATGACTTAGTTTTCCTAAAGGTGAGCTAGCCATGTCCCTTACTTCTTTTGTCACTCCTCTCCTCTCCTCTGGCCCCCTCTGTAAAGCTTGGGTGATTTCCTAGCCACCACCTCACTCACTCACTCACTCACTCACTCACTCACTCACTCACTCACTCACTCACAAAGCCCTAGCCCAGTTCCTGCCCTGGCCACACATTGTCCTAAACATTGGAATTGGGATGGTTGAGACTCAGTTCCTGTCCTCAAATGAAACTGTAAGCAATTACAGTTTGACCAGTTGGTCACTGTGGTGGAAATGAACCCAGGGCATAGAGGGAAGGGACACCAGACAGGACATCTTTTTGCTACATTAGGGAACACGTGAGCTGAGATCCAAGGGCTTCCTGATGCAGAGAAAACAGCCTCTTGGGAGCTCTGGGGTCCAGATCAGATTGGGCCATGAGCATGAAGCTGGGATAGACATTGGAGAGGGCGAGGGCAGGGCAGCCTACTCACAAGCTTGAGATGATTCGGCTTATTTTGAAGAAGGTGTGGTATTACGGAATCTGAACCTAATCAGTAATGTCTATAAAACAGGAGAATGTTTAAGTAGCAGTGTGAATTGCAGAGTCTTAAGCTGGGAAGGAGGCTAGGGAGAAGTGTGGATACACAGGGCACTGGTGATGGAGGCCTGGTTCATCCACTGGGGAGGAGTTTACTCTCCAGTGTGTATGTAAACTTGGGTAGCCAGACCGACAGAGACCTAGAAAAGGGCGTGGGAGGTGGAGAATTGAGGGACGGTGCCCCTCCAGGTGGAGGTAGCTCATTGGAAGGTGCTTAGATGAATTGGAGTGTGGAAGAGAGGCCTGAGTGGGAAGGGGAGTTCTCATCTGGGGTCTAGGTACCCCAGAGAGGAAGCCATGGGCTCCCCGGGACTAATCCTGATTGTCTTACAGTATCACTCACTAAGTGGCATTTGGTGTGGAATTCTCCAGATAGGATAAGCTGGCACTGATGTGGAACAATTCCTGCTCCCCCTCCCTCCCCATTACCAGCTGCTTTCTGCTGCTTCCCCGGACTGTTTGATGCTGGTGAACTTGGCTTATGAATCACTGTCTGAGCTCCTGTGTTGGGGTTTCTGGGGGAGCTTCGTCCCCTCTAGGGAGGCGCACCACGTCTTTTGTGTGTTATTTTAAAATTAGGCTACTTAGAATGTTGACTTGTGAGGATGGAACACTAGACAACACCAGTTTTGTGCACTAGAAAAGCCCTCTGCCGCGCTCGTCCCCTGGCCCAAGGACCTTTAAAGTGCAGACAGTCAAGTGAGTCCCTTAAAGTGTAGCCTGTTATAAAGGACAATCCTTTCTTGGTGACAGTGTCATCCACACTCATCATTGTTTGGGTCCTAGAGTCAAATTAGCCTCAGAACTTCTCTTCCTTTGGACACAGGATCTTGCTGTAATGTTGAACCTGGACTGCCTTCAAACTCCTGAGCACTCTGAGTTGTAGGCATCTCTTCTGGTCCCTGGAGGATAATTTTAAGTGATTTCTGCATGCAGAGACCTGTGAAGTGTTTTTGTTTTATTTATTTTGTTTTTTTGTTTTTTTTTGGAGACAGGGTCTTGCTATGTCTCCTTGGCTGGCTAGGAACTTGCTATGTAGACCAGGCTGGCCTTGAACTCACAGAGATCCGCCTGCCTCTGCCTCCCGAGTGCTGGGATTAAAGGTGTGCGCCACCACCGCCTGGCACCTTGTCTTTTAAATCTCCATCTTTGGTGATGTCTGAGGCGTTTTTGGTTGTCATACTGGGGACAGGATGCTGTTGGCATCCAGTTGGCAGACGCTTAGGATATGGCTCAACATTTTAACAATATGCAGGTCAGCCCCACCAAGCATGGTTTGGCCCTAGAAAAGCACCGAGGTGGAAGAACGCTGCCTTCAGCAAGCAAACCATTTGTGTTTATGAACCACTGCTGTGCGTTAGCTTTCTCGTCTCTCCTCTCCCTTCCCCATCGGTTGTCAGTATTCTACCCAGCTTCACCGGTTTCGCAGCCTTGGTGCTCCCCCTGAGCTCCCTCCCGAGTCCCCCTTTTTCTTGTTTCTCCTGGCTTCTTGCTTCACTGAGTCTGGGTTGGAGTTGCTTGTTGACGTGGTGTTACAAGCCTTTGAGGAGCAGCATAGGTGGAGTTTGACAACCCGTGCATGGGGAAATCTGCTGAAGTGGTATCAGGTGTTGTCAGGGCCCAGGGGTATATGGCAGGCAGGTCCCTCCTCGGCCATCGAGTGTCCAGTGGGCACCTGTTGCATTTGGGTTTGGGGACACAGTGACCCAAACAGAAGAAAATGACCTTCTCTCTGCTCTGTCTGCCCTTCTTGGTTCACATTGACCCCTCAGGGAGCTGTGTGTGCAGTCTGTCCTGTGTCCCTCTGCATTGTAAAACCCCGGGGGCTTTTGCATCTTTGCAGTGACTTTTTATGTGCATATCCTCAATATGTATTTGTTGGTTGAGTAAGTGAAGTTCATGGCTTTGAAGGTTGTTACATACAGCCTTTCCTTTTCTAGAACGGTTGTCATTAATGGTGGGGTGGGATCCAGGCCTTGATAATTTCATTGGCCTCTAAACCAATAGCTGTGGAGAGGGAGAAGGGCTTGCTCGCCTATGTTCTCAGGAGGTGGGGAATGCAGATGCAGGAGCTAACACCTGTGATTAAGCTGGACTGGGGCTTCCAGTGTGTGCCACTCAGCTGTGTGTCCTTATGCCAGTTACCTGACAGAAATGCTTTAAAGAAGAAAAGATCTCTTTGGCTGGCAGCTGCAGGGGTGTCTGTCTGTCTTCTGCTGCCTCTGTCTTTCTGGGCCTGTGGGGAGGCAGAGCCTCATCCCAGGTAGGAGGGTGTGGAGGAAAGCTGCTTGCCTCATGGCAGTGAGGAGGAGGAGGTACAGAGGCAGCAAGGAATGTCCTGGGACCAGCTGTGACCTCCGAGGACACTCTCTCTGCCATCGCGCTCATTGGGCTCCACCTCTGAAAATGGCTACTACCATCTCCCTACAGAGGCGTCAAATCATGAATCCGCTGAAGAGACCTCACGATCCAGTCTCTTCCCCCCAGTTCCACCTCTGAGTCGGGGGCCAAGCCATCGGCACTTGAGCCTTGTGGGGTGGGACATTAACGTCCAAACCATACCACAGAGTCTGAGTGGAAGCCGCCAGGGTCAGGACTGGAATCAGTCTTTTTTTTTTTTTTTTTTGGTTTTATTTTTGAGACAGGGTTTCTCTGTAGCTTTGGAGCCTGTCCGGGGCTAGCCTCAAACTCACAGAGATCCACCTGGCTCTGCCTCCCCTTTAATCTGCTGGGATTAAAGGCGTGCGCCACCACCGCCCGGCTAGGAATCAGTCTTGTAGGCGTTGGTTGACTGCTGAATCCAGCTACACTTACCACCTTACTTTAGCTCTGGCAGTTTCCATTTTTTTGATCAGAATTCCTGTGCAAGCTGGGACCAGGAGCTGGGCTTATAGCTTTGAGGAGACACCCTAATGTCTGCCTCACTAGGGGCGTCTTTCTCTGTTTCTTTCCCAGAGTTCTGTGATTCAGGGGAGACATTGGTTCCAGTGGAAATGACAGTGCTCGGGGCCCACACAGGTCTCAGTTAACCTGGATCCTGAGGCCTGTTGGAGCCTTGTCTCCTTTACCCATAAAATGGATGTGATGAAATATCCCTTATGAAATGACTGCCAGGATGGAGTGGAAATTGAGTACTCATTAGCGAGTCTGGAGAGCAGAGGCTTTATGACGAGTGTGACAACCTGAGGGCTGCCAGCCTGGAATTTGGCCTTGGAGGATGGTAGACTAGTCCGGTTGTCTAGGAATGGAAAAGCTCAGTGTCTCCACCAGAGTAATTTCCATCTTTACTGGGCCAACAATTTGCTTTCTGAATAAACACACAAATAAGTAAAAAGAGCGGTATGGGGGAGGGAGGAAAGCGGGGGAGACAACCTAGTGGATGCTTGGGGAGAGGCTGGGGAGATGGATAGCGAAGGAATTGCCTTCTGGGTTGAAAGAAGAGGTTTTTGGTCAACCTCTTTGCTTTCAGTTTCATCATTTCCTGAGAGTCCTAATTTAGCTTCTGGTGTGTCCTGCTCGATTATGGCCTAAAAAGGCAACAGCTTGGGTTTCTGAAGTTGGATGGGCACCCGCAGGAAGCTGCTAGGGAAGAGCGGCCCAGCCCGACCCAGTCTCCAGTGGGCCAGAGCTGCTGCGTTTAACTCCTTGAGTGCTGCCTGCCAGCCCCTCTGAGGAGGACCCAGCCCAGCCGCAGGAGCATTGCTGTGAGTGCCAGGGCAGGAGTGTAGGCAGGGTCATGGTCTATCATGCATGCACATGCGCAACACACACACACACACACACACACACACACACACACACACACACACACACACACACTCCTGCCCTAATGGCGGCCGCCCTCTTAGAAGATGATTAGATTGCACGTCCCAGACACGTCCCCACACTCCTCCACTGCCGAAATGGCATGGCTGCAAGGCTCACTGCAAGGAGGCCTACAGGTAATAAGGGACCCCTTAAAGTGGTATTGAAAAGCTGTTTAGGGGCTAGCCCAGTGGTAGAGTGCTTACCTAGCATGCATAAGGCCCAGGTTCAATTCAATTCCTAGCACTGAGGACAATAACAAAAACAAACCCAAACCAAATCCAGACTCCCCCTCCTCAACTGTGTCACTCCAAACCAAACCAAAAGGTCCACTCTGGATTACTGGGCAGTCATTAGTGACCCACGAAGAAGTGTTCTGGGTTTGAGTCCCAGCGCTTAGCTCCAGTGAGCTGATAGAGTAGCTTCCAGCCCTTGTAAGTGAAGCTTTGGCTAAACACAGAATCCTATAGGGAAATGGATGCATGCAGTAAGTTAGGGAGGTAAGTGTGAGTCTTTTCTCTGTCTGTCACGAGCGTTTCTATGAGTCAAAACTAAAGAGGGCCAGTAAAAAGAGAGACAATGGCTTTGAAATTTTATGCACATCAGTGTTTTGCCTTTGTGTGTGTGTGTGCGTGCGCACGCGCACATTTGTGCACCTGTTTCCCACAGAGGTCAGAAGAGAGGATTGGATCCCCTGGATCTGGTGAACCACCATGTGCATTCTGGGAAACAACCTGGATCCTCTGCAAGAGCAGCAAGCATGCTTGACTGCTAAGCCATCTCTCCAGGTCCCAGAAAAATGATTTTTTTTAATTAAAAATATTTTAAGAATATGCATATACACTCCCCCCCACCCACTGAGCTGTGACAATTGCAGCGTAAGTCTAGGACAGCAGCCACAGAGGCAAAGGCAAATGTGGGTTAGAACCCCACTGCATGGCTGAGCTGGGCATCCCGAGCAGTGATATACCCTCTCTGATGTGAATTAGAGATGATAAAAGGTGCTTTCTAGGAGACTGGCAGGGAGGCAGTAAGCTTGATATTGGTGGTAGACACTTACCAACTGTCCCACCTCCTGGTGGGGATCTTGTGCAGGGCAGTGGTACATACCCTCAAGTGCACCCTCGGGCGTCTTCAGTGGATGAGATGGGTTTCACTGTGTAACCCAGGCTGGCCTCTAACTACGATCCTCCTGCCTTAGCTAGCCTTCCCAGTGCTGAGACTACAAGCCTGTAGTGAAACTGCCATATACTCAGGATTTTGGAGACCAATGATGGAGATGAGTTTGAATTTGAGTTCTGCAAAAGTTGGGAACCAGCAGCTGATGAAAGCCTGGGTTCTGTGTTCACGGTGGTTTGTGAGCAGAGCAAGGATGTGGTGGGGGAGGCTGTTAGTCTTGGTCAGGCGCCTTCTGGGGTGCAGGGGGAGGGGGGAAGAGGACACCTGGGGATTACTGTGTGTGGCAGACTGAAGGTTTGTCCAGCGGCCTGGTCTAAATTGGCGGTGCCTGGAGTAAGTGCTGGCACTCTGGCGCTCACTCCACAGAAAAGGTGAAGCCTGCAGGCACTTGACAGTTGCCTGATTCTGTTCTGCTTGCTCCCAGCTGACTCTGGACCCTGGCCTCTCTCCAGCAGCCCTTGCAAGGTAGATGGCGCCTTGTGCAGGAGGCTAAGGGGGTGTAAGGACTGAAGTTTCCTGGTGCTGGGTTTAGATGAGGAAAGCTACCAGCTGAGGGAGCCGCCGAGGCTGCCAGGGTTCCCTGAACTTGCCTCCCTCTTGGGAGGGAGTTTGGGAGTACCAGGTTTCCAGGAAAACAGCCCCTGGTGGAGTGAGCAGGGAGCCCCTGAGCCTAGGTCTGGAAACCATTTAACAAGCCAGAGATGGAGGCCTGGGCAGCCAAAGCCTCCAGCCTCTTTGGCATCTGAATCCCTGCTGGAATCAGGAAACTTGAAAGCTGAGGAACTCTGGGTTCGAGTCTGGAATCTTTGTGGCTTTCCAGAGTAAGATGGTCAGACTTGATCTCACAGAGCAGAACTTACCTGTGTCCTTTACTTGTGTTCCAGCTTCTGGTTGCTTCCTCTGGTGGCTTTGGGCCCAGTACCTTATACCAGGTTTCAGATCCTGGTTTTGGTTCAGTCAAAAGTAACAGTAGTTCCCCAGGGATCCAGCCTGTGTCTATGGGCTTCAGTCACCACCTTGCTAAACATGAGAAGGCCATAGACCAGGACCTACAGTCCTCAAAGCCTCTCTGTACAAACCCCTGGCTCCCAGGGAACCGTGCTTACAGAGGGTGTCATAATATATGCCCATGCTGTTTGTGATTCTGTGAGGACTAGTTGCTTCTCATCTTTATTCTGCAAATGAGCTTTGAAAAGAACAAGTCACAAGTAGTGATTGTGTCCCCTGACCCCCGAGGCATGCCTGTTCCCTTTCACTTGATGGTATAGCCCAGAGCCTGGCTTCGGTTTTATTTCTATCGTGTAGTTGTTGTGAGCTGCCGTTTTGGCTCATTAGATACCTGTGTTGTTGGAAGTATTCAGTGGTGTGGTTGCTCTGCTGCCTCCATAGTGGACTGTGGCTGAGTCTGTCTTTGTAGAGACTCATAACTCATCCCTTCCCATGGTAGTGTTGTTTATAGAATTGTGTATGTGCTGATCATAGAGTGATGCGCTTACTTATTAATTTCTAATCAAATCTTGCTTTCTCTCCGATACGTAGAGTAAGATAATTCTGGCAATTGCTCCGTCTGATTATGTGGAATTTCACTGCATGAGCGTTTGCAGGGAGAAGTCTTCTGTGGTTGATGTTCTGTGGCTGATGTCCTGTCATTGTTTTTCCTCTTAGGTCCTGGCCCTAAGTCACCATGGCCCAGCAGGCTGCAGACAAGTACCTCTATGTGGATAAAAACTTCATCAATAACCCGCTGGCCCAGGCCGACTGGGCTGCCAAGAAGTTGGTCTGGGTGCCTTCCGACAAGAATGGCTTTGAGCCAGCCAGCCTCAAGGAGGAGGCGGGCGAGGAGGCCATCGTGGAGCTCGTGGAGAATGGAAAGAAGGTGAAGGTGAACAAGGATGACATCCAGAAGATGAACCCGCCCAAGTTCTCCAAGGTGGAGGACATGGCAGAGCTCACGTGCCTCAACGAAGCCTCGGTGCTGCACAATCTCAAGGAACGCTACTACTCAGGGCTCATCTATGTAAGTGACCCCGGGGGGCGGGGCCTCTCCACCGCCAGGTGCCCCCCAGGCGCCAGGTCTCCGGCCACTGGGTGAGAAGAGGGCTTTAAGGGGTGCCAGGTGAGATGCTCACAGCGGTTGCATCTGCCTGGAACGTTCTACGACATTACCATTTCTGTTCCCTGCCCACCTTGTTTTTGGCCACATGTAGGAATAACATGCTGCCACCTGCTCGCCTCTGACCTCAGATCTTTGTGGAGACGTGCGGGTTCAGCTAGCATGGTCAATTCCTTCTAACGGAGCGCTGCTGTCTGTCTCCTGGCTCCCTTGTTCTTCCTGGACTACCTGGTCAACCCCTGTAGCCACTAGTTTGGTTCAGTCCCATCTTGGTACTTAAGGTGTTTTTTTTTCCCCTTGGAGACTCCTGTTGGTAAAGCCTCTTTCCTAGGGGTTACACATAGAACAGCTGAACTGCCAAGAGCGGAATGGTGACCCATAACACGTTCGTTAGTGCTGGTTCCGTGCCAGGGCCTACAGAAAAGTGGCATTAGAGTCCCAAGAGCCCTAGGTACGCCAAAGACCAGAGTCTCTTTCTTCTATTGGGGCTACGATTTTAGATGGAGAGAGAAGAGCATTTCCCCAGGCTCCCTGCACACCCCCTCCTACACACACACACACACACACATACACACACACACACACACACCCCGTTATAGGCTCTGAGCTTTACTGACCCTGAGGTCACAAGGTTCCTTCTAGTGCCAGCCCCAGATTCACACCCCCCCCCTTTTATTTTTCCTTTTTCTTAAACAGCCTTTGAAAACAGAATGTTTATTTTATGATAGATCGTTGAAATCCTCAAGATGAACTGGATGCTGCATCCGCTTTCCTTCTTGGCCTTAGACATTTCTCCGTCACAGAAATCCATATCTGAGTCTGCCATAGACAGTTCGTAGGCGCCCCAGTTGCTGGTGCCCTTGGCAACTCCAGTTACACTTTTCCCTCGCGTTTGTCAGGGCCCCATTTGCCAAAGGTGGGCCTCTGAAGGCCGTGGGCTTTGCAACCACAGCAGCAGTCCAACCGCGCATCTTCTGCGGCACTCTCCAGATGGCATTCCTTCCTTCTGCTACCATGCTTCTGCTACCATGCTTCTGCCGAGGCCAGAGAGGCCAGAAGCCCCGGTTCCTCCTTTTAGCGCAGCTGTTAAGGAAGAAATAACGTGGTGGTTGTTCTTCCTAAAACAGCTCTTTGTTTGAATATGCTTCCGCAGCCACCTTGGTCTTGTTCTCAAGGCCAAATAGCATAGTTCAGAATCCAAGGGAATGAGGTACCTCAGGGTTTTTATGGCCCTTATCGTCTGACAGATGGGAAGTCCAAGTCTCAGTGCACAGGCTTGCTTTTGATTTTGGGGAAGCAGGCTTGTGTGCTGCTGAGGAGGCTGAAAGCTCCCAAGGGCTCAGCCATTGAGCCTTCTGTGAGACGCCAGGGCGATTTCACATTTCCGTAGGGTACTTCCTACCCCACTGCATGGCCGCTACCCCACATGCCAAAGCCCTCAATTGAGTGTTGACACTTGGGATTACACAGATGTTCCGAGCGGGCCAGACCACCACCTTGCTGATGCTAAGTTAGTCCTCACGACAAGTCCTTTTTTCTGCTCACTCGTTGGTCCTCAGTCTGATTAGTCAGGGCCTCCCAGCACAGCAAGCACAGCCTCAGAAGCGTTCTTTATGGAGTGCTTTAGTTCATCCTTCTTCTGGAAGGGTGGGAAGAGTTGAGGCCTGCAGATGGGATGGCACTTAGATGGGACCTTATACACAGTGAGGTGCTGGCAAGGCTGGGAGCGAAATCTGGTTTTGTTTTTTGTTTTTTTATAATTTTTTTTTTTTTTAAATTAAACTAATTTTATGTGTATGGGTATTTTGCCTGCATGCTGTAGAGGCCAGAAGAGGGCATTGGAAAACTGCACTTAAGGATAGTTGTGAGTGAGCTGCCATGTGGGTGCTGGGAACCAAACTTAGGTCCTGGAAGAGCATTCAGTGCTCTTCACCATTGAATCCTATCTCTGGCCCTGGAACCTGGGATTTTTGGGGAGAATATATATATAACACAAATTCAAATCCTGCCCCTAAGAAGCCTCAAACATGAAATTCAAATTGGGAGCCTGCAGAGAAATGAAGGAAGAAAGGCCTGTCTGTCTGCCCACATAGCATGGGAGCCATATTCCCCCTGTCTGGGGGTAGGACGCTCTTAGCAGGATTTGTCGTTGACGTCCCATTCACTCTGCTGTGCCAGTCTGCCCCTTACTGACTGTCACGTGGTGCTGCCGAGCCTCACTTCCTCTGTAAAGCTTCCAGGGGGCTCTCGGCTTGCACCAGGTCCGGACTCTGGGCACTGCTGTTTCAGTCCAAGTCCTCTACTTGGTCTGCCACTGGTGTCTCCATTTAACTGAGCCCCTGGGTGAGAAACCGGCTAGCCACCTGCTCTTGCCTCTAGCTAGCTGCCAGTGGTCTTTCCTTCCCACGCAGGCAATATTAGCTGTCAAAGTAATTCGGCATTAAGGCAGTACAGCCTTGTGAGTGACTGGCAGGACGTCATTCTGTAGGTGGATGTGGCGTGTAGAAGCCAAGCTTCCCCCCCACCCCACCCCCACCCCAGAGCTCTGGTGGCAGGCATCAGCTCTTGGTTTGCTTTCTTGGCTGTCCTGTGTAGGTTCCCCCGCCACAGACCGTCCCCCAGGTAGCATCACTAGGAGTTGCTAGTGGAGATCCCACCCAGCAGGTGCAGAACTGGGGCAATCAAAGCCTTTGGTGGCTGGGCAGGGTGCAGCCTCCCTCACAGCCTAGATATGTGTAGCAAGGTCCCACACTGTGACCCCAGGAACCTTCATGCTGCATTTGCCTCGCCTTGTGGGCGGCACGGCCAATTCTGCACCACAGCTGCTCTGTCTTTTCCTTTCGGGGGAAGTGAGGCCCTGGGACAGGGGGCGATTGGGCACAAAGAGCCTCTGTGGCCTGTGAATGGAGCAGCTCCCTGGTGTGGCTGCGTGGGAGCAGAGCCACTTGCTCAGTGTCTGGCCTCCATGAGCGTTTAATGTGCTCCTTCCTCCCACCTGAGCTGGGGCTCAGCTGCCCAGTGTCCTTGGCTTGGGGTTAGCCCAGAGTCCTTTAGGACCCCCTGTAGTGTCATCTGCCCACCCAGCTGTCCAAAAGAACGGTCCTAATGACCCTCTGTCCCCTTCTGTTGTTTCTGCCAGCTGTTTCAAACATCTGGCTTTGTGGCACACCCTATATGTGGGACCATGTGCCCTTGGCTTTTATCGGGCTGGAGTTCCTAGATATAGGGTTTTTTCTCCAAGGCTGAGGACAAAGTCCAATTGTTGGAAGATCCTGGGATGACCTCACTATTGTCTAGCCTTCTATCTGGTCCCTACCTAAAGCCATCTGACATTCACACAGAGGATCCCACAAGATGACCTCGCTCCCTTCTTCCTTTGGCAGCACCCAAGCCAGTGCCACATTTGGGTTTCTTTGCTTTGACCTCCCTGGTCCCTTGAAAATAGAGTAGTCGGAAGGTGAATACATTGCGGGACCCCCGTCCCACTCCCACAACTCCCTGGGAAGAAGGAAGTCTTCGTTAATGTCAGGTCAGCTGCTCTCCCCAGTGCGGACCAGTGCACCCGGTTAGGGTACAGACCAGTTCCCTCAGAAGGGCAGCTGACCAGTATCTGGGTGGTGGGGTCCTCTGAGCATCGTCCTCAGCCTCGCTCGTTCGAAGTTCCAAAGGAGAGCCTTTGGCCAGTGCTGGGGAGGAACCCTGTCTTCATGCCTGGCTTCTATGTGAAGCCCTCCCTGGGTTGAGCCCTTGCAGTTTACTAGAGAGAGCGCGGGTGGAAGGGACCGGATGCATCCCACGATCAGCTCCCAGACGGGCTGCTCCTGGATCGGGGTGGAAGAGGACAGCGGAGATGCAGGGAGCATGGAGTGAGGAAAGCAAAGGCTGTCTGGAGACTTGGCCCTCCAGACCAAGGAGGTCGGTCGACCCTGGTCCTCTTGAGGCCTGAGTTTGTTCCCAGTGAGGCTTCATGCCTTGTGACCTTCGATTGTCCCTTAGCAGACGTCAGTTTTGGTGTGGAGCCTGGGGTGCTGGACCTCGCTCCCCAGCTTCCCCTCCAGCTTGGGATCGTTTCCCCAGGAAGATGGCCCCGAGGTTGCCATTGCTGTTTGAAGACAGCCGGGTTCCCCAAACTGAGCATCCCTGGATGCCCTTGGCAGGGACAGATCTCATGTGCTGGTTAAGAGCCCACCGTCCGTGTGTTTGAAGTAAGCAGGGGATTTATTAGAATTGGTCACAAGGGATTGTGGGCATTTCCTCTAGAAACATGGAGGAAAGAGCTGTCTGTGTAAGTTCAACGTAGGAGGCAGCCTCACACAGCAGCTCTCCACAACGGTGTGTTCCTACTCCTCACCATTGAGTAAGGGACCAGTCTCCACCCACGCTCTTTCTACAGATTGGGAAATGGAGGAAGAAGGGTAAGGACCCCACCCCCCCACATCTCAGTTGGGATTTGGACTCAGTGTATCTGACTCCAGGGTTTTGCTTTTAAAGGTCAAAGTAGACCTGGAACATTGGGTGTCTTGTAGGTGTCTGGCCTTAAGGGTATTGACAGTTTTGAGTTTCTGCCCCTTGAGGAGCCTTTTAGAGGACTCAAAAGTAGCCCTTATGTTTTTTTAAAGATTTGTACAGGAATACAGGGCACGAGCTAGCTTTTAGCCATTGAGGATCTGTGGCGAGCTTTCCCAGTGTTAGAAGGGTGGAGCACGTGTGTGTCAATGCAGAATTACTTGTGCTTCTTTGCAGTTTTCTGAGATACAGTTGAATCCTTAATCTTTGTGCATCTCTCACAATGGCCGACAACACATCTCTTATTGTCCTAGGATCTGATGTTTTTTGTTTTGCTTTTTGTTTTTTGAGATAGTGTTTCTCTGTGTAGCCCTTGCTGTCCTGGAACTCACTCTGTAGACCAGGTTGGCCTCAGACTCAGAGATCCGCCTGCCTCTGCCTCCCGAGTGCTGGGATTAAAGGCTGCACCACCATGCCTGGCTGGAATCTGAGTTTTGCATAAACTTGACTTCTGTGTACTTTGCTATGGACCTTGTCTGATGCACACTTGTCAGCATACAAAGCCTGCAGCCACCTGTGTTGAGAGAGTACTCGTATGCCTGCAGCATCAGCAGCTGCAGGGACACCAGAGAGCACTTTCTCCCTAGGCGGAGTTGTGGTTGTGGGAACAGTGGACACTCAGCTGCACAAAGGTGGAATGCTGTCAAGACTCAGACTTGCTAAACCATTGCTTTCTGTTGCTTTCTGTAGACCTACTCAGGCCTGTTCTGTGTGGTCATCAACCCTTATAAGAACCTGCCCATCTACTCAGAGGAGATTGTGGACATGTACAAGGGCAAGAAGAGGCACGAGATGCCGCCCCACATCTACGCCATCACAGACACCGCCTACAGAAGCATGATGCAGGGTGAGTGCTTCGGGGCGCTGAGGTCCTGGCCTGGCCTTTCTAGGGGTTCCATCCCTACCCGCCATGTTAAGACACTTGCAGGAGCTGATCCACATTTAGTGTCACATTGCTCTAGTGACTGGTGATGGGGCAGGGCATCACGGAGGCTGGTGTATCCATCATCATATAAGAGCCAGGGCCAATGGCTATCTAAAGGACATGTTGGTGTGTTGACAGACTGTTCTAGAAACGTTAAAGATACACTTCTGATTGTTGTCCCATGTACTCATCTTTCTAAGAGTTCCCACGTCAGTTTCTGGATCTGTTCTCGGTCCTTCTGTGAGTTCCTCATTCTCCCCGTGTTTTCTCCTTGTGTTCCTTGCAGGCCGTGCATACGCTGGAGTGCGTTCCCCCTTTAGAGAGCAGAGGTGAAGTCTCACCTGCTGCCTGCTCCTCTCCGCTTGCTGTGTCCTCTGTCCTGGCACAGCTTTGGGAGGACGTTTGTTCACTAATTCCTTGTAGCCCCGGCCACACCCCTTGGCCACTTCCTGGCTAGACTGACTGACAGGTCACCCATTACCTCCATACTTCCGAGTTCCCACTGTCTTCCCTGTCCTGGTGTGGGGCATTCTCCCTGCCTTTCCTCCAGGTATATCTCTGCTCCCTCTGACTCCCTCCTCCCCGTCTACTTGGTGTCTCCACGGCGCTCTTGCATCTGCCTGTGGGTACGCCTTTTAGGCTCAGCCTCAGCCCCGGGCTTTTCATTCAACCACTGGAGTGGTTTCTGCCTTCAGTGTCTGGCTGTGCACTGGTACTGTCCCCGATCACTGCCGCCAGGCAGACTGTCCCCACATTGCTGCTAGAAGCCTAGAGCCCAGGCTTGTCACACCCTCTCCCGTCCTCACCCCTTTTCCTAACTCAGCCAACACTTTCATTTTGTTGTGTTTTTTGGGTTCTGAGACAGTATCTCACCATGTAGCCCAGGATGGTCTTGAACTCAGAGTCCTCCTGCCTTGTGCTTCTCCATGCCTGGCTTCAGCCTACTCTGTAGGTGTTCTTTCTTTATGCTGCTGTTTCTGATCCGGTTTTCTTCCCACCCTCATGGCTCTGGCCTTAGGTCTGGCTTTGCAACTCCTCGTCTGTACTATTGGCCTTTTAACCTCTGTTCTGTCAGAGCCTCTACCTGTCAGGTGACTGCTCTTCTAGACTGCAGATCTTAGAGTTAGAGACGTAGAGAACCTTCATGCATTTCTCTTTCTGCTTCAGAGCGCCACACTTACTCCACCGGCACATAGCGCTCAGTATGTCACTGCTCCTCTCCGGAGCCCTCTGCCCCCCAGGGAGAAGACTCGTGCCAGCTTTGCACCAGAGCCTGGCAATGCTTTGCTTTTGCATTTTAAACTTTTATTTTCTCTCCTCGATATGGACTAGGCCCTGGCTGCCCTTATATTCTTAGAGCCTTGGCAAGTCCCTGGCACATGCAATCCTAACTCAGGCCCCGACTCCCAAACAGTATGGCCGTCTTGTTTTGATAGTGGTTTCTTTTGCATTCTTTGTTCTTTAAGCCCTGCAGTCCATCTGGGCGGTGGTGGTGATGCCCCTCATATTGGCTTTGCCTGGGTTTCGTGGTTTAAAACGGCAGTGTGCACCCTTCACTCTGCCCCAGTGCTGTGCACAAGGTATTTCCCGGTCAGGTTATTAATTAAGCAGGATGTGCAAGTTTGGCCTAGCCTTTGGCTTGTGTTCACATCTCTCAGGATTCCTTGTGGAAGCCAGCCCTTTGGTTTTAAAGGAGGATGTCTGTTTGAAAGTGCTAATGAGAGCAGTCTGGTGGGAGAACATTTTGTGAGATTCCAGAGGAGTCTGAGTCCCTGTCTCTAGAGGTTATGAGTCACTTTTCCTTGGCTCTCCGGTGGCGCAGCTCGAGAAGTGCACTTGGGGTCTCCCTGAGTAGGGCATGTTCTCATTCTCCACCAGGATTCAAGCTGCTCTCTTCCAGGCGGTCATGGGGGAGCGAGCGGTGGAGAGTGGCTCCACAGCCAGACATTGGAGTGGACCCTTAGACCCTTAGACTCTCCTGATAACCTGCGGGCGCTTCCCCAGAGAGTTAGCCAGCTTTCTTTCGCTCAAGAAGGAAGTTGGGGGAGGATTTCCCAAGGTCACATAGATTGGAAATGGTTATGAGACGGAGATAAAATAACGTGTCTTGTCCTTAGCAGACAGAGAGTGGCACAGTCTCAGCAGGGAGCGAGCTGAGGGACAGTTGGAGGGGATGCTTGTCCGTGTGGGGACCTACAAGCCCTGTGCTGCTTCAGGAATGGTCTGTGCAGGGCTGGGCCACACGTTCTTTCACCCACAGCCCCCACTTCGCTTCCTGTTTTGCTTTGGGCTTGCCGGAACTCCTTAGCCCCCAAGTGGCCCTACTGAGCACATTCTGAGCTGTTGAAAAGTTCCTTCTTGTTGTACACAGTGGGCCCACAAAGGCCTTTAGCGGTAGGTGTCTTGTTCTTGGGGCATGAAGGGGTCTGTGACACCATAGGTCACTCACTAGTAGAGAGTGTTTCCAAAAGGAACCCTGGCCTCTTACCCTAAGCCAGGTATTGTAGGTGGAACCTTGCTCTTCAGGCTGTTGGAGCCTGTCACTCTGTTTTGGGGTGGAGCCTTAGGGCTTGCTGCCCACCCAGTGAGGGAGGGGGGGCAGGTTTGCTTTGTCATGGCCCTCCCCCACCCCCACCCAGTCTTAAAAGGTATGTCCAGATGGTTCCTCTTCTGCTCCCCTCCCCCAAGAACTAGGCAAAAATTTCCTTCCTGAGTTGGCTGTGGCTTATGACATACTAGCATTTATTCTGCCAAATAGGGTAGTTGGTGGCTTTTTCTGGGGACTTTTATGAGACAAGCGTTTTGAGCCCTCCTTCCTTGTCTGAACCCTTCGGTACTGGGGTTTGCCGATACAGTCTTGGTTACTGCCTGTGGCTCTTTCAGTGTCTTCCTGGTTTGGGTGGTAGATTATAAGCTATTTACATATTTGTTAGACTAAGCCAGGCTTTCTCAAATATGACATTTGGGATGCTGTAGGATGCATACTAGTATCCTGGCCTCTTTTCATTCTCTCTACTTGTAACAAAAAATATCACCAGCCACTTCATTAGATGTTCCTTGATGGACAAAATTGTCCCCAGTTGAAAATCCGTAGACTCAACTTTATAGAGTGATTTTACTGTGACTGTTAGTTCTGGTTAATCGGCAGTTGGGTGGATCCTGTACTATCAAGGATTTGAAACACAATCTCAAAGAACTCTGGGATAGATTAGTATTGTCTGCTGTGGTCACAGGATAGGGCATTGGAGTGTACGGTGTCTGGCTTAGGCCACACAAACAGGTGATAGAAAATGCCAGGATACCAAAAGGGTTATCCTGTTCCTGGAGGCCCTGGCCATCCAGATGGATAGAAAAGACATGTTTGAGGACAGATCTGGGGCCACAGATGCACAAGGCAAGCTGCTGCTGCTGATACCTGGTGCCAGTGCAGTGGCAACAGGTGCCGGGTGTCTTGGAGTTCAAGGAAGTTGTGGCTGCCGAGGCTGGTATGGCAGGGAAAGGCACTGTGGAGGTAGAGACCATGGGAAACCTGGCCGGTCTATGTTAATAAGTAGTTATGGTGCAGCCCAGACGCGCCTGCACAGTTCTGTTTGTTGTTTGAATCTCCAGCCTTGGGTTTAATTAGAATTGTGTTGGCTGGTCGGCTCACCACTCTAACCCTGCCTGGCTCTCCGTTTGTTTTATTTCTGCCATCCGTGGCTGTTAAGAGGCATTTCAGCCTTAGGAACCAGGGCAGAGTGTGAACTTGCGTTGCCGCCCCCAGCTTGTAGGGTGCAGGTGCACCCCAGGGCAGGCACAGGAAATCGGTAAGAGTGAGTGTTCGTCTGGTCAGTGAGAGAACTTGAGTTCCCAAGGCAGGTGGAAAAGAAGCCATGCTTCATAGCTCCGAGCCAGGTCTGGTTCGCTCTCAGGGCGGCTGCGGAGTTGGCTTGCACTGCGGGCTGCCCTTGCACTCTGTGGTGGTATCAGTGCAAGGTTCTTCCTCTCAGCCCTCCTTGGCTTCTCTACGGAAGCCGCCCTGGAAGTGGTTGGTCACCGAGCAGTCGCTCCAGTGCCCAGTGGAGGAGCACGTTTTTCTTGGTGGTCGTCTGACTTCGCTGAGTAGATAGTGACAGTGAGATTTGTGTGCCCCCTTCCCATCCACGCATGGTCCCCCTGGCTCACACACAGGTGAAGGGATGGGCTCGGGTGCATTAGCTGATGTGATGGGAACTGGGGTCTCTTGGGTCTCTGACCAGGAGGGCATGGCTACTGTTGCCCCTCTTCTTTCCTGGCTAGTCCTTGAAGGAATTCTTCCCAGCCTGGCAGTTAGGTGGGGGTGAGAGGGAGAGACCTGCCTTCCCCTCTCTCTGTATCTGCGCTGGGGTTCCAGGGTCGTCTTGAGGAAAAGCTCATCAGAGGCAGGAGAGAGTATTTTAGGACTTGAGTGGCAGCTTCGGAGCTGGAGCAGCGGGAAGCCACAGATGTGATGACTCCACTTAAGCAGGAATGCGCCGGCCAGGAGGCCTGATGCTGGCCAGCCTCCTCACACAAAGGCCTCCCTGTCTGCTGGGGAGGTGTGGAGCCAGCCCTGCGCCTCACCCCCTCACCGTGTGCTTCAGGAGGCAGTGTGGCTTCCCCGAGGAGGGCCATGCCCCGTGCCTCCTGTGTGCTGTGCACTGTGGACTGTCTACTCCTGCAGATACAGGTCCTGCCCAGAGGGTTGCTGACTGGTACCCAGAAGTGCCGGGTGCCCCAGCTCCTTGATATCAGTGAGGGGCCCACACAGAGCTGGTGTGCCCTGGAACTTGAACACGGCTTGAGAGCTGCATCTGGGAAGAATATGGAGTTTGGACCAGATAGAGTAGGACTCTGGCTCTTTCACTTGCTAATTGGCTTGGCTATGGCGCAGCGGTATACCATGATAGGGTCTTTGTTTTTCTCTACCTCTCACCTTGATGCAGCTAACACGGCCAGGCTCAAGAGCTGCAGGAGTGGCTGCAGGGCAGTGCTGGCCTGTGCGGCAGGTACCTGGAGAAGGGCCAGTAGGAGACTGGAGACACAGCCTCCATGGGACCTTCCCAGTGCCCAGTCCTGACATCCCTGCCAGCCTGTTCACGACTAGCAAATGAGCAGGTACTTTCCCCCCCGGGGCGTTTCAGTCTCAGAGCCACAGGCATAGACTGACTTCACTATCTCCAGAGGGGCTTCAGCCTTGCAGCAATTAGGACTTGGGTGGGTCTTCTAGGAGGATGTCACTTTGTTCCAGGGGTGTGTGTGTCTGTGTGTCTGTCTCCTATTGCTGGTGGGCCAATAGAGGCACTGAGACACACAAGCCTTCCACCTACTTCTGCCACAGTTCTGGAGCTAGGAGGCCGCTCCCTGGATGGCAGGCAGGTCTGCTCCCGGAGTGAGCTCCCTCACTACAATCTCCTCAGTTGTATCGTTCTCACATCTGGGCTCTTACTTCTAGAGAGGAGTGCGTGGTAAGTAGGTCCTTTCTTCTGGGTTCTTTTCTTTTTTTGTGTGCTAGGGATTGAACCCAGTAGATGGTTTGTGAGTCTGGTGATCTGCTGAGCGGAATCCCTAGCCCAGTGGAACGACCCTTTCTCACAACCCAGCTTTATGGTTTCCATCCAGCCCAACAGTGGTCCCTCCCCCCTGCTTTGACCTGGGCCAGCAAAGCCACTTTGAGAGCAGTTGAACCTCGACCCCATGGTTTCGTTAGTCCATCCACCCTCACCCCCTCAAACGAGGCAAATAGAAAAAGTCTACCTGTGTGTGTGTGGGGGGGGGGGGGGCTGGAGAGATGGTTCAGTGGTTAGGAGCAATGGCTACTCTTCCAGAGGGCCAGGGTTGAGTCCCCAGCATCCACATGGTTGGCTCACAAACGCAAGTAACTCCACTTTTAGGGGGTTTAATGCCCTCTTTGGCCTCAGAGGGCACCAGGCACATAGACACATGTACAGGGAAAACCCGCTTTAAAAAGGCCACCCGTACAGTGCAGTGGGCAGAGCGTGTTTGCTGCTGTTAGCATGGCTGTGCCCGCGTGTCCTGCTCTCCCACGTCCAGACAGTCCGTGTTCGGAGAGCAGACACTCTCCTTCCCCGTTGCCTTTCTGGAGCGGAGCTGTCGGGTGAGAACAAAATAATTCCCCGAAGCCAGAGAGAGAGAAACCAGCGGGCAGCCTGTTCACATGAAGTTCCTGCAGTCTTGCCCCCCGGGCTACTGTCTCAGGATTGACTCCGAGGACCTAATGTTTTTAGCCTTCAGACGGTATAGCTTAGGGGTCAGGGGGTCACCCCCGATCCTAGTCTTGTCTGCCCACCTTCAGCTGGTCCAGAAACACAGTGGTGCCAAGGCCCAACCGGAAAGGAGAAGGGTGTGCAGCTGTTTCCTGTGGCATGCTCTTCCCTGGCAGCCTCCAGCATACTCTTGCTAGATTGGCAAGGCTCCTAGGGGCCCAGGTGTCTTCAAGAGCACACACACACACACACTCCCCCCCCCCGTAGCTCTCCTCACTGATGTTCCTGAGCTTATCCAGGGGCCGTCAGTGGTCATCCTTTGGGGATCAGCTCTCCCTGAGCCTTGCCTGGCTGTGTCCATCTAGCTTCCGTCTGTCCTGTTTTGCTTCTGTCCTTTTACTCCTTCCCCAAAGAGCACAGCTCTGCAGAACCATCCACGTGGCTCCTCCCCCTCTGTCCAGCATCCAGCAAGGCCCCCCTTTCCTCTGAGCAAGGCAGAGCCGGCCAGGGTGCTTCCTGAAGGCATTTGCCGTGGGCAGTGGGCACTCAGGTGGTGTTGGATTGCCAACCTGACTGACCTGTTGGAGGCACCTGTGCCAGGTGAGCTAGCTGCCAGTCAAGAGCATTTCCTCTCAGGCAGAGAAGTGGGAATCGTCCGCCTGCACACCTGAGTGTTGCTGGTGCATCTGGCCAAGAGAAGGCTTGTTTGGGGTCTCTCTTTTAGCACAGTGAAGGTCAAGAGTCATCCCTGGAGCTTTGTTCTGATCATCCAGGGCCTGACAGGGAGGGCTGCCCGACTCCTGCCCTTTGCACCCGGGGCCCAGGCTTCTTGGGGCAGGCCTTCCTGAGGAGGCCAAGTCCATCTGTCTCTAGCACAGATTGCTGCTGAGTGAGCGACTACATGTGTGTCCTAGACCACAGGGAGGGGGGTGTGGGGAGCTTCCTTCTTAAAGGGCTGCCTTGTAGAAGGCTAGAAGACCCCTGTTCCGCCTGTCTGCAGCTTCTGCTAGTGAGTAGGAAGTGGTTTTTGCATCCTTCCTTCTCACCTTTCTGTCTTCTTCCCGAGTGCTTGTCACGCAGGCTGTGATTGGGCTGCCTGGGGAGACATCAGAGTCACCCCAAAGGTTCTCTCTCATCATGCATGGCTCTGGACTCTGTGCATCTAAGTTGAACCCAGCCTGTAGGTGCTTTTACTGGGACAAAGACCTGCCTGAGTCCAATCGCCAGCTTCCTCAGGATCTGAGGTCTTATCTCCAGGCCACACTAAGGCCTTCCCATTTCTGGCTTTGAACTGGAACCCCACATTTTATATGCTTTGCACAGTCCTTTGTGTTTTGACTTCCTGACACCCAGATGGTGTCCAGAGACATGACTCTGGAGTTTGAGTGTCTGCCCAGGGTGACCCGGTGCAGAAGTCACCTTGCCCACACAGTCTGCACCCAGTAAGCCACCCCCAGGTCTGCTGTGTGACTGTCTCCAGAGCCCATTTGGAGGGGTGCTGCTTGTCATGACTCAGGTGGGGATGTTGCCTACTCTGTTGCCATCCGCTATTGGCCCACCTTGACCATATCTGCTTCTCAGCCCCAGAGAACCCGGTGGACCTGGGGATGGGGGTTCCTCAGGCAGGGCACTCACCTAGCTATGGCCTTTTGACAGTTCCTCCTGGGAGGTAGGCTTTCTGAGCCGGCCGGTCGGCCAGCCGTGAGTCAGTTCTGGTAGCGGCCTGCACCCCTTCCTCCTGTACTTCCTGTCTGGCTGATGTCACCACTGTGCTAGTAGTCTCGAGCCTCACGGCCTTTTATGGACAAGAATCAGCCATAGCTCCTCTCCCAGAGGAAGTGAGCCATCGCATGAGCGCCCCCTCCCCCCATGTGTATCGGAATCTAAATCCCGGGGATGAAACACCTGCAGCCAAGGCCGCGGGCATTTTTCTGAGTTAGCTGGAAACCTGTCCGCTCAGGGTGGCCACATCAGCTCCGTGACCTCATTCCGTGGACTCAGCTTCTGAGTGGAAAGTCAGCTCAGGGGCGGGAGAGCGCCTTTCTTGTGGTTCTGGAAGGAAGGCTCTTTTGGGAGCTTGGAGATGTGGTGCAGGGGTGGTTAAGGACAGCTTCCTGAGTGGCCTCAAGCGTTCATCTGTGCCGGTCTTCCGAGCAGACCCTGTTCATTCCCAGAGGTCAAGGGGAGGGCCGAGGGTTCAAGGGCACAGCTAATGGCTTCCTTTCTATCTGCTCTGGGGGGTGTGACCAGTGCTGCTGGCCACTGTCTGCTGCCCAGGGCTTTGCTAGGATTCTGACTGAGGAAAGGCTGCAGCCGTGCGAGTTCTAGAAACCACGGCTGAGACTCACAGTGCTGCCTCAGCCCACATCCTCTGAGGTGGGGCCCGGCATGAGACGGGGTCCTGGGCGGTTCAGAGCCCGTGTTATGCCGGTGGCTGTTGACTCCCAGGTGACACGTAGAAGAAAGACAGAAACGCGTCTCAGATAAACTCCTGGGCCGTCCAGCGGGCCTCTGAGTGTCCTCAGCCACTGAGACGACAGTGTGAGGCCAGGCTGCTGGCGTGAGTGCCACGGAGCGTCCCTGCTAGAACACACGGGACGGCAGGCAGCAGGATGAGCCGGCTCAGGCCAAGAGCCCACCACTTGCTGGGCATTTATGCCATTACCTGTAAGGGATGCTCTGAGCTCAGGAGCAAATCTCAAACAAGCTGCTGTGGAACAAGCTAGACAGAGCAGGCAGTCACATCAGCAGCTACCTCCTTCCTGCCTTACCTGACCGGAGAGGGTTTCCTTTGGCTGCCCAGGAGGTAAAGAGAAAGCTTCCAGAAAGGGTTGTAAGGACTTTGAGGCTTTAAGAGTCTATTGTGAGCCGATCTAAGCAGGTGGCTCTACCGTGCTAAGTGTTGGGGTGGGGGTAGGGGGCTCACCCGAAGGGAGGAGGGGGCCCCTGGGCAGGTCGTCTTTGTGAATGCGCTGGCTCAGCAGAGTCTGGCAAGGCAGGCTGGGATTCCTTTGGACTTGTGTTTGGGCTGTCCTGGCAGGAACAGCCTCTGGAAGTGGAGAGGAGAGGGCAAGGAGGAAGAGCTGGGGGTGCGGGTAGGCTGAACTTCCATGTTGAGTCTGGCTCCGAGGGTTAAGCTTTTGGAGTGTGTGCAGGCCTCTGTGTATATGTATGTACAGAAGTGGATCTGTTTACACCCAAGTGTCTCTGTACTGCTGCGGGCACTCACTGACTCTATTTGCACAAGTGTCTGAGTGTGTGCTGCTCCATGCACTCACACGTTCCTGCTTACATGTCTCTGCACACATTCTTGTGTACCAGGGCACACACCTGTGTGTATGCAGGTGTGCTTCTGTGTGCATACAGGCCTGAACACAGCTGCCCCCATGTCTCTGATTCTCTGCATGTGTGTCCACGTGTGCATGTGTGTAGGCCACCCCGCTTCCTGCTCAGTAGTGAAGCCTCTGACTCCTCCTCACGCAGTTAAAGGAATTCCAGTCATCCAGGGTCTGGGCCTGGACGGCCCTGGGAAACACTTCCTTCTGAAGGAATGGAGAATGTTTCCTTTTATGGTAGCACCAGGCCCTTTCTGCTCATGCCTCGCCAGCACACGCAGGTACATTCTTGCCTGCTCTGGGGTGGTGACTAAACATGCCCGGCTGCAGCCACAGCTGGGCCGCCACAGCTGGGCCGACCACAGGGAGCTGCTGGGGGAGGGCAGAGCCTGGGATGACAGAAATGCTTGCTCCAGCCTCAGGGGCCACACTGCTGTTGGGGAGGAAGGGGGGGTGAAAAGAGCCACCTCCTGCTTTTTCCTGCATCCCTGCCTGTCCTATCCAGGCTCGGCTCTGCTCTGTCTCAGTCCTTGTCTGGTAGCCTCGAAGAACACAGGGCAAGGCCTTCTCCCTGAGTGGTTCTCAGGGAAGTGGGATAGTGATGGGGCTCCCCCATACTCCCACTCCAAGGCAGTTTCTTTTTTTCTCATCTTTTGGGTGGGCTAACTGTATAGTTCACCCTGGCCTTCAGTCCACAGCAGTTCTGCCTTGGCCTCCAAGCGCCTGGCTTGGTGGTCGTTTCTTGAGATTAGGACGGAGGCTGCAGCTGAGGCATGGGCAGCTGCTGCCCCCCTATAGGATGCGAGGCTTCCTTTTCTGGCTTCCTGTCTTGGAGTCCAGCTTTCCCTCCTGCCCAGCCAGTTGACAGAGTGAGGATGGCAGTGTGAACTCAGCCCTACACGCTCTTGAGACTGGGCCAGCTAGAAAGCTCGCCTACGGGAGGGCAGGTCATCTGCCTGGTCAGTCTGGTGTTGGATGGCTAATTCCATGTCCCGAGGCCATGCACACAGAAAGCCGTGAGTCGTTCTCCCAGAACCTTGTCACATGGGCCCCTGAGCCCGAGCAGGAGCCGGAAGTGCCCTTCATGAACGGCTAGCACCTGCTGTCTGGCAGTGCTGGTTCTGCTGGCCGCCGCCAGTGCCCCCTGATCGGCCCTCCTGCCCCCCCCCCCCCCCCCCCCCCCCGCTCTGCCACCGCTGCCCTATCACAGAGATGATAGGGGCCCCGCAGGAGTTTACTATGCTTACAGGGTCAGCACCAGCTCTGTTTTATGTGTTAGACTTACCAAAATCATCACAGAGGGGAGTGGGTAGCCAGTCTACCTTGGGCTGTGGAGATCCACAGTCAGGTACCTCATCGTAGTTCAGATGTTACCAAACAGTATGATGCTGGCTTCAGCCGCTTTGCCTCTATAGGGTTTGAAGTGGGACACTCAGCACCCACCCGGCTCAGCAGATTGTCCTGGACTGTGACCATCCAGCTTAGCTTTCAGAGTACAGTTGTCCCCACATGCAAAGAGGAACGCTCACATCCCTCCTTGCTGACTGGTTCATGAAGCTGGGGTGGCTGTTGAAAGTTCCTGCCGTTGGTGTAGAGAGCAGGCTGTCACTCACCGCTGGCTCCTTCCGTCCTGTCATCATGTGCTTGCGTGAGCCAAGCACCATGCGGGCGGGTTTACATGTGTCCTTTACATACGTGCTGCCCCACATGGAGGAGTGCATGGGGCTCAGAGAAGCTCCTCAGCATCTCTGTGAGGCAGTGTCCCGCACCAGGACTGTCCCATTGTCAGCCAGGCCTTGTCGTGCTGCCTGCTCTGATTTCCGGCCCCCTAAACAGTATTCCTCGCTTAAATGTGGGCAGTGTTGGGAACACCTGGCATGGGCATTTTTCCCCCTGATATTCATGGGATAGAATGGGCAGTGTGTGTACAGCCTGGACTTGGGGCAGGCAGCTTTCTGGGACTTTGACACTACAGATGCTCCTCCGAGGGATGTCCATAGTCAGCCCGGATTGGAGGCTGGAAGGATCCCTTCAGAACAGCATTTAAGTGTTTTTGTTCCTTGTCTTGGCAACTCTTCATGGAGGTGGGAAGGGGCAGGTTTCTTCTTCCCACCCAAGGTAACCTGATGTCTTCTTTGTTGCAGATCGGGAAGACCAGTCCATTCTGTGCACGTAAGTGTTTTCTGAGTGTGTGTGTGTGTGTGTGTGTGGGGTGAGGGGTGTTTATCGCTCTGATATTTGTATTTGTGGTGCTTGGGAATGAACTCATCCCTGCTCTTACTATTCTTGGGGGAAAGAATACTATTTATCTTGTTAAAAGGGGGTTGATAGGCTCATTCCCAGTTCAGCTCCCCCCTCTTGCCCTGAGACAGGATTCAGGGCTATGTGTCTTCTGCCCAGTGGTCCCAGTAGGCTTTTGTGTCAGCCCTTCTCAAAGGAGTGGCCCTCAGGTGTGGGTGGGTGGCTGAGAGCAGAGGACCACCATAAACTCCAGCAAGAGCCTCCAGCCGGAGCATGGCACATGCCTTCTGGCTGGGAATGGCCCTCCTTATCTGATTTAGGCTGATACTGGCTACTGTCCACCTTACTAAGGAAACCGCCTCCCAGGGATATTTCAGGGGAACACATATAAGTGACTTTGGCTCCCAGGTCAACAGCTGCCTGCCCCTGATGTCTAAAACATTTGGCTCTGAAGGCTGCCAAATGACCAGGGTAGGCAATGGTTATGGATCGACCTTGGTCTGGCCTTTGGTGGGCCATGGGAAGCAGACTGAGAGAAGATCCCAGAGCTTCACATTTGGTTTGCTGTTCCCCTTTCCTCCTGTTGGCTCCCTCATGGGTACCCACCGAAGGGCAGAGGGGTAGACAGCAGCACACGCTGTAAGAAGGGTGGAGGCCAGGACATATCTCACTGAGGACTCCCTTAACTCTCTTGGCAGGGGCGAGTCTGGAGCAGGCAAGACAGAGAACACCAAGAAAGTCATCCAGTACCTGGCACACGTGGCGTCCTCACACAAGAGCAAGAAGGACCAGGTGAGTGCCTGGTGCCGGGCTGGGTCTTGGCAGGGGGTGGCGAAGGAGGAGGGCTTACAATGGAGGCCTCCACTGTAAATGAGGATGCTCTTGGGAATGAAGCAGAGGCCCACCCTACTTCCCTGGGCAGCGGCTTAGCTATCTCAGGAGTGGTCGGGTGGTGGCAGGTCCATTCCATTCTTGGCCTCCAAACTCTCCGAGTGGCTATGAAAACTGGACCGACCCCAGGGTTTACTTAGCGGAACCCTTGGTGTGGCAGCTGATTGCTGCGCGCACACCACTTCTGAGGCTGGAAGAGACAGCCCGAGACAAGGTTCTCAAGTTAATGAGGCCAGAAGGACTTGGGGTGACCCGCCTTCACATCCCTGGATCCTTGTTCTGTGGTGGGAATCCATGCCTCTGGGTGGACAGGCCTCCCTCCCCCGAGGAAGGACAGTTGGAAAGTCATCTTACTTCCTTTTTTCCCTCCTCCCTTGGTGGATTTTGGTGGAACTCAGCAGTGGCCTGGCTAGGTGAGATGCACGTTTTACTGCACGTTCTGCACCGAGAATGCGTGTTCTGCCATCGTGTGTCCTTGGGTTCTGTACATTCTTCTGAGCAGCTTTTCACGTCACACGTTGTCACTTTCTGCAGCTAGAACTTTTCTTAGAGGCTCGGCTCACTGATTGTCTCGGCAGGAGGGCTGGGTGCCACGCACACCGGCCTCCGGCGCACTCTGAAGCGGCAGTTCCTGACGGGGGTCAGCCTCATCACCTGGCTTTCCTCAGAACGCCAGACCTGCCTGAGGTCCAGCGGTGCCCTGTGCGGTGCCCTGTGCAGGCACGGTGGGGCATGCACCTGCCTTCCCAGAGTCCCGCGGGCTCCTCACTCTGGGGTCCACACCGGTTACAGATGGCTGGCCCCTCAGCTCCTGGCACAAGCTGGTAGAGATACTGGGGGGTCCCAGACTGGACTCTCCTAGGGAAAGGAGTGGTTAGTGTTGAGCATGGCTGAGGAGCCCCCCAACCCTCCTCATACACTTAGTGCCCTGAGAAATCTAAGTACCAGTGATGCCCCCCCCCCCCCTCCAGGCCATCGGGGGTGCTCTCCTGCCCTCACTGGCTTCACTTGACTGGTGTCCTATGCACTCTGTTCGCCAGTAAGTTGGGGTGTGTCTCTGCATGCGTAGCTGGGGTGCAGCCACACAGCATCCTTGTACCGTCTTCTGGAACCAGACCAGAAACAACTCTCCACATGCCAAGCTTTCTGAAACTTTTTCCATGGGGTGTGAGGAATTATATTTAGAAACTAATAAAGTTTCTTTCCCCCAACTCTCCTTCCACCCCCCCACCCCCCATTTTCCATTCTTTATAGGAGGCCTATTTTAAAAACAGATCTGGGAGGTTAGGAGGTCTCTGGCTGTGGTTTTTCCGTCTCTGGATTTGGAGTAAAATCTATTTCCCAGCTATTTATTGAATGCGTGGTATGTGACTGATTCTTAGGAGGATGACACTGGAGTCTCTGCCCTGGAGGACCGGAGACAGGACCCCAGTTGGAGAGCAGTCAAAGATCCCCATGTGCCTCATGCCTGGGATCCAACTTCGGAGGGAAGACAGGGCTCAGGCATACAAATAACTGGGGGGCTTTGCAAGACAGTGGAGGAAAGCCATGAAGACACTGTATGTGGCGGGCACTCTGTGCCTGGCTCCACCTCCAGCTAGAGTGATTGACGGCCGCCTCTGGTGTCCAGTCACAGCTAAGGCCGTTGACCAGTGTAGTTGTTTACTGTCCCTGAAGCTCTGTGATTTTCTCCACATTTGCCCAGGTAGTTTCTCGATGGTAGGCCTGTTGTGACATGTATGTCTGGGAGAGAACTCTCTTACCTGCAGTGACTGGTTCACCCCCCCTCCAGAACAAAACACACACACACACACACACACACACACACACACACACACAACCCATGAAAACTAAAGTCAAAACAAACAAGCCCATCAGACAGGACATGCAGCCTTGGCTAGTTCTGTGCGTTTTCAGAGCTGAGCTTACTTTAGAGGGAGGCCAGGATGGCCTTCTGCAGCCTGAGGAGTGGCCCTGCCTCTCTCAGTTTTTTTAATGTACTAGTTGGAGCCCCCTGGCTGAAATACCACCCAGGGAAGCTTTTCAGAAACTGGACTATTGATCCCAAACTCAGGATCGTACGCCAGCACATCATTTCATTTTGTGCACACTTCCTTCACGGTCTCCTCTGTGCCCAGTCAGATGTCCACACAGCAAACTGTCGGTCAGCCATCACCTCCGCAGCAGGGAGTGGGTGGGCTCTGTCACTGCTCCCACTTTCCACAGCAGCTGCGTGTGGGTCCAGACAGAAGCCCGAGCTCTGCCTCTAAGTCAGGCAAGCAGAGGCTGTCTGAGGGAGCAGGAGTGGCCCGGCCATCTTGGCAGCCTGGCATCTGCTTCGTTAGGAGCGTTACTGGGTGGGGAGCAGCGTCTGTCCCAGTTTGGCTGTGTGGGTTGCCTGTGGGCTGACTACCAGGCCCACCCGAGGCTTTTGGGAGGGAGCCTGGTGCCTTATGGGGGAGGGTGACTGTTGGTGCCAAGTGTACATGTGGAGCTGTCTCTGAGGGCATGGCCGTCCTTGCCCTTTGGCCTGGCCTTGCTGACCCTCTTCTCAGGAGTAAGGCAGAGTGACTCCCCCACTTACCTGACTGGGCCATGGAAGCTTCCACAGAAGGGAGGAGCCTTGGCTAAGGTGGTGGGAGGAAGTGGAGGAGGCGGAGGAGGGGCTTAGACTGGTTCACTTCTAGGCCCCGGTGGACTCCAGAACCTTGCTGATGCCCCGCAGACATGTAGTGTCTGTGGTAGGTGGGCTGGAAGGCGGGTGCCCGGCAGACAGGTTATGTCCGCCGCGTTTGTGCTGGAAGGCAGGTGAGGTTCTCTGACTCTCCTGGGAGATCTGCACCGCTGCCAGTTGCCTTTCATCGCTCTCAGGTGGCCGCTGTTTCCGGAAAGCCCTGGCCACTCTCCAGCCCTTCCGATAAAACGTCGACCCTGCCTGGTGGGAGTGACGCTCTTTCCCCTCTAGGGGTCCGACTGTTACGAGGAACAGGGTCCAGTGTCCTCAGCCCGTCTTGGCTGTTGCTGGCTGGCTGAGGAGGTTGATGAAGAAGCTTGCAGAGTTGATTTGGCCTGGCAGGGCAGACTCCCCCTGTAGGACAGTGGCAGGGCCAGGGGGAGTGGCTGACAATGGTTAGAGTGAAGACTTTAGTTTGACCGCCAGCTTTGCCGACCCGTGGCTGGATAGCCTTGAGCAGGATGAATAGCCCTCCTTCTCTAGCCTCGCTCCTGAGTCTGTGAAAGAGGACAGCTCTCTGCCTTCCCAAGCCCTGTAGGTCCAGGGATGAGACACACGAGGGCTTCTCTGGGCAGCCAGCCAACACCAGGATTTGTTGGAACAGGATTTGTGAAAATCATTGATAAAAATCTGGCGCTCTAAAGTGGGCCTCACTGATCCCACCTGGAGCCACCTGCTGACGTCAGGGACGGTGTGGAAGGGGCCCATAGGGACCGGACAGCCGACTCGGCTCTGTCTTTGGTGGACCTGACGCCTTTCCTTGTCTGTAAAGGGCAAGTGTAGGGATTAGATACAAGGAGCAGGCAGAAGGCCAGTGTACACAGGGCGGCTGTCCCGGAGACAGGTCCGTGCCACGCTGTCTCCTAATTTCCTCACTCTCTGTACTCTGAGATTCAGTTCCCAGAACTGGTAGCTTCCTGATTTTTCTGGCAGGTCAGTTTCTGATCAGTCTGTTTCCAAAGGCCCAGTGGGAAGGCGGAGGCTAGAGTGGCGGCCACCAGGGGCCCCGAGGGCCCTACCTGCAGGCCTGTGTTCCTGGATGCCGGGCTCAGCAGCCCACACCGCTGCCCGGCCTTCATGAGATTCGGTTCCTCCACAGGGCGAGCTGGAGCGGCAGCTGCTGCAGGCCAACCCTATCCTGGAGGCCTTCGGGAACGCCAAGACCGTGAAGAACGACAACTCCTCGCGATTCGTGAGTACTGGCTGAGGTGCCACCTGCGGGCGTTTTGACACCGCGACTTCCCACCGGGGTGCTTTCCCCCCAAACAAGGATTTGAGTTTGTTGCTTCCTCCTCCCGTTGGTACAAGTTCCTGTCGGCATGCCCCCCCCCCACCTCCTTCACAGAAGATGGGAAAAGCTGGGAGGAAGTGAGGAGTTGTCTGTTGGCACCCTGGGTGCCCTGCCAGGTCACATGGGAAGAAGGAGCACTGCCCATGACGGGCCTCTCCTCTCTGCCTTCCCTCCTGCAAGGAACTCACCCCAGACTGGGCACATGAAGTAACCTAGTGCCTCCCTCCTGTATATTGGCTCAGCTTGTCAACACAGAGCTTTTGGCCTTCCTCAGCCTTCTGGGTACAGGGGCAGGGCCGGGTGGGGCCCCTTGTTCCCTATCTCTGAGATTTGTCTCCTCTGTATTTGTCTCCTCAGGGTAAATTCATTCGCATCAACTTTGATGTCAATGGTTACATCGTGGGCGCCAACATTGAGACTTGTATCCTTGTGGCTGACTGACTAAGGGATGACGGAGCCTGTGGAGAGGCGGCAGCCCCTCAGGACAGGCTGCCGCCACCTGATCTCTGCAGCTTCCCTTCTTGGGCTCATTGTGGTGCCACTTGGGTGGCACTGGGGCCACATCAAGAGCTGACTAGAAACGTGGCGTGGAGCTCAGAGGGCAGACTCTTCTTGGTTAGGAGGGGAACTACTGAAAAATCACTAGTGGGGTCCCAGGGTGCTGGCCACATGGTGGCTGCTGTTTTCTGTCTCCCTTGCGCCATCCTGTGGCCTTTGTGGAGTGCGCTAGTCAGACGTCACTCATCAGCAGGGCCCCCTTGAAGCAGACAGGCTCCCCACGGGTGGACCCCACTGTTCTAGCCCAGCAGCGTGTGTGAAGGCGGGAGGCCAGGCAGCTGGCGTTGCCCTGCTTTGCTGCTGGATGCCTTCCTTCCTGGTGACATTCAGTTCCTTCTGGTGGAGATGGGAGTAAGGCAGAGGGTTGCCTTCGCTCTGGCGTGTGTCGCTCTTTAACGGACTCGAAGATCTTCTGGAGAAATCTCGTGCCATCCGCCAAGCCAAGGAGGAGCGGACCTTCCACATCTTCTACTACCTGCTGTCCGGGGCCGGGGAGCACCTGAAGAGTAAGTCAGGGCCTCCCCGGGGGTGGGGCCGTGTGTGTGCCACCGGGGTGTGGAAATATGACTTGGTGTGGGGAGGGGAAGTGGGGCGGCCTTCTGTCCTTGGGTATGTCACAGGCAGAGCTGTCGGCTCAGAGCTGCGATGCTCTGCGTCGCGTAGATGCTAACTGCACGTGCTGAGTCAGCAGAGAAGAGGGGTCCAGGCTGTCCACAACCCCAGGGCTGGGAGGAGGCAGCCTCACCTGGAGCCTGGGCCTCTCGGGCCTCACCGGCCAATGCCTTTCTCCCTCCTTCCACAGCCGACCTCCTGCTGGAACCATACAACAAGTACCGCTTCCTGTCCAACGGGCACGTCACCATCCCCGGGCAGCAGGACAAGGACATGTTCCAGGAGACAATGGAGGCCATGAGGATTATGGGCATCCCAGAGGATGAGCAGATGGGTAAGGACAGGGCCTCCTGTGGCAGAGTGCTGAGACCGTCTAGCCTGTCCGTAGAGGCCTTGAGGCAGATGTGGGACCCACGGATGACTGCCTGTTGGCTTTGGTGCTGGGGAGCCCTGTGTAGCGGAAGGAAGTCTTGCTCTTGGTGACACCACGGGCCTTTACATAGACAAGCAAAGGAGACAGAACTCTGGCTCTGTGAAGCGTGGAAGAGGCTGGCGGGCCAGAGCATCTATGTTCAGTCACAGACACTATCTAAACAGATGGATATAACTGTCCCAATAAAACATTATTTATGAAAGCAGGCAGTGTGGGCCTTGGGCCAGAAGCATGTCCTTACGGTAGGTTTAGAAAGGTTGAGCATGTAATCAGACCTTGTGTCTGAAGAGCGCTGTCAAGCTGAGGTCTGGGAGAGACAGGCCATCCTGAGTGGTGGGGAGCCCCCAAGGCAGGTAGCATCTATACACCATGAGATGAGACCTGGTATTCTGGTGCCTCAGGAAGCGCAGTACCCATACTTAGCCAACGATCTCTTGCTGAGTGGCTACCCTCGACTGGAGCTTCCTCCAACCTCTGTCCACTCTTGACTCATCTTTCTCAAACACCCAAGGCTTGCTGCGGGTCATCTCAGGAGTCCTTCAGCTTGGCAACATCGTCTTCAAGAAGGAACGGAACACTGACCAGGCGTCCATGCCGGACAACACAGGTAACAGCAGACTCTCTTCTGGGCTGTGGGTATGCTCAGGAGAAAGCCCGCAGAAATTCCAAACCTCTCTTCTTAGCTTGTCTGTCTTTGTGGGTGCGTAGCCCTCTGGTTTTTGTTTGTAGGTTTTGGGGATTTTCTTGAGTTGGATCTGGCTGTGAGCATATGGAACTCTGCCGTCACCTGTGCTAAGAGCTGGGCTTAAAGCTGTACACTGTTACACCTTCCTCCATACGCACACATGTAAACTAGACAGCGAATGGTAGTGAGCATTCTCTCCTGGCCTGTGGTTCGCTCACTTGTTTCAGAAGTCAAACAAAACCACTTGGCCTGGTTGCTAAACGCTGTTTCTGTTTGAGGGACAAAGTAACCCGAGCCTTGCCCTTGAACTAGTCAGGATGTGACACCATGTAACTCACCTCACTCAGCCACTACTGTTTCCTGTTTAAGTTACTGAGTCCTTACAACATGATCTTCTCTTACAGTCTCTTAAAAACGTTCAACATGGGTGTGTGGCTTGTACTGGATACTTCTGTGGGAGTACGTACTGCTGTGCCTTGGGTGGGCCTGCCCCCTGGGAGGCCTAGTTTTGAGTAGAGGCCTACGTTAACACTAGGGGTCGGAGCCACCATGTCCATAGGCCTGCACTGTGACTAGATCCTGTCAGTGACTGCACAGTCTCCTTTACACCTTTCTTCTTTGCTTGCAGGCTGCACGTGGGTTTAATTAAACCATTTCTCACTCCTTTCCTTATTTTTTGAAAATCTCAGCTGCTCAAAAGGTGTCGCACCTCCTGGGGATCAACGTGACCGATTTCACCAGAGGCATCCTCACCCCGCGCATCAAGGTGGGGAGAGACTATGTGCAGAAGGCCCAGACGAAAGAGCAGGTACGTTATTGGCTCTCCGTGTGTCACATGACCCAGCCCTTTCCTGGGAAGAAGGTCTTGCAGCTGGGTAGTGCTAGGCTTGTTCTGGGCGGCCTGCTGTGAAGATAGTTGAACAGGGCCTGTTATTCCTATCCGGTGGCACTCCTGAGACCATCGGAGGCTGAGGGACAGGCATGCCCAAGTCCACATTTGGAAGGTGCTCCCTTTAGGCTGCTTGGTGTTCAGGATGATGCCACATCCTGCGCCTGCTGCTTAAAACGAGGCTTCGCTGTTTCTGTGGCGTGGTTTCTGGTTCCGGCAGGGGCCCGTCATCTTTGGAACTCAGGCCAAGTGGTTGTTCCTCCACCACCTGCTGCCTTGCTACATGTGCTGAGAGACAAGCAGGGGCTTTACTGTCTGTGCCAGGCAAATGTGCTTGTCATTCCTGGGCCTGGTGCCCCCGCAGGCTGGACCTCGGCCTTGTCCGTCGGCTTATCCATGGATCTGGTCATGGAGTTTTAGGACACCAGCACTTGGAAGATGGCATCAGGGCTCTTGCTAAGGGATCCCCTGGGATAGCTGGGAGCCTGTGCCTGCTCTTGGACAGGGCCACTGCAGGAAAGACAAGAACATTGTTTTCAAAAGCTGTTGTGTGTAATCCTGCCAACTGTTCATGTCTGTAATAATTAAGGAGAAACCTTGGCACCCCAGCCCCCATTAGAAAATGCTACACAAACACTTAAGACAATACAGCAAAGCCAGGAGAAGCAGCAACAGTATTGTCTTACCATGAGGATTGTTACTTCCTGCCGATTCCTTTTCCTTTTAAATGAGTTTCAGTTCTGGCTTTTCAATGCGGAGCTTTTGGAACAAGCAAAACAAGAGAACAATCGAATGACCCCTTGGTGTATCACGAGGCAGCTTTAGCAGGTGGCCAGTCTTGATGGTCTTCGCCCTCTCCCCACCTGCATTATTTTGAAGCAGGTCTTGGGATCTTAGTGCTTTTGTAAATTGCCCTTGTTCTATTAACAAAGGTCTTTGCAAATATCTGAGTCCACCGTCCTGTGGGGAGTGGAGGTGTTTCAGCTCTCATTGTGCAGCCTACAGTGAGAACCTGTGTGAGGCTTTCTCCATCTGTTTCTCTGGGAAAGCCTCATGGTGAGGTCGCTGGGGCAAAGGCACACGGCTCCCAGACTTTGTATCTGACCCCCATGACCCCGAATGTTTGTCTCTAGGCTGACTTTGCCATTGAAGCCTTGGCCAAGGCTACCTATGAGCGGATGTTCCGCTGGCTGGTGCTTCGCATCAACAAAGCTCTGGACAAGACCAAGAGGCAGGGTGCCTCATTCATCGGGATCCTGGACATTGCCGGCTTCGAGATCTTTGATGTAAGCTCACCCCTTCACACCCCCTAGCTGCCCCCTTCCTTGGCTTCTGGGTTGCCATCTTCCTGGGTCCTGAGTCTTTTTTTTTTGTCATGGTCCCATAGCTGCTCATACTGGCAATCTTGTTTGCAAAGGAACACTGTTGGTGTGTGTCTTAAACAACACAGGTGTATGCCCATTGCCAGCCAGCAGTTTTAGAGGGGCGGGCCTTTCAGGCCACACTCTTAGAGACTTCATGGGGGGTTGGTGCCAGGTTGTTTATTCTTCAGCCGAAGTTTGCACTTTGGGGTCATACATTGTTCCTGTCCATGAAGGCCTTGAGATGTAGTAGGAAGATCCTGCACCTATTGCTCACAGTGGATCTCAGTGAAGCCGAGAGCTTAGATTTGGGAAACACTAACTTCTCGTTGAGGTGTTGTATTTTTTCCACTTGTGTTTTGAGTGTAGTGCACGGCCACAGTAGGTGCTAGCTGTTTCCACATCCCAGTGGAGTCACAGAGACCTGCTGCCGTCACTTACATTATTCATCTGTTTGTCAGTGTTCTAGAGACAGAGCCTACAGCTAATTCTTGTTCATAAGCAGCACAAGTGTATTTCCATATCCTAGTATTTTCATCAATGTAGTCAACCACACACCTCTTCTTGCTAAGTCACTTTGTGTCTCATAACATCATCCAGAGCAGGGCCTTGTCAGCCTGCGAGAGGGCTCCTCCTGCTGTGGAGTGAGGCCGGCCAGATCTGGATGCTGCTGTACCGGCAGTGCTTGGACCCGCCCACCGCATCCCTTCCCTGCGCCCTCCTTCCCTGGGGTCCAGCACCTCTCTGATGCCCCGTTCTCCCTGCAGCTGAACTCCTTCGAGCAGCTGTGCATCAACTACACCAACGAGAAGCTGCAGCAGCTGTTCAACCACACCATGTTCATCCTGGAGCAGGAGGAGTACCAGCGCGAGGGCATCGAGTGGAACTTCATCGACTTCGGCCTCGACCTGCAGCCCTGCATCGACCTCATTGAGAAGCCAGTAAGAGCCCAGCCGGTCTGTCTGGCTCCCTGCTCCTCTCTGCAGTGCCTGCCCGGCTCCTGCGGTCCCCGGGTTATCTAGAGCTCTCCGTCGTCAGTGTTGTCCAGAGAGCTCACGGCCTGGGCCTCTGACCCAGTGCCTGGGAGGCCCAGCAAAGACGGCCTGGTCGAGTGGAGATGAGACTGCACAGTGCATTCCGTTTTCCTCAGACCTGTTTGTCTTACACAGCATACTTTTGTGAAGTGAGATGCGCCCCACCTCCCCCGCCTGCTACAGCATAGAACTGTGCAACCATTCCCATAAAACCCAGGTTTTGTCTGCTTGGGACCAACACAGCCCCGCAGCCTTTTCCGGTGGCCTTGACTGTGGAGATGGCGGGGGCTGGAGGAAACCTCGCCTCTGTAAAGCAGGCCATTTTTATAGCTCTTGCCAGGTGGAGTTTGGGCCTCCTGGTTGGGCTTTTGGGTGTGTGGGCTGTATGGAAGTCCGACCTGTTGCCATCTCTGGGTCACTTCCTGAATGTTGCTGGACGATCTGGTTTTAGTGTCCTGGACGTTGAGTCACATAGAAAGATGGATAATCAGAAGACCCAGGAGACAGTCTGTTCACTTTGAAAACAATCCTAGCGGCAAGGGGATGTGTAGTCTGGTGATGTTGGCGTTTGGAGGTTTTGCTTTTCCTTGCTCAGTTGACTTTATAGTTGTCAAGAACCCACCTGGCTCCAAAGTGTCAGACACTCTCTAAGACGTCCTTCACTTCTTAGAAGTTCAGTGTCCAGAAGGCTCTTGGGTCTCTTGGGCCATCTCCTCTTCAGGAGCCATCTCAGGTGTCTCATCTCCTTATTAAGCAGCTGTGTAGACACAGTGTAGGGGCCGGGGTTTATACAGAGGCCCTGAGTCCAGGGACAGTCACTTTAGCAGTTCCCATGCACCCCAGAACAGACACGGATATATGGGGTAGTGTGTGGTGCATTTTGTCATTTCTCCACTGCGCTGTAGACCTGCTGCAGTGCGTCATCTCTCAGCCGTGGCCCAGACTCTGAGGCATCCCGAAACAGAATTCTTTTTTTTTTTTTTTAATTTTATTTTTTTTATTTTACAATACCATTCAGTTCTACATATCAGCCACGGGTTCCCTTATTCTTCCCCCTCCCACCCCCTCCCCTTACTCCCAGTCCACCCCCCATTCCCACCTCCTCCAGGGTAAATCCTTCCCCGAGGACTGAGATCAACCTGGTAGACTCTGTCCAGGCAGGTCCAGTCCCCTCCTCCCAGCCTGAGCCAAGCGTCCCTGCATAAGCTCCAGGTTTCAAACAGCCAACTCATGCAATGAGCACAGGACTCGGTCCCACTGCCTAGTTGCCTCCCAAACTGATCAAGCCAATCAACTGTCACACCTATTCAGAGGGCCTGATCCAGCTGGGGGCCCCTCAGCCTTTGGTTCATAGTTCATGTGTTTCCATTCATTTGGCTGTTTTTTTTTTTTTCAATAATTGAGTAAAACTGAAATTTATTATAAGCCACAGTTGTCCTAGGGACCTCCCTGCTATATATATAGCCTTCATGGTTCTATGGGTTGTGGTCTGATTGTTCTTTATTTTATATCTAGAATCCACTTATGAGTGAGTACATACCATGACTGTCCTTCTGGGTTTGGGTTACCTCACTCAGGATGACTTTTTTCTAGTTCCATCCATTTGCCTGCAGATTTCATGCTTTCATTGTTTTTCTCTGCTGAGTAGTACTCCATTGTGTATATGTACCACATTTTTTCATCCATTCTTCCGTTGACGGGCATCTAGAATTCTTAACTCCGAGTGCTTTCTCCAGCACCACTTTTCCCCTCTGGAGAGCGTCCCTCTTTGTGAGCAGCCTGGATTCCCCAGTGGGTGGACGTTGCTGCACACTCTGCTCACCTGTGTCCCGCTGCTCTTCCCCCAGGCAGGCCCCCCGGGCATCCTGGCCCTGCTAGATGAGGAGTGCTGGTTTCCCAAAGCCACCGACAAGAGCTTCGTGGAGAAGGTGGTACAGGAGCAGGGTACCCACCCCAAGTTCCAGAAGCCGAAGCAGCTGAAGGACAAGGCTGACTTCTGTATCATCCACTACGCTGGCAAGGTGAGGAGGCGCCATGAGGTGGGGTCGTCTCCGGGCATAGAAGCCAGGCAGCCCTGGGGGGTGGGGGGTTTGTGGTTCAAGTCGTTTTTGGTAATATGTCTGGTGAGAACAGTAGTAAGGCTGCACACAGCCTTCAGAGCCCCTTCGCACAGGCCGAGCTGTGGTGTTGGAAACTTGTAGAACTTCTTCCTGTGGAGGTCACGGCTGTGGTGTAATGTGTTTTGGGCTGGAGGAGCTGCGGCTGTCATCTGTAGCTGAAATGAGAGCCCTGATACTTAGGGAACTGAGTGGCAAGGTGCTTTAATCTCGCTGAGCTTCTGTTTCCCGACCTGGGAGCAGACAGGGATGAAGTGAGCTCACGTGGGTCAAGGCTTCTCGGCCTCCCGTGGCCCAGTTGTCTTTCTGGTGGAACCTGGTACAGTGTTGAGCATCGTGGCTTCCCCCACTCTGGCTTTCTTTCCCGCAGGAGTTCCCGCTGTAGTACCCCTCCGCACTGTCTCCAGACACGGCCAGTTGGGTTCCATTAGAAGGGGTTGGGAGTTGTCCCCGCTGAGGATAGCAGCCATTGTCGTGGGCTGCACAGCTGGTCTGTGGTAGAGCTGTGCTCGACCCTTGGCTGGCATGAATTCATCTCAGTCTGTGTGCTCCTGGGCTTCAGCCTGACTGAGCCTCAAAGGCCCGTGCTAGGAAGCTGCTCTTGGCTCAGCGGTCTCTGCTCCTTGCGGACTCTCCAGTCCTAGCCGGAGCACACAGTCTGAGATGAGTTGGCACCTCTTCAATGGTGACCTCAAGCCTTTCCCGTGCTCTCCTGGCCTGTGTTGCCTGGCCCCTTCTGTGAAGCAGCTCTCTTAAAACTCCCCAGAAAACGACAATAAAACCCAAAGCACTATTTATCCAGCTACCCACGGAAGGCTGCCTGGCCTTCTGTTTCCTCCCAGTGGTTCCCAGAACCAGCACAGAAGCTCACAGGACGCTTCTACTGCCCTGTGATGTATGACAGGGAAGTCAGGGACAGCCTCCCTGCTGCCATCCAGGGTCTGAATGACGAAATTAGCTGTGCCATGTCTGCCCAGCGGGGCTGCTCAGCACTGGCTCTGGATTGCCATCTTGCAGCATGTACCCGCTGACCCTAGGAAAAAGGAAGCCTCACCCTGTTCCTCACTGGCAGCGGCTGCCATGTGGGCTAGAGAGAGAGGGAGGCCAAGATGCCTGCTGCTCGGCTCGTATTCTTCTGGGACCTTCTACAAGGAAAGCAGGACTCGTGTTCCTGAGAATGTATTTGTAAAAGATTAGAACAGTGCGTGCAGTTATAGAAAACATGGGCCTTGTGAGAAGACAAGGAAGAGTAGAGGTTATGGCCTCCCAACTACAAAGAAATGTTAGTTAACGTGGAGAACGTTCTGTGGCAGACATGAAAGGGGGTTTTGCTTATGTTCTTACTGCTTTAAAGAGGACGGCATTCCGTGGCGTAGCTGCGACATCGTTTTCTCAGCTGCCCCTTTTGCCTTCCATCTGTAACCCCGCAGAGAACATCGTGTCCATACCTTGTTGCTTCTGTCGCTTGCCACCTGCTTCTTGGGGATGGCAGTGCTGGGTCAGAGGCGTTCACACAGGGCTCTCCATGTCCCTGGTAACGGTTACCAGAGCCTGTGTCTCCAGAGAACTCACGCTCCCGTCTCGGCCTCTTGCAGGTGGACTATAAAGCTGATGAGTGGCTGATGAAGAACATGGACCCTCTGAACGACAACATCGCCACTCTGCTTCACCAGTCTTCAGACAAGTTCGTCTCCGAGCTGTGGAAGGATGGTACGTCCTTTGCCCTCCACCCCTGCCTGCCTCACACACGGCCCATCGTCCTCCTAGTCTGCGGTGAACCCCGCCACCATACAAAGGGGCCCCGACACCAGCCAGGTGTCCTTTGTCCCTTGTGGCTCTCACAGGATGGCTTCCTGAACTGAAAGGGAGAGGTTGCCCTCAACAGCAGCATGGCCATCTCCTCTAGGGCCGAGGCTCCTCTGGGCTTCCTGGTGGTCTGGCCAGGCACCTTCCCCAGGTGACCCACCCCGGGTAGCTCCAGCCTCGGCCGCACAGGTCTGCAGCATCTAAGCCTCCTGCATTTCTGCCTCTCCTCCCTGGTAGACTGGTTGCTTGAAGCCGTTCTTTTTCTGTCTCTCCTCTCTCCCTCTCCTCCGCCGGGGTCTTGCTTTAACCTCTCTGTTGCAGAGATGCAGAGCACTCAGAGAGCCTATTTCTACCGTCGCTTTCCCATTCTCCACCTAGAATCAGGTGACGGGCTGCCCGCAGTGGCCTCCCTGTGTGGCGTACCCAGGACTGTGCACGTTTCCGTCTCTTTTTCCTTACCCCACGCTCCTCCTGCCTGCCTGTGCCTGTTCCCTGTGCTGCCCTGGGCTCCTGCCCCCCTCAGTGTGCCTGGCATGGGCCTCAATGGCATGCCAGGTTTCTGAGGGACTGTGTTGGGATGTTTCACATGGAGGGAAAACCATTGAAACCTGGTGTCCTCCTTCCAGCTCCCCCTGGAGGCTGCGTCTTCTGCTTGGACAGCTGTGCGTCTTGCATGAGGTTTAGATGTTTGTGCTACTGTGTGTCTGTGGCTGAAGGGCAGCTGTGTGATCCTTCAGCTCTGACTCAGAGAGCACTGGCTGTGTAGGCCAGCAGCAGGACACATACAGGGGCCCAGTCACCATAGGACCACATTCATCTTCCTCTCTAGGACCCAAGTGTTTTCTCCAGCCACTCACCCCCAGACTTTGGTGGCCAGTAAAATAGGCACCATGGTGGGTACCGAGATCAGGTGGCTTGGAGCTCCACTGTGGCTTCCATTTTAAGCAAGTGTTTTTTGTTTTTGTTTGTTTTTTAAACCGTCCTCGCGTAAATAAGAGAGATCTGGTCACACAGGAGTAGGGACCGGTCTTTGCCACAGAACTCATGTCTAGCCACGGAAGCCTTCAGATTTAACCCTAGCTCATGTTCCACACTGATCTCAATGGCTGCTGCTTTGTTGTTACCTTGGAGAGAGCAGTTCACTTCACTATAGGAGCCATACAGACAAGAGCCATGTCTTTTTTGGGTGATCTAGAGGACGAAGGCCTGTGTGCAGTGCCCTAACACCATGTGATACCGTATAAATGTCCCAAGGAGAACCTTGGGAACACTTGGGGCTAGCACTGGTTTTTCTAAACTCTTTCTAATACTGCCATGGGCTGACCTTGCCCCTTGCTTTAGAGGTCTCTGCTGGGGAGGACCACGTGTATGTAGAGACTACTCTGAGCCCTGTCTACAATGGCAGAGCATGTCTGGAGATCATTGCTTGGCTCCTAGCACAGTGCTTATAAGCAAAGGTCTCTGTGAAGGCAAGATACTATTTCTTTTTCAGTTAGGACCACAGGAACCCACGTGTGCGAAGCCAGGGTTTAATACCAGAGCCAGCCTCTGAGAATTCTCTATTCCAAACACATTACCAGCTTCACCGAGTCTCCCTGGGAGTATGGGCTTCCAGAGCTGGCTAGGGTGGGGGACATGAGCGTATATAAGGTCAGCCTTGGAGATGCACTAGAGCTATGTCTCAGGACTCTGCTGTCGCTCCCCCCGGTACCTCCTGCCCAGGTCAGGTCTGTCCTACCCAGAGGCCTTTGCACTTCTCAGCTCTGATCAGAAGGGTCCTGCAGCTCCACGCTGACTCTCCTTCTTGTCTTGATGTCTGTCTCTCTCGTGCCCCCTCCTCCGTCAGTGTGGCACTGCCACTCACAAGCTTTCTGTATCTTCTTCACAGTGGATCGCATCATCGGCCTGGACCAGGTGGCTGGCATGTCGGAGACAGCCCTGCCCGGTGCCTTCAAGACCCGGAAGGGCATGTTCCGCACCGTGGGGCAGCTGTACAAGGAGCAGCTGGCCAAGCTCATGGCCACGCTGAGGAACACCAACCCCAACTTCGTCCGCTGCATCATTCCCAACCACGAGAAGAAGGTGTGGATGCCTGGCGTGGTGGGGCGGGACAGAGCCGCGTCCCTGCCAGCAGGGCTCACCTGCCCTTTTCTCATTAGCTCCTGGATACAGTAGTGAGTGAGCCCATCTATCTCCGTGCGCTTCCCTTTCCAGGCTGGCAAACTGGACCCCCACTTGGTTCTGGACCAGCTGCGCTGCAATGGCGTCCTTGAGGGCATCCGCATCTGCCGCCAGGGCTTTCCCAACAGAGTGGTCTTCCAGGAGTTCCGGCAGAGGTGAGCTGGCCTGAGCCCTTTGCTTGGCCCAGGCTACATGTAGAGTAAGCCTCAGGTGGACGGCTTCCTGAGAGCCGTCCGCTGGGGCTGTGCCTTGCCGGGAGGTGGGTTTTAGTTCCGGTACCACCACTGTCTCTGTGACTGTGGGAAGGCACCACAGGCAAGGCGGCCTACAGGAGGAGAGGGTCCCTGGGCTCATAGCTTCAGAGGGTTAGGAGTCATCACTGTCACCTCCCAAGGCCACCAACTGGGAACCTAGCATTCAGATGCCGAGAACACAGGAGGCATCTCTCTGAACCCAGCATGTGAGAGTTGTCCTCATGTTATTGCTGGAAGGAATGTCACTGTGCCGAGTGATGATGGGCTGTTGCTGTGGCTGCAGCATCAAATGCAGCCAGACACTTTTGGGGCATGGGAGGGACTTTGTGGATCCGGCTTGTAAAGCGCCGCAGCGTCTGCCGTTGGTGCTGGTGACTTGGGCCTATGTGTCTAGTGACTGTTGGCTGAAGAGTGTTCCATGATGCAGCCGTTTATTTCATGGGTCAACCTGTAGTGTCCAGGGAAGCGGCGAGTCTGGCTCCCTGGGTCCCCGATGAGGACTCCGTGCAGTTGGCAGGGGGCAAGCACAGTTTATTCCTGGGGGCCGGAACATTCCAGTGTCCTTTCCAGACTCACCCCCTCCTCAGCCATCTAGCCAAAGAAAGAGCAGGGTGCGACTGGGCTGGGACCCCCTCTTTGGGAACTCTGGGAACTCCTGCTACCCCACACGGGTGACCTTAGTTTTTGGTTAAGCTCTAGTCCGTGCTGAAGTGAAGCATGGGTAGAAAGACCAACTTCTTTTCTTCCTTCCTCAGGTATGAGATCCTCACCCCTAACTCCATTCCGAAGGGCTTCATGGATGGGAAGCAGGCGTGTGTGCTCATGGTGAGTCCTGCTGCGGTTCCCTGGAGTGGGTACCTTTGGTGGTTAGGTCACAGGTGCTCATGTGGCCATCCTGTGGGGCGGTCATTTTGATCTGTGGACGCCTGTGCTACGTGCTCTCTGCTTGTGCTCAGGTTCTGAGTTTTCTAAGTGCCTTGAGAGGCTGCCCTCAAAGGCCTTGGGTGGTCAGGGACGTGTTGGAACCAGGACAGACGACCGAGGACTGGGCTGTAGGAGACAGGATTTTGACAGGAGTTGGTCTGTTCCATTCTGTTGCTTTCTTGGCCTCGTTTCTTTTGGCTCAGTGTGTCTATGGCAGCTCACAGCCAGGCCTGTGAGTGGTCTTGGGGTTGGTCCAGCGCCTGGAATTTGTGCCTCTGAAATTTGTGCCTCTGGGCTTTCCTCCGGATACCTCCAGTGCACACTCTGGGTTTTGGTGTAGTGACCAATGGTCCCAATGCCCTGTAGCTACACGCAGGGCTCAGTCTCACCCTGGGCCCTTTCCTGTAGTTCTTTTTTTTTTTTTTTAAGATTTATTTATTTATTATGTATACAGTGTTCTGTCTGCACGTATCCCTGCAGGCCAGAAGAGGGCACCAGGTTTCATTACAGATGGTTGTGAGCCACCATGTGGTAACTGGGAATTGAACTCAGGACCTCTGGAAGAGCAGTCAGTGCTCTTAACCTCTGAGCCATCTCTCCAGCCCCCTTTCCTGTAGTTCTTATCTTCTTCTTCCCGGCCTGCCTTGTGTGAGCGGCCATTGCCTGCTGGAGGTGGGGCTGCTGGGATGAGGCATTGGAAGACAAAATTCCTAACACTTCTCACGTACAGAAGGTTTGTTCAGTGATTGGGAGATAAAGATAGGAAGGAAGTGGGGTCGGGGGGATGCTGCCTGCTGTCCAGATGCTTGTCCAGTAGTGGGCAAGGCAGGGTTGAGGGGGTCTTCTCCCCTGGACCCTTGGCCACTTTCTGTCGGGTAGGTTGTGCTCCTGTAGGGACTAAAGTCTTCCCTGGCTCTTCAGGGAAGATGCGGATGGCTATTCCTAGATCATGTCACATGGTAAGAGATCTGGGTGCAGCCAGGGCACAGGCCATCTCCTCCCCTAGTCTTTGGTCTTTCTACCAGGACGTCTTGCCAGACTAGCAAGGTTGTTTAGGAGCAAAGGTCTCCTAGAACCCACGTAGAATACTCAGTGACAGGGCCACTGGGAGATTATTGTAAATTCCTCCACTCCCAGACAGACGGGCTGGTGGTTCATGTAGTTGTCTGTGTCGGTCACTTTCCTCATTGCTGGGACCATGTACCTGACAAATGGCGACCTTAGTGGAGAGGGTTTGTCTTGACTCACAGTTTCAGGGTAGAGTCCGTTATGGGGGGCAAGTAGAGGGGTAGTGGGAAGACAAAGTGAGGCGGCTGGTCACGTGGCCTCTGCATCAGGCAGGAGACATGAGTGGCACTCAGCTGCCTTTCTCCTTTCTCCCTTTTGATTCAGTCCAGGACCCTCGTCCTTAGGTTGCCATCCTCAGGTAAACTCTGGAAACATCCTCACACAGACTTCCAGAGCTGTGTCTCCTGGGTGATTGTGAATCCAGTCATTGACAGTAGAGAACCCCCTAGCTTGTGGGCTTTCTAAGAGAGCCCTGCTGCCCTCTTAAAGAGTTGGTCAGGTTTGCCATGATGACTAAGCCTGCCCGGTACTCACTGGGTGTTGTCCCCCTGTGCTGAGTGCTTCTGACACTCTTGGGTAGTGCCCACAGCCCTGCTGGGAGGGAGGCAGCTTATTTGCTGTGCTCTCTTTTCTTTCTAAACTGCAGCACCACCCCCTTTTGCAGTTGAGGGAAGTGGCCTCCGAAGGGGCACGGCCCAGGGTCTCCAGGTAGTGCCGGGTCCTGAGGCCCAGGAGGGCACTTGCTTTAATCTCAGCGCCAAAGCGCTTCAGCCGCCTCACAGTGGACGGTGTCCTGGTCGAGCGTTTGTGGAGTGTGATGACTCCAGAGGGTGCACAGGCAGGAGGTCGAGGGGTCTCGGGAGTCCCGGGTTTGACAGTCCGGTTTGTCGCTTTGCTCCTCGCTGTTCCTCCTCTCAGTGTCCTGGAGTCCTGTGTCCTCTGGTCCCGGGGCAGAGGCTCACAGAGGAGGTGCAGCCGTCCTCCCAGGACCCCCGGGACGGCTGGGCTGAGGTGGGTGTGGCCATTCCTCAGGGTACAGAGCGGCGCAGTCAGTGGTCTTTCTTCCCTCCAGATCAAAGCCTTGGAGCTTGACAGCAACCTGTACCGCATCGGCCAGAGCAAAGTGTTCTTCCGGGCAGGGGTGCTAGCCCATCTGGAGGAGGAGCGGGACCTGAAGATCACCGACGTCATCATTGGCTTCCAGGCCTGCTGCAGGGGCTACCTGGCCAGGAAGTGAGTTGCCGGGACCCTTGCCCCGTACGCCCTCACCTGTGCTCCTGTTGCTGAGGAGAGCTGAGACAGCTGTGGTTGAGGGCCTCTGGGGCCAGGCAGAACCTGTCTGTGGGTGGGCCCCACGCTCCTGGATTTCTCCTGCCAGGGGGTAGAAATGGCTGCTTATGAAGGAGTTATGGGGACATGTGGGAGTCAGGCAGCCGAGCTTTGATGTGTCCCAAGTGTCTGTTGATTGTAATCCTCACTTTGCACCATGACCCCCGGGCCCCTCTGTGCCTGTCCTCACAGAATGGTATGTTCCATGGAGGCACCCTGAGCTCCGAATGTCAAGTCAGTGTGTTCAGATTCCCCTGCTGTGGAGGACGGCAGGCAGAGCAGCAGCAGTCAGGGCCCAGAGTCTCTCGTCATGCTCCAGGGCACGTCCCCGTGTGAGCTCTGAGCCCCAGTGTGGGAGCCTGGGAGTCCAGCTCTGACCTTTCCAGAAGGGCTCTTAAGTGAAGGAGAGAGGAATGAGAAAATGTCAGATAGAAAGATAGACCTGGACGATGAGGAGGAAGACAGACACAGGATAGCGTCAGGAGGGCCTGGGTCCATACCCAACAGCCTCTAGGTTTATTGAAAAGGGCTTTTTGTAACAATGCCAAGGGAGAGGCACAAGACCTCCCCCTCACAAGATCAAAACACACTGTACAGCCAAGTGTAGACCCTTCCAAACACCTGGTAACCACGTCCGTGGTCAGATCATCCCCTTATGCAGTCCTGCTGGGTAATACAAGCCCAGATTCTCAGACCCTGAGTAAGTTATCACTAGGAAGCCTCTGTGGGTCTCCACACCCCAGGATGAGCATGCGTTTGTGATGTTGGGAGACATGGAGGTCCCCCCCCCCCCACTACCCATCACCTCCAGCAGCTCAGATAGGGAAGCAGCATGGGTGGATACCCCAAGTCCAAGTCCCCTGGGCACAGTTGGAAATCATGACCTTGCACTGAGTGGGGTCTGTCACTGGTTTTTGTGGTCCTTTATGCCTGAGAGTGCCTCACTGGAGGGCGGTGATTGAATGACGCGAGCCCTTGCCCGTCGTGTGTTTGGTGACTCGTGAGCCAGGGCTCTTGGTGCGTGTGTGTGCTTTCCCTCACTCTGAGTTGTTGACTGTGCCCTTCACCTGCAGGGCCTTTGCCAAGAGGCAGCAGCAGCTGACCGCCATGAAAGTCCTACAGAGGAACTGCGCCGCCTACCTCAGGCTGCGTAACTGGCAGTGGTGGAGACTTTTCACCAAGGTGGGTGCTGGAAGGCTGTGGCCTGGAGAGCTGTGGCCTGGGAGGCTGTGGCCAGGCGCTCCACAAGCAGCTTGCTGTCCAGAGCATGAGTCTTTCCTGCAGCTCCCCAGGGCCCAGCAGTGTGAGCCTAACCTGGTCCTGTCCAGAGTGTGCCAACCATACCACTTGTTTGCTATGGATGGCAGTGCCTGGGCTGGGCCAACTTAGAGAGCGGCTCCCGTAGGTAAGGCACTGCCCAGCACTCTGGCCCCAAGTGAGAGACACTAGCCTCCTGAGGTACCTCAGGACAGCTGCTCAGACGGTCTACTTTACACTCTCAGTGGTGGCACATCCCCTTTAATCTCAGCCCTCAGGAGGTAGAAGCAGGTAGATCTCTGATTTCAAGGCCAGCCTGGGCTACATAGTGAGTTCCAGGACAGTCAGCACTACACAGAGATTCTGTCTCCGAAAAGAAAAAAAAAAAAGTTCCTTTGTAACGTGTTCTGGTTTCTTTAGTTTATAACGTATGATAACTGCAGAATGTTAAATACCAGAGCATTAGGAAGAGTTTGAACTTCACTCACGGGCCCCTCACACTGACCCTGCACTGTGATGTCTCTGTCACACTCCTTTCTCACTTGCAGTAAATGTCAGCCCTGTAAACTGCATCCTTACATAGCCAGGCTTTGACTTGTGCACATAGTCCTGTGTTTTGCGCTTTCTGTTTAAGATTCCCATCAGCATCAGTTACTAGGATTGTTCCCTAGAGGGTGGTTCTGGATGTCATTCCTGAATCTTGGTGCCATCAACGGTGCTGACATGAGCATCTCTGTGCACGTGTAGAGATGGTTTCCCTGCACTGTAACTAAGCGGGTCAGAGGCCCGTTGCACAGGACTGACTTCCAGGAAGGTTGTACCTGCTTGCACCTCCTCCCCAGGTCATCTCCAGAGCTTGCATTCCAGAGGTGAGGGGGCTGCCAGAGGTGGACAACCCCTAGCCGGCCTTAACTCTGCCTCTGTCTTCTCCCCCAGGTCAAGCCTGTGCTGAACTCGATCCGGCATGAGGATGAGCTGTTGGCCAAGGAGATGGAACTAACCAAGATGCGAGAGAAGCACCTGGTTGCTGAGAACAGGCTGACAGAGATGGAGACGCTGCAGTCTCAGGTAGGCGGCCGGAGACTCCATCCATCCATCCCAGCGGCTCTCAGTGCTGCCCCCTAGTGGTCACCACAGGCAGGCTGGTTTGCAGCTTAGAGAACATTTGCAGTCCAGTGGGAGAGCCGCCTTCAGCATCTCTTTATATCATCACCCTGGTGTACACACACACACACACACACACACACACACACACACACACACACACACACACACACACACGCACGCTGGGGGGAGGCTGCTCAGTGGAGTGGAGAGTTCAGGAGCTCTGGTTTGAGGTCCCACCCTACCGTAGAGTCCTTCAGTCCATTTTATGGACATCCAAAGCTCTTGAGGGAAGGCCCAGGGTAGAGGATGTAAGGGCTGTGTGGGAGCTTGAGTACTTCCGCCTGGAAGCTGTTCTCGTCCATACTTTCTTGGAGGCGGGAGTTTGAGCCATAAGCACCCGCCCTGGAGCTGCTTGAAGAGCGCACATCATCTTTCTGTTGCTGTGACAATGCACCTAAGATAAATAACTCCAGAGGGGATTAAGAGAGTCAGCCCGTGGTCACTGGCTCTGTTGTTTCTGGGCCAGGGAGTGTGGCGGAGCAGAGCCAAGGAAGCAGAGAGAAAGAAGGGGCCGAGGCCTTGCTATTCCCTCCGAAGGTGTGCCCCGAGTAACCTTCTTCTTCAACAGGCCCCAGCCCCCAAAGTTTCCATCAGCCCCCGACAGTGCCGTCGGCTGGCAGCCAGGCCTTCGGTGCTTGCCTTGGGAGACATGTCCCACCCGGACTGCCAGGAGGTCGCGCGCGGGGGGCTTACCTTTGCCTTTGCCCTTTGCAGCTAATGGCAGAGAAGCTGCAGCTTCAGGAGCAGCTGCAGGCAGAAACAGAGCTGTGTGCCGAGGCTGAGGAGCTCCGGGCCCGCCTGACGGCGAAGAAGCAGGAGCTGGAGGAGATCTGCCATGACCTGGAGGCCAGGGTGGAGGAGGAGGAGGAGCGCTGCCAGCACCTGCAGGCGGAGAAAAAGAAGATGCAGCAGAACATCCAGGTACCACCTGCACCTGCCGGGCGGGGCGGGGCGGGGCACACAGGGCTGCTTAGGGGCTCACCATCTCATCATCAGCCTTCTTTGTCCACTTGGGCATCTCTGTGGGAGCTTGCTCTTTGGGATGGTTGCTCAGAACGTGCAGCTCTCAATCTGGTACTAGCGCGCTACCCAGCTGAGCATTGAGGCCATCGAGCGTCTCTCCTTGGTCCCTGCTCCACCAGCCTCAAGCAGGTGGCCTCGGCGCACGGCCCTCTGTGTGGCATGCTGGCGCGAGCAGCCCTGGGGGCAGTGTGAAGCTGGGCCAGTCGGGTCCCCCGGGTGAGTGCCAGCCAAGTGTGTGTGTGCGTCACACGCCCTTCTCATGTGTCCTCTCCCGTTAGGAACTCGAGGAGCAGCTGGAGGAGGAGGAGAGTGCCCGGCAGAAGCTGCAGCTTGAGAAAGTGACCACCGAGGCCAAGCTGAAGAAGCTGGAGGAGGACCAGATCATCATGGAGGACCAGAACTGCAAACTGGCCAAGGTGGGCCTGGTGTGCCATGCCGGCACGGGGAAAGCTGGGCGGTGCAGGGCTGAGCCCGCCTGCCTGTTCACCTACAGTGCACGGCTCTGCTCAGCAGGGAGCTGCTTCTCCCAGGGTTCCCAAGGCCTCTGGCACCAGCTCCACGTGTAAAGGGGTTTTCTCATGAATGCGGAGGCTGGGGGAGGGGCTTACCATTTTTCCTTGGTAAAGGAAATCCCAAAGCTTTTGGGATTGAGGAATACCAGGTAGCATCCCCTTATAGTGTCAGAGACAGGACCACTTGTCCCTCGGTTAAATCAGTTGCTATCCAGAAGCCTTTCTTACCTGACCCCAGGGAGGTCTTGGATACCTACATTTTCAGTGTCTAAGGATGTGAATTTACCCAGATGTCTAGGGTGACCTGCCAATCACCTCTTAGACCCAGTAAATCCTTCTGAACTTGGCCAAGTGTTTAAGTGTTCACCTTTGACTCATACATTTCTGCTCGAATAGTCCTTTGGAAGAGCCAAAGTGTGTGTCCTCAGCCAACACTGAACTCTAGTACTCTTCCTCCACTTCCAGGAGAAGAAGCTGCTGGAAGACAGAGTAGCTGAATTCACTACCAACCTCATGGAAGAGGAGGAGAAGTCCAAGAGCCTGGCCAAGCTCAAGAATAAGCATGAGGCGATGATCACTGACCTGGAAGGTGAGTCACGCGGGGCATGAGCGTCCTGTCTACCCAGGTCACCGACCTGTGCATAGCTCGTAGGCAAGCTGGGCCCAGCTCAGTGCTAGGCCGCTGCCTCGAGACACAGCCATCAGGCTTTAGGGACAGGATCCGGTTCTCTGGGGAGTCTGGGCTGTAGACTCACTGCTGCGTGACCGGACGGTTGTCTGTGTGAGGAGTGATAAGCATGAAGCTTTGATATGGCAAGTGTTGGCCAGGGAGACACAGAGGCCTTGGTAGCTTGTGGAGCTATTTCTCCACCTCAGAGCTGGGTGTGGGTGTGTGCATGGTGCCCCTTTAAACCTTCCGTGTGTCTTACAAGTGCACAGTGTTTGGTTTTATACACTCAGTGAAGAGCAGGCAGGAGTGTGGCCACTGAGGCCTCTGTGTCTCCCCCTGCCCTCCCTGGCAGAGCGCCTCCGTAGGGAGGAGAAGCAGCGCCAGGAACTGGAGAAGACCCGCCGCAAGCTGGAGGGAGACTCCACGGACCTCAGCGACCAGATCGCAGAACTCCAGGCGCAGATCGCCGAGCTCAAGATGCAGCTGGCCAAGAAGGAGGAGGAATTGCAGGCCGCCTTGGCCAGGTGAGGCCCAGCCACTGGCCAGTGTCGCATGTGCTGTGGCTCCCTGCCCCATGCGTGGTGCTGCGGGGAGCTGTGAGCATGCTCTCTGCTCCTGCTGCAGGAGGGCCATGGGGAGACTTCTGATCCACAGAAAGTCATTCTCTGGAGTCCTCCCTCCGTCTCCTCCCCTTCCTCCCCACATCCCTCTCTCCTTCCCCCTCTGGTCCCCTGCCCCCTCCTCTTTCCTTGTTTATTTTGTGGCTATAGGCGTATACTAAAAATAATTTTTGTCCATTTTATTTATTTTTTTTATTTTATATTTGCTTATTTGGGGGGGGCGTGGCACAAGGGGTACATGCTACAGAGTGCATGGGAGGTCAGAGGTCATTTTGCCTGAGTCAGTTCTCTTCTTCCATCGTGTGGGTCCCAGGGACTGAACTCAGTCATCAGGCTCCTTTACCTGCTGAGCCTTCTCACCACCCTGTTTACATTTCTAAAAAATTAGTTTTTTTAAGAGCAACTTTAGATTCACAGCAAGATTGAGCAGAAGGTTGAGATTCTCATACATACTCTGCCTTCACATGTACAGCCCTCCCTCCCTCCCTCCCTCCCTCCCTCCTCCCCCTCTTTCCCTCCCCAGCCACTATTGTACAGTGCTCATATAAATTCATAGCACATCCACATTTTTACTTATAGTCATCATGAATTACAATGTTTTATTCCTTTTGATCTTTTCAGTACATGTTTGAATTTTATGTAATTAAGGTAATCTTAATTTAGAAAATGAAATAATTCTGCTATCCAGTTCTCAAATGGTATTTCTCTTTTATATATATAAAAAGTGTGTGTGTGTGTGGTGTGTCTACCTAAGGGCCAGCAGAAGGCATCAAAGTCCTGGACCTGGAGTTACAGGCAGCTGTGAGCTGCTGTGTGGGTGCTGGAAGTTGAACTCTGATTCTCTGAAAGGGCAGCCAGTGCTCTTCTCAACCCTTGAGCTATCTCTCCGGCTCAACATGGTATTGTTCTTAAATATCCTGGATGGTGAGCTTTGCTGAGGTTGACCCTCGGTCCATGATTGTGACTGCCAGATGCTGCTTTGGCTGCACTTTCCTAAGATGGCCTGGTACTGATGTCACTGATCTTTTTGGCAGAGTGGAAGAAGAAGCTGCCCAGAAGAATATGGCCCTGAAGAAGATTCGAGAACTGGAAGCTCAGATTTCTGAGCTCCAGGAAGACCTGGAGTCTGAGCGAGCCTCCAGGAATAAAGCTGAGAAGCAGAAGCGGGATCTTGGAGAAGAGCTGGAGGCACTGAAGACAGAGCTGGAGGACACTCTGGATTCCACGGCTGCTCAGCAGGAACTGAGGTGTGCTACTTGGCGGGATGGCCATGCAGGACAGGGAGGTGAAGCTGGGGAGGCCAGGCCACAGCATACAGTGGTACAATCCTCTGCACACACATCTCACACACACAGCACAGTCCTCTGCACACACATGGTGGCCTGACTTTGTATGAACCAGGGAGCATACAAGCTGATGGTTCCTCAGCAGCTTCTTCACTAAGTAGAATCCCTGCTGAAGAACCTGGTGAGACAGGGTGGACCCTATTAGGCCTGAAAAGGCATGAGTTTCTGCAGTCTGCATGCTAGATTGGGACTGAGGATGGATGGATAGTTAAGGAGGGAGGTCAATGGTAGAGAATCTGTGCAGTCTGGGTGTGGTGCAACTCACCTGTAATCCAGTACTTGGGAGATGGAGCCAGAAGGGTCAGGAGTTCAGGGTCATGTCAAAACTTGTCTGAAAAATCCAGGAGCGAGAAAGAGAAGCTACGTGAATAGGCTCTGCCCCATTCAGGCCTCTGCAGTCGAGACGAGCCAAAGGACAAGAGTCCCCCAGGGATGCTTGGCCCCCACTCTGAGCGTGCTTTCTCTCCAGGTCAAAACGTGAGCAGGAAGTGAGCATTCTGAAGAAGACTCTGGAGGATGAGGCCAAGACCCATGAGGCCCAGATCCAGGAGATGAGGCAGAAGCACTCACAGGCCGTGGAGGAGCTGGCGGAGCAGCTGGAGCAGACCAAGCGGGTACGGGAACTCTGGGAAAGGCAGGCTATGTCTGGGGAAGGCCCACATGGGCCTTGCCGCATCTAAACCAATGTCTGGGGAGAACAGAGCAGGTGCAGTGTCGACTGCCCCAGACCTGTGGCTGGGCCCCGACTTTGTCTGAATGCCTGGGCAAATGAGTTCCTCCATGCCTCAGTGTTCATGTCAGCAAAGGAGGATGGTGGCTGGTCTGTCTGTCTTGTTATTATCTGAGGTTGAGCTGATCATGCTGTAGAGCATCTGTATCAAAGGTGTTTGATTCTCTGATGACGTTTTCATCTGTAACACCCTACTAGACCAAAAAGCTCAAGGAATGCCCATGACCTTGACCTGAGCCAAAGGGGACTTAATGGTCTCTTCTGACTAGGCGGCCCTTTCTCACACACTAGCAGCGGCTGTCTTACTGGGAAACCCTGGTGATGTCCGTCCAGGCAGTTGGTAGCTGGCGGCTCTTTCCAGGCAGGTTCTGCTGCCCTTTTGGCTTCCAGCTCCTCTCACTGTTGGTGGCAGCTAGAGCAGTCCAAGTCTCTTCCGCGTGACAATCTAAAACATTTAGAAACATACCTTGCTACACCTCCATCAACACTGTGAGAGCTATTCCTTAGTATTTTTACCCAGCATGGCTTTGTACTCAGGGTCCTGTTGCTTGTCAAGCCCACTCGGTGCTGTGTGGAATGGAGTTGTTTTGCATCTATTTTATGAACTGCACGTTTTTAGTTTAGTTTTTTTTTTTTTTTTATTTGAGACAGGGTCTGATTATGTATGTAACTTTGGCTAGCCTAGAATTCACGATTGGACCAGACTGGCCTTGAACTCATAAAAATCTACCTGCTTCTGTCTCCTGAGTGCTGGGATTGAAGGTGTGCACCCCCACACCTGGCACCTTCATAGTTCTTAAAAGAATATCACATTAGTGCTTTGAGCGTTAGATTTCAAATTTAGGAGCAGTTTTCTTTATTACAAATGCTGCTGAAATCCTTACAGATGACCCATGAAACTTCATATTAAAATGGTCCCTCCATTCAGAGAGGAAAGCTTGGCAGTTTTTTTACCCACCCTTAGGGATTTGAGAATAGGTGTGACCGAGGCTTTCCTTCTCCAGGGCTCTTGAGACAGAGGCAACAGTCCTTGCCTCTATGGACTTCAGAGAACCCAGGCCCATACCAGACCCTGGATGCTCATTACCCCCCTTTCTTCCTCCTCCAGGTAAAAGCTACCCTTGAGAAGGCGAAACAGACCCTGGAGAACGAGCGAGGAGAGCTGGCCAGTGAGGTGAAGGTCTTGCTGCAGGGCAAGGGAGACTCCGAACACAAGCGCAAGAAGGTGGAGGCCCAGCTGCAGGAACTGCAGGTCAAGTTCAGCGAGGGAGAGCGTGTGCGCACCGAGCTGGCTGACAAGGTCACCAAGCTGCAGGTGAGGCGTCTGCTGGACCCTGGGCCTGGGCCATCCTCACCTGCTGCCCCATAAGCATGCTTCCTCATACTGGCTCCCTAGCCAGGCCCCCCATGGTTCAGCTCAAGAGCAATCCAGCCTTGTCAGAACAGTCCGGGCACTCAGCCTTTGCCTCTCTCTTCCCTACCCAGGTGGAACTGGACAGTGTGACTGGTCTCCTTAACCAGTCAGACAGCAAGTCCAGCAAGCTCACCAAGGACTTCTCTGCGCTGGAGTCCCAGCTTCAGGACACCCAGGTGAGGACAGTGTCAGGACCCGAAAGTCCCAAGAGTCTTGTTGGCAGACACTTCTGAGCACGTATCCTCTCCTTGTCTCTGGGTGGTGGGGGCTCCAGGCTGTGGCTCTGCCCCTCCTCAGCGTCCCCTTTGTCCTCCGAGTAGGAGCTGCTGCAGGAGGAGAACCGCCAGAAGCTGAGCCTGAGCACCAAGCTCAAGCAGGTGGAGGATGAGAAGAACTCCTTACGAGAGCAGCTGGAGGAGGAGGAGGAGGCCAAACGCAACCTGGAGAAGCAGATCGCCACCCTCCATGCCCAGGTGGGAAGAGCGAAGTGATTGGGGCGGGTCCAAAACTGGGTCGGACCCCTGGCACCCCCATGGTGCAAGCAGGCTGGCCCCCAGTCGTCCTGGAGAAAGACGTGTCGAGACCAGGTGCCAGTGTGGGTGTTTGCTTACCTTCCCCGTCCTGCCTAGGTGACCGACATGAAGAAGAAGATGGAGGATGGGGTAGGGTGCCTGGAGACCGCAGAGGAGGCGAAGCGGAGGCTCCAGAAGGACCTGGAAGGCCTGAGCCAACGGCATGAGGAGAAGGTGGCCGCTTACGATAAGCTGGAGAAGACCAAGACGCGGCTGCAGCAGGAGCTGGACGACCTGCTGGTGGACCTGGACCACCAGCGGCAGAGCGTCTCCAACCTGGAGAAGAAGCAGAAGAAGTTCGACCAGGTGTGGCCTCCACTCCACACTTCCTAGGCAGTGCGGTGGGGTGGGCACGTCCCGGTGCTCGGCCTGCAGCTTGGTGAGGGGCCCGGGGAGGAAGTAACCAGAAGAGGAGTTAGGATTTAGATTTTAACCAGCCCTTGTTCCACCATGGCGATGCAGACACTGGGGCCAGATGGAATAACAAAATAAAACCCCAGGGTCGACAAGGGACAGACAAAGTCAGCCCCCACCATGTTTAGACCTTTTTTTTTTTTTTTTTTTTAAATACATGTAGTTGTTTGGTGTGGCTGGTGTATGCCTGTGCCACAGTGATTTGTTGAGATCAGAGGACAACGTACAGAAGTGTCTTCTGTCATCAAGCTTGACTTTTACCTGCTGAGCCATCTTACTGGCCTCATGTTCTTCTAGATAAAGTTTCATTATACATAGCCACATTTATTTATATGCTGCTGCCACTGGCTCTTCACGTGATATAGTGGCCGAGCTGAGTGGCCGCTACAAGAGGCCGTACACAGTGGCCGAGCTGCTACAAGAGGCTGTATGGCCTACTGCCTCTAAGTAACGTACTTTGCCTTTCTGGCCCTTCATGCAAAGTCCCCCAACCCATGGAGCTGGTAAGGAATGGGCCAAGAGGACAAGGAGGGCAGGAAGATGAGGGATAGCAAGGTTGAGTCCACACGGAACAGGCACAGAGGTTGTGGCCATCTTTGGAGGAGGGCCCCACGTGGGATTGAATTAAGCTTTTCAGCAGCAGGCTCAGATCTTTTCAAGAATCTAGTCAACCTGCTCTTTTTGAGAGCCAAAGCTTTGCCAGGTGTCAGGGTGGGTGGTGATTTTGTTTTTGGGCTCTCTTCAAAGGGGCTCCTGGTAACAAATCATAGCATTAAGCAGAGGGGTTGCAGAGATGGTCAGCAGTTAATAGCAGTTCCTCCTCTTCTAGAGGATCTGAGTTCGATTCCTAGCACCCATGCCAGACAGCTCACAACCACCTGTAATCATAGCTCTATGGAATCCGGCACACCCTTCTGGCTTCTCCTGGTACCTGAACATGTACTTATGGTGCACACACACAGAGAGAAATGAAAATAAGTCTCGAAAAACCTAAGCAGAGGGCTGCAGAGATGGCTCAGAGCTTAAGCACACTGCTGCTCTTCCAGAGGTCCTGAGTTCAATTCCCAGCAACCATATGGTGGCTCATGACCATCTCTAATGAGATCTGGTGCCCTCTTCTGGCCTGCAGGCATACACGCAGACAGAACACTGCACACATAATAATAAATCTTCAAATTGTTTTTTTTTTTTTTTTGTTTTTTTTTTTAAACCACTACCACCAACAACAAAAAAAACCAAAGCAGAGATCTAGTATAGTGCTAGAGGAATCCTTGCTCTCACCGTCCCCGGGCAGCAGCCTTGGGCCTGTTGCTGTGGGTCTGGCTGTAGGACCCCAGTGGTCTGCAGCCTTAGCCTCACAGTACGACCTCTTTCCCCAGCTCCTAGCCGAGGAGAAGACCATCTCTGCCAAGTATGCAGAGGAGCGTGACCAAGCCGAGGCCGAGGCCCGTGAGAAGGAAACGAAGGCGCTGTCGCTGGCCCGGGCCCTCGAGGAGGCCATGGAGCAGAAGGCAGAGCTGGAACGGCTCAACAAACAGTTCCGCACAGAGATGGAGGACCTCATGAGCTCCAAGGATGACGTGGGCAAGAGTGTGAGTGCTGGGCTAGGGTCCGGGGCCCAGGAGAAGAGCCAGGGTGTGTGGGGTCTGAGTTTAGGGTTCCTTGCTATCTGTGCCTCGAACTAACTCGGGCTCTCTGCTAGGTCCATGAGCTGGAGAAGTCCAAGAGGGCCTTGGAGCAGCAGGTAGAGGAGATGAAGACCCAGCTAGAGGAGCTGGAGGATGAGCTTCAGGCCACCGAGGACGCCAAGCTCCGTCTGGAGGTGAACCTGCAGGCCATGAAGGCCCAGTTTGAGCGGGATCTGCAGGGCCGGGATGAACAGAGCGAGGAGAAGAAGAAGCAGCTGGTCAGACAGGTTTGTGTGGCCTCCCCGCCTCTGGAAAAGACACCAGGGACTGCTTCCTCATGCAGCATCTGGGTCTGGGAGAGGCTCCTGGACCACCCTTCCACTGCCTCATTTCTCAGTCCGCTGTCCCAAGGCTCAATGGCTGACTTTGTGCCTTGATGGCCTCCGTGGCCCCCTGGATCTCCCAGTCTGGCCCGAGCTCATCTGAGCTCAGCGCTTGCAGTGAGCGTCAAGCATGAGCCCTGCCTCCTGAGCTCTGCTGGTGTTCTTCAGGTACGGGAGATGGAGGCAGAGCTGGAGGACGAGAGGAAACAGCGCTCAATGGCCATGGCGGCTCGCAAGAAGCTGGAGATGGATCTGAAGGATCTGGAGGCGCACATCGACACAGCCAATAAGAACCGGGAGGAGGCCATCAAACAGCTGCGGAAGCTCCAGGTGAGGCAGACCTGGGTTAGCCACAGATTGGGGGGTTCGGTAGAGGCCAGGAGTCAGGGCCTGCCCCCCATAAGCCTGTCTGGAGGAGCTCCCAGCTTGTCTCACAGGTGAGGGTCAGGCTCAGAATGGAGACAGTAATAAAAGAGGCTGAGTCCGTTAAACCAAGGAGAAGGTAGCTGGACATGCAGATGAGTCAGGGATGGTGGCCACTTAAAAGAAACCGGGTACCGACTGTTAAGTTTCTGAGAAGTGGCTTAGAGCCTGGGGCAACATACCTGGAATTTTCACTCAGCAGTGATTAAAGACTAACATTAATAAAAACAGCTCTTGAGCGGCCCATCATGCCTAGTGTGTCAGCAGTAGGGAAGATTAAATATCACACGGGCAAGGTTGTGGGGCACAGAATGTCCGTCAGCTTGTTGGTGGCATTTTTAAGAGCCACGTATAGCAGGAGTCCCACTCTGCCGCTGAGAATGCCGTTGTGAGATTTGTCTGCAGAAGAAAAAGAGGGCTGTTGACGGAGGGTCTTGAGCTTGGGAACAGACGGCAGGAGGATGGCAGAGGGGCCTGAGTTTTCTGCCTTTAGTATCCTAACATGGCAGGAAGCATGCTGCGGTCTTGTCCCTGGGCTCCCCTGGTCACTGACTGTGTGTGTTGGCCGCCATTGGCTGGTGCCACTGGCATCAGCTTCAAGTCAGGAGGAAGTTCTAAGAAGGGCACAGCTTGCCCTGTATCCAGGGGTCAGTGCTGTGGAGAAATGCTTTGTTAAGTCCTTAGAGGAGGAGGACAAGGTGCAGAGCCACCTGCCTGTGGTTACTTTTCTGCCCGTTTATAAAGTTGGCCTCAATGGTGCCAGGCTCAGAGAAAGGTCCCTTTTGGGGATGTGGCCCCTAAGGGGTGTCCGAGCAGGTGTGAAGTGGGTGGAGATGCCAACCTCTTGTGCACACAGGCCCAGATGAAGGACTGCATGCGGGAGCTGGATGACACACGCGCCTCCCGAGAGGAGATCCTGGCGCAGGCCAAGGAGAACGAGAAGAAGCTCAAGAGCATGGAGGCCGAGATGATCCAGCTGCAGGAGGTGGGCCAGCTGTGGGGCTCAGGGCTGCTGCCTTCTGGCCAGTGAGCGGCAGCCTTTTCTAGAGGGGAAGGGCAGAAAGGGGAAGAAAGGAACAGCAGCCTCCCGGAGGGAGTTAATAGAAGGGGCCCTTCCACGGCTTCCTCCCTTAGCCACACTCCTCGGCAGGGCGTGGTGTGTGGGTTCGTGCGCGTGCACATTTGCAATGGGGAAAGGATGAGATTCAGCCCTCAAGTACTGGGCAACGGACCCACCTCTTAAAAGAAAATGCGATCATTTAGCATTTTCATTTCATGAACTGATGTGTTGATGATGAGCTTTACTGCATTGCACCTGGCAAGGAGGGTCCTGAGTGCCCCCTGGGTTGCTGGTTTGGTTCCACATGAAGCACATGGTGGGGAGAGGTGGGGTGGTGTGTCCGGATCTGGTGGACTCCCCGCAAAGTGCCATTGCTGGTTTATGAGATGCTCAGTCAGACCCTCTGCTCTGGCACGGCTCTTCTCTTCTACCGGGTGTGGGATGGCACCCTCCATTGTCACCACCGTGATAGTGGCTTCCACACTGGCTTCCATAGCCCATCTGCTGTCCTTGGTGGGCACCGAGTCCTGGACTCAAGGCTGCTTCATAAACCTTCTCAGTATCTGGTCTTACCATATGCAGAGGGACCAGCACTGCGGGTCTTGTCCCTGCTAGGCCTGGGAGGTTCCTGTTTATAGCCCTGGCTCTTGGCTTGACTCTTAAGTACTTAGACATAGGGCCTTTATAAGCACATGCCTAAAGGTGCCCCAGGGTGGAACTGACCCTGTGGGCTAGAGGAGTTCCCGGGGAAGGGCTTTGCGGAGGGCACAGAGTGATGATGATCTAAGGTCCCAGAGAGGACATGGGTAGGCTGCTGGCACTGAAGCTTGTGTCGGTCCCAGTGGGTCATGTATGTTCTGGGTCCTTGTGGCAGGAACTGGCAGCCGCAGAGCGTGCTAAGCGCCAGGCCCAACAGGAGCGTGATGAGCTGGCTGACGAGATCGCCAACAGCAGTGGCAAAGGGTGAGTCAGAGGGAGGAAGCCCAGGGGGGTGCCTGGAGGACCTCCCCAGTGGCGCACAGACTCACTTGTCCGGGTCCTCCCCAGGGCCCTCGCATTGGAGGAGAAGCGGCGACTGGAGGCCCGCATTGCCCAGCTGGAGGAGGAGCTGGAGGAGGAGCAGGGCAACACGGAGCTCATCAACGACCGCCTGAAGAAGGCCAACCTGCAGGTGAGCCCCGGGACGGCCGCTGCTGGCCCTGCACCCGGGGATCTCCCCGGGGTGAAGCTGGGCCGAAATGGGATGAGTGTCCACTGTTCTCTGATTGCTTCTGACGCTGGAGGCCTGTGGCTTTACGACCGGGTTCCAGGAAGTGTCTGGGTCCTCCTCCCGGGCAGATTCCTTTCTGAGAGAGCTGAGGTGTTTGGTGGTCCTGGTGTCTGAGGAGGGGGGTCCTGCTGTGTCCCTGCAGCGGGGACCCAGCCTTCCCTTGAGGTCCCCATGCTCCCTTCTTGCAGATCGACCAAATGAACACCGACCTGAACCTGGAGCGCAGCCACGCCCAGAAGAACGAGAATGCGCGGCAGCAGCTCGAGCGCCAGAACAAGGAGCTCAAGGCCAAGCTGCAGGAGATGGAGAGTGCTGTCAAGTCCAAGTACAAGGCTTCCATCGCTGCCCTGGAGGCCAAGATCGCACAGCTGGAGGAGCAGCTGGACAACGAGACCAAGTAGGTGCCCCACCCCGGCCGAGGGCGCGGTGGTGGTCCTCCTGTCAGTGCAGGTTGGGGCAGGCACGAGCTCTGTCTTCCAGGCCCCATAAGCCATCCTCACTGGTTCTGAGAAGTATGTGGAGTTTGGATGGGAACCTGCAGCCCACACTCAAAACCGGGGGCTTTCTGGGCTGTTCCTAGGGGGAGAGCCTGTCTAGCTAGCTGTCTTTGGGCTCAGAACCGAGACTTGGAGGTAACGAGGCTCATTCTGGGTCCCAAGCCTCAGTTACTCCATAGACTGGCTTCTTCACCGGTCTCATGGGTCAGCCCAGGTCCCATCCTGAGATGGCAGCTACTGGGTGTCCAGAAAAGACACCTCACTTCCGGTGGTGTCCAGAAAAGACTAGGGCCTCAGTCTCCAGGCCTCCGTGGCCCCAGGAAGTGGAGATTCCGGTTGCTGCCGTTTTGTTGGCTGTGTTACCTGGTAGAGCATCTCCTTTCAGTCACCGTTTCTGTCCTGTCCAGGGAGCGCCAGGCGGCCTCCAAGCAGGTGCGCCGGACGGAGAAGAAGCTGAAGGATGTGCTGCTGCAGGTGGAAGACGAGCGGAGGAATGCGGAGCAGTTCAAGGACCAGGTTAGTGCTCAGGCAGAGCCTCGGTTCCGGGGGGGCTGCCCCGGAGAGCTCCTTACCTCAGCCACGCGTCTCTGCAGGCCGACAAGGCGTCCACCCGCTTGAAGCAGCTTAAGCGGCAGCTGGAGGAAGCCGAAGAGGAGGCCCAGCGGGCAAACGCCTCCCGCCGGAAGCTGCAGCGTGAGCTGGAGGATGCCACAGAGACAGCCGACGCCATGAACCGAGAAGTCAGCTCCCTGAAGAGCAAATTGAGGTGAGCCCGCCTCCCGGCCCTGGGCCTTACGCTTTTTCTCAAGGTAGTTTGTTCTGAGCGCGGTTCAGAAAGTCGTCTCCTTCCAGAGCCTGTGTGCGGAGGAGAGGTGCGTAGTGACAGACAGAGGCTTCCACCCTGGTGTGCCCTTCCGGAGTCTCCTTGCCACCGCGCTTAGCCGGGCTCTTGAATGAACAGCAGGTTCTTGGCAGTTCCTTCCCAGCCTTTTGTTTTGTTTTTCAAGACAGGGCTTCTTCTCTGTGTAGCTCTGGCTGTCCTGGAACTCGCTCTGTAGACCAGGCTAGCCTTGAACTCAGAGATCCGCCTGCCTCTGCCTCCCGAGTGCTGGGATTAAAGGCGTGGCCACCACCGCCTGGCTTTTCCAGCCTATTTTAACAGCCTGTCTTCTCGGAACTCGAGGCCTGATGGCGGTGTTTCCACGCTGGGGTTTTTGAATTGGCTGCCGGAGGCTCTCTGGCCCGAGTCTGCACTCCCAGGAGATGCCCAAGAGGGAACGCTGGTGTCACGATGCCGCATGAAGGGAGGAAAGCCAGGCTTCTGTTAGTGTGAGAGCTTTGCCGAGCGCAGCAGATCTGGAAAGTCCTCATTCCTTCTCCAGTTAGAGAGAATCTTGTTTTAAAGCATGAAAATAAGACTCACGAGAATTGCATCTGTGCTTTCTAACGTGATCAGAGAATGCCCCAGACTCCTGTGTGAACAGCTGTTCCCCAAGCTTCCGGGTCCACTTGGTTCTTTTTGTTTTGGGGTGCTGGGATGGGACTTGGGGTCCCACATGAGTTAGGCATGTGGTCTGCGGCACTCAGCCTGCCTGGTCCTGAGGTTTGAGCTCAGGCCCCTGTTGCGGAAGGCAGTGCCACCTGCCCCCGCTCAGCCGCCCTCTGTGGTAAAGACCGCTGGCAGGTACCGGCTGGCGATGGCTCTGATGGCCGCCTGCGCAGTACTGCCTCACTTCCCCTGGCAGAGTGGTGTCCCCGGCAACACCGAAATCTGTGTGCTGGGCCGCCCGCCCTCCTTAGCTGGGCCCCGCTGACACTGCCCCCTGCCCCCTGCCCACAGGCGTGGGGACCTGCCGTTTGTGGTGACCCGCCGACTTGTCCGGAAAGGCACCGGCGACTGCTCAGACGAGGAGGTCGACGGCAAGGCCGACGGGGCTGAGGCCAAGCCAGCCGAGTAGGATCTTCTGCTGCCTGAGACGACAGACGGACAGACAGACGGACGGCTCCGTCTCCCCTCCCCAGCCCTCCACACCCCTGCCTTGAGACTGCTCTGACCATGACCCCCCGGCCCCCAGGCCTTCCTGAGGGCATTGGCTTCCTCTGCTGCAGCCCCTCCAGCCCTCCGTACCCCTCAAGAATCTGATACCAAAGAGTCCAGGCTGGCTCAGGCCGGCGACCAGCAAGGTTTTGCCCCACTTGCCTGAGAGCACAGGTGGTGGGCAAGGATGGCAGCCATGGGAGGGGTGGGCACCAGAGTTTTCTAGGACTCTATTTTTTCTTCAGATAAAGGTTTTACTAGCTCAGGCCCTCCGGAAGTGTTGCCACCCCCCACCCCTGCTGCCCCCCCCCCCCCCACTCCTTCCTCTGCTGTTGGCAATCACACATGGTGACCTCACACCCGCCCTATGGCCGGCCCCCTTCCCTGGGCCCTTCCTGGTCCAGAAGGAGCAGTCCCGGGCTTCCGCCTCTGTGCCGGGTGCAGAACATGGGGCACTCGGGGACTTGACCCCGCTCCCTTCTGGGTAGCACGGGCGGCCTCCGCTCCTTCTGATGGTCAGATGTCTCAAGTGCAGTGCCCCTCCCCTCCCTTGCCCAGGGCAGACTGTCCTGGCACCGGGGCAAGCAGACAGGGCATCAGGGCCACACTGGAAAGGCCAACAGCCTTCTTCCGGTGGCTTCTCCCAGCACTCTAGGGGACCAAATCTATTTAATGGTTAAGGGACTTGCAGGCCTGGCAGCCAGACTCTCCCAGAGCCGGGGCACACACTGTGCACCCTCCTGCGCCCCTCCTAGGACGGGCCAAGGGCGGCGGAGCTGCACCGCCATGCTCTAGCTTCAGATCTGCCTTCCAGGGATGGCTTTGAAAGAAAAGAAACAGAAAAGGGTTTTCTTTTTTCCTTTCTTGGAGTAAATGCTACAGTTCCGGGTGTTTTCACTGCCTTTCCCCCAGAACTGTGTTTAGAAGAAAGTAGCCTGTCCGACAATGGTCTACACTGGTTGCCGAATTTCCCTGTGCGCCTCACTGCTTTGTAAATGCTGTGTTTAGACTCCCGTATGGCAAGAAGGCTTTTTTTTTTTTTAAAGGGAAAAAAAAAAACCAAACGAAATTAAATCATGAAGCTACATATGCCGGAAAAGCTCTGAATTCAAGTCCCAGTCGCTGTCACGAAGGAGTGAGTGGGACCCGCACCCCCTTTTTATATAATAAAAGTGCCTTAGCATGTGTCGCGGCTGTCACCACTACAGTAAGCTGGTTTACAGGTGTTTCCACTGAGCGTCACAATAAAGACTACCATGTCCCACTCTTTGGTGTCTGGGTGTCTGTCCACAGCAGAAGGTGGCCTGGAAGGGCGGGGCCAGCTGTCCCAAGAGACCACACTTGACTCTGTAGTTGGACTGAGAGGGCTCCGAGCCTGAGAAGTCAAGAGCCTCCAGCCTCCATGCAGTCGAAGAGGCTGGGCTGCCATGAGCCCAGGGCATTCATTCAAGTGTGCCTCTCCAAATGCTGGGGTCACCTGTCTCTCCCAGGAGGAAGGAAATTACAGAGCTGACTCTCCAGCCCCCGAAAATTAAAAAAATTAGAGTGTGTGTGTGTGTGTGTGTGTGTGTGTGTGTGTGTGTGTGTGTGTGTGTTCACATAGGTCAGAGGACACCTCGGAGGAAGTGGTGTACCAGGGGGTCAAACTCAGGCCGTCATTGGCAGCAAGTGCCTTTACTCACTGAGTCATCTTGCAGCCTGAGCTCTCTTAAAAACACATTTTAGCTGGGCGGTGGTGGCGCACGCCTTTAATCCCAGCACTCTGGATCTCTAGGAGTTCGAGGCCAGCCTGGTCTACAGAATGAGCTCCAGGACAGGTTCCAAAGCTACACAGAAAAACCCTGACTCGAAAAACCAAAATAACAAAATAAAACTAAAACAAAAACAAAACAAAACAACCCCCCCCAAACCCCAAAAAACCCCACATTTTTAAAAAGTTTATTTTATGTATGAATGCTCTAGCTGCATATACAACTTAACGCCAGAGAAGGGCGTCAGATCCCACTATAGATGATTGTGAGCCACCACGTGGTTGCTGGGAATAGAACTCAGGACCTGTGGAAGAGCAGCCAGTGCTCTTAACCGCTGAACCATCTCTCTAGTTCCTCTGTGTGTGTCTTAAAAGGACACTTGGCATTCCATCCAAGGCCCACACAGGTCCCCGATTCCCAGTTTACAGGCTCTGTCAACATCCCACGGCAGCCTCCATCCTGGTTATAGCACTCAGTTGCTGTACATTTCAAGGCTATGCTCCTTGGTGACTGAGGAGTGTGGTGACACCCTGGCCACATGCTGCAGAGCTGCCTAGTGGACTAGCTCCCCAGCCCCCTCCCCTCCTCCTGTTTGGGAATCTGCTGAACTTGAAGCTGGATCCTCTCTCTGGTTAAAGCAATGTCTTCAGCACTCTGGAGTCTTGGGTCAGTTACCCATCCTGTTGGAAATCAGAATCCCAGAGCTGCTGTGGTCATTCAGCAAACGTGCCTGATGCTCCTGATGATTATATGTGCCTCAAACTGAGGGCAGTGTTATCTGCATTGCATCACAAAAGTTTGGTAATCACGTTGTCTTAGTTAGGGTTTCTTTTGCTGTAAGAGGACCATCACCATGGCAACTCTTTTTTTTTTTTTTTTTTTTTTTTGGTTTTTCGAGACAGGGTTTCTCTGTGTAGCTTTGCGCCTTTCCTGGAACTCACTTTGTAGTCCAGGCTGGCCTCGAACTCACAGAGATCCGCCTGGCTCTGCCTCCCGAGTGCTGGGATTAAAGGCGTGCGCCACCACCGCCCGGCCATGGCAACTCTTATAAAGGAAAACAGTTCATTGAGGCTGGTTTACAGTTCAGAGGTTTAGTCCATTATCATCATAGTGAGAAACATGGCCACATGCAGGCAGGCATGGTGCTGGAGAAGGAGCTGAGAGTTCTACATCCTGATACTCAAGCAACAGGAAGTGAGCTGTAACCCCGGGCTTTCCTTAAGCACAGGAGACCCCAGGTTCCACCCCCACAGTATCACACTTCCTCCAACAAGGCCATGCCTACTCCAAAAAGACTAATAGTGCTGCTACACCTAATAGTCCTGCTTCCTTTGGGGGCCATTTTCTTTGAAACCACCCCACGTGGTTTAGATCCTCTCCTTGTTATACTTAGTTCTAAACTTTGAAGCCCATACATTTGGAGATACGATGCTCCATCTGAGCAAAGACAGGGCAGTTCTCCGAATGACACTGGTGGCCAGGCTGCAGTGGCTGTGAGCGATGGCTTCCCTTTCCGTTCCCAGGCCATCATCCAGAGCTGTCAGTCAGGGGTATGGTTCCCCTTTCTGTGTTGAGCAGTCCTGCCAGGTTTATCTGTGCTGACCTCTTAGGTACTTCAGAAGCCCTGTGTCACGTGCTCAGTTGGAAGGTCCCTGTCCCTTCCTGCATTCTCTAGAGAATGTGAGACCAGCATAGAGGTGGGTGCCTGTTCTGGGGCATCCAGTATAGTGTTCAGCTTGTCTTTGCCAGTGTGTGCTGAGATCGGCACATGGTGGCCCGGTGCTTTGGCTGCTGATCCCTTCACCCTCCACTAGGTGGTGCTGGCGTTCTGCCTGACTTAGGCTACAGTTTTAGGGTTGTTTCCTTTGTGTTAGGATACTGGTGGTGGTAATTGCCAAAGATTTGGGCTGAGATGCCAATCCCTATGCTGTGGGCAGACATCCTGGGGGACTGCTTTGGATGGCACCAGTCATGCTGGGCTGTTGTGTAGCAGATCTTCAGATGTCTGGGAGTTTCTGGGGTTCAAGACATCTATGCCCTATCCTGCCAAGTGAGTCTGCTGTCTAGTCCAGGCTGCTCCACCCAAGACTGCTTGAGAGATTATTCCACACTCTGATCAGAGGGTCCTCATCACTGCAGACTTGCTGCTCATATAGACATTTACCTGGCTCTGTACCTTGTGGTAGTTTTGTCTGGCTGTTGAGTTAATTAATGTCAATCCTGGTGAAGAGGGGAAGACTTGATGGAAGGGTAATTACAGAAAAGAAAGATAACCCCCAAATAACCATAAGCAAAAAGGGAGCTCATAAAGGTCACGTGTCAGAATGCCTGTCTGTATCAGTTTGAGTCTTGGCTCGGCCCCTGCTCATCTGTTGGGGACAAAGTCTGGCTCCTGAGATACAAGAGGCTCAGAGGGCTCTTATCCAACCCTCTTTTGAGAATCCATTCTGTTTCAGGTCCTGTGAGGGAAACTGAGGCTCCAGGTGATTTGCCAAGGGGTCCGGACTGGTTAGCTGGACACGTAGGCCTGCATCTCCCCTGACTCCTGGCGTCAGTCTGTGGGTGATGGAGGTAGAAAGCAGAAGCTGCCCTGGGTGTCTGGATAGGCAAGGGCAGCAGGTGTGGGACCGAGAAGGGGCACATTGCCAAACATTATCCCCAGAGCCATCCCAACTGTCGCCATAAGATCACCGGGTAGACCATAGGGGTGGAGAGAGAGACTGAATGTGAGGGGGCATAGGCTAACTCAGAACTTAGTTTGGTTTCTTGTTTTTTTTTTTTTTTTTTTTTTTTTTTTTTTTTTTTTTTTTTTTTTTTGAGGTAGCGTCTCCCTAGGAACCCCAGGCTGGCCCGGAGCTCCCCACTAGTCTGGCTTTTAAATTCATCTTTTCATCTCAGCTTCCCGAGTAGTACTGGAATTCTCGGTTTGTGCCACTAATGTCGCTTTCAAAGGTCACCCTTGGTGCTTCAGTCTTGGAGTGAACGGGCCAGTGATGGTCTCCACTCTGCCCACCAAGAGCCAGCTTGTTTTCAACTGATGGATAGATCACCTCTGCTGCTGGCCCCCGGAAGCCACTGCCCACCTGTGGGGTGGGTTTGGAGGCTGTACAGCGGGAACGGGGGACAGCAGGCATTGGACTGTGGGACACGGAGGGAGCAGGGAGAACAGAATGGGGAAGACACTATGGGGGGGGGGTCAGGCATAGCGAAGACATGGAAGTGTCATGGTCACTGAGGCCGGATAGCTTGAAGGTCTATGGTGGAAGCAGGGAATGGTTGGGAGGGAGGGAGGGAGGGAGGGAGGGAGAGAGGGAGGGAGGGAGGGAGGGAGGGAGGGAGGGAGGGAGGGAGGGAGCCACTGCAGCAGGCTTGAGGACTGATGTGCTGACTAAAAGGGCCTCAAATTGGCCCTGAGAGGTCATCAAGGACTCCTTAGAAAGAGCAAGCTGCCTTCACTCCTTCCCTGCCCAGGGAGGATGCCCTAAACTCGTTGGCCAGGGGCAGATTTGCTGAACTGCTCAGGCCCCAGCTGGGGGAAAAGAGGGCTCCTATCAGGGCCACACAGCTGGCCAGGAGCAGGGCAGGGCTGCCTCCACCTCCACTTCCTCCAGTGTGGCCTCTGTCCTTCCTGGAACAGCCTTCCTATGAACTGAGCCACAGGCCCCTTCAAGAGGTCCAGCGCGCCTACCTCAGTACCCAGCTGTGGCCCACGACCAGGTCAGTGCAAGGCTTTACCGAGGGGCCAAAGAATGGAGAATGGAGACTTTCCTTGCATATCAACCTCTCTGCCTTGGGGGAAGTGGTGGTGAATAGTCACAAAAATAACAAAGAACAGAGAAGACTATCTGGTTATGATGGGGGAGAATATTAACGAACCTTCTGAGACAGATAGAGAGACTCCAGGGGCTCTGGGACCTCCTCATTTGGTTGCTTTTTGTAGGAACTAGGGTTCTCTGCCATGGCAGCTGGTAGGTGCCTTGACTGAGCCCTGAAGAGATGAGGGGAGCTAGGCAAGTCTTGGTTAAGTGAACCCTGTGGAAGTTAACCTTGTAATGGAGTGCTAGACCGAACGTGCCTCAGTGTACCACATGTATGTGTAGAGTCGAGCAGGATCAAATCCGAAGATGAAGGAACGAAGGGACAGTCGTACTGTGAAGGGAGGTGCCATTTCACCTCATCTGGTGACTCGTGGGACATCTGCAGGCCTGTCACTGTTTCTGCCAGGCCTCTGTGTGCCTGGAAAGTACCATAAGAAACAGTTCTTCCTGAGCACTCGCCGCGCCATCCCAGCGAAATGGAACCGCTGCTTTTAACTTTAAGCTTTCTGCCTAGGAAGCAAATCAGTGTCTTTTTTATCTTTTTTAAGTGTTTTTATGTTTGTTTGTTTTTTAGTTTTTGTTTTGTTTCGGTTTCATTTTTAGAAATAGGGTCTCATTGTGTAGCTCCGGCTGGCCTGGCATTTGCTATGTAGACCTGGCTGGCTTTTCAATTCACAGAAATCCATTTGCCTCTGCCTCTAGAGTGCTGGGATTAAAGGCATGGGCTACCACACCAGCCTAGATTTATTTTTCAAGTATGTATGTATTCATATATGAAATATATGTGCATGTATATATATATATTCGTACACACACACACACACACACACACACACACACACACACACACGCGCGCGCGCGCGCGCGCGCGCGCGCATGCGTGTGTGTGTGTGTGTGTGTGTGTGTGTGTGTGTGTGTGTGTGTGTGTGTGTAAGCCAGAGGACAACTTGTGGGAGTCAGCTCTTTTCACTATGTGGGACCTGGGTTTGAACTCTGGTCATCAGCTTTAGCTGCAAGCACCCTTATCTACTGTACCATCTTGCCAGCCCTCTAGACAGAACTTAGGGAAAGAGTCTGAAATGCAGGCAAAGTACTATTCAAGGGGCATGTTCTTTGCACTACTGTTTACATAAAGGGTTGGCTATGATATGAAGTCCAATGGTTAGTGAGGATGGGAGATGGGTTTGGGCAGCCCAGAGCAAGTATAGAAACAGAGACAGGATATGGCAGGATTTTAGGGCCTGCTTGGATGCAGGATCCTGCAGAAGCAAGGAGTGTGTGGGCCTTGGGAGAGCCCAGGGGTACCGGTGAGTTTGTACCCTGCGGGGCACAGGCATTGCTGTGGATGGGAAGCTGCTGACAAGACACTGCACACAGATAGGAAGACATCTTGCTGATTGTTTAAGGGACCTGAGCTGAGTTACCAGAGGGTGGAACATGGCTCAGAATGGTTTGGGTTCATGAGTCAGCTCTAACACTGTTACGAAGACTGTGGATGTTAGCTGATCTTGTGGTCTTCCTTCTCTGTTACGACAGGGCCACAGTGCTCCTTATCTCGTGGCACGTATGCAATCACCTAATGAGGTTATGTCCAAGGAGCCTTGTGTGTCCCAGACAATAGACGTTAGTCTCTATCATTAGTTCACATATGTGTTCCTCCCCTTGGAGCATCCCTCCTCCACTTGCTTTCTGTGTGCAAATTCAGTTATCTCCCACAGGTTCATCATCAGCTGACCCTCCTGGATCAGGAGGCCTTTGCCTTGTCTGGAGCAGGGGGCTTGGGGTGGGCAGTTAGAACCAGATGACTGGCTGGTTTCTGCAGAGCCCACGGAAGAGAAGCTCTTTTAAAGCCGGATCCTTGCCGGACACTGTGGAGGGACCTGAGGGACACAGTCCCTAGTGGCTTGCCTTCTCAGCAGCTGTTCCAGCTCCGTCGCATGGTCTGGATTCTCCTCCTTGCAGCTTGGACCAGAGACCCTGAAGTTGACACCATGGAGCCGCCAGCCTGCGAGGGCTCCCCAGGTACTTACATTCCTCTGGCTTCTTCTGGTTTGCGGCCTAGACCTCCATTACTGAGTGCAGAGAAGTTGAGAACAGAGAAGGGGAAGACCCAAGGGGGACTACAGGACTCGTCTAACATCAGGTCCCTTCCTGAGGAGTACAACAGCCAGGACTCACCTCCTCCCTATCCTGCCTCCTCAGATGGGACCAGGACAGCCTGGGAAGCTGACTCTGAGGTTCCTGTCACTCAAGCTCTTCCATTCTGTCCTCTAACCTCATTCTCCTTCCCACCCAGGGAGCAGAAACTTCGTCGAGGAAGCCGCTGAGTACCTCCAGCACACGCCGCCGGGTAGGGAAGATCTGCAGCTGCTGCTGACAGAAGATGGAGCCTGGGAGAACTTTGTGGCTGAGGCCGAGTTGTCCAGGTCACCTGCTGTTAGGCACTTCTCCCCTTTCTGGTTTCTCTTTCCCCTGCTCATGGATGTGCAGCCTCCATCTACCATGCACCTTCCCCACCCAGCGCCCTGGTCCACATGCTAATTCTCTCCCCAAAGCATCTTCATGGATACACCCGGAATTGTGCTTTGTGAATGTTCCAGTGTCTCTCGGTGAACTGGAGAGCCGCCAAAGGGCTGGACCACACACTACCTTTAAGGCTGACCCGGGGCTTTTCACTCTCCTGGAGGTCAATGCCTTTAGTCTCCGATTCCCTAGAGGTCAGAAATGACACCAAAGCCCCCATCATATACTGCATGGTTAAGACTGAGCACCCTATACAGGACGTTCCTGGGAACAGAAGTGGTTAGGATCCTGAATTTTCCTAATTTTAAAATATTTTCAACTATGATGCATCGTGGGAATGAGATCCAAGTCTCAACATGAAACACACTTTGATATTTTTACACTTAGAAAACATCTTAACTTTCTAAGCTCTTTTTAGCACTTTGAGTGTGACCCGTCCCCTGAGGTCAACTGAGGAGCTTTCCACTGTGGCATCGTTTTGAAGCCTTTCACGCTTAGAATATTCAGTCAGGGTTGCTCAGTTCGAATGAGTTTCCTGCCAAAGTCCCAGCCAACGGCAGACAGTCCTGGCAGGCAGGACATGACCAGGCCTACTGGTTGTTCTTAGCAGCTGAGGGCAAAGGAAACACTTCACAACACACTAGCAAACATTCCATGAATTAGGGTGACTTAGGCTCCAATCTTGCCTCCCCGTGTTCATGAGCAGAGTCCCCTCCCCCAACTCTGCCCCCACCCCCGGCAAATGTACAGATGGCCACAGTGTTACCCTTGAGTAGGAAGGCATCTTCATCAAACGCCTGACACTAAGAGCATCTTTTTTTTTTTTTTTTTTTTACAAGGTCTGATGTAGCCCACATTGGCCTTGAACTCAGACATAACTAAAGATGACCTTGAACTTCTGATCTTCCTGCCTCTACCTCCCAAGTGCTGGAATTACCAGCTTGTGACACCATGCTGTAGACGAATTTCTAAATGGTCTTATTAAATTAAAAACACAGAGCCAAATATAGGGGCGAAAGCCTTAGAGATCAGGGAAAGAGGGATAGCCACCAGCCAATCTTACCTCACTCGCTCTGCAGCTCCCAAATGCGAGCTACTTCCTGTCTTACCCACGCCTTTACTGCTTGCTATCTTAGCCCAGCTACCTCACTTCCTTGTCACTGCCTGTCTGTACAGACCTCCAGGTCTCTATGGTTGCTACTGGGATTAAAGGCCTCTGTCACTACGCTTGACTCTGTTCCCTAGTATGGCCTTGGACACACAGAGACCCTGTCTGCTAAGCAATTGGATTAAGGGCATGTGCTACCACCATGTTTAATCTATGTTTACTTAAAATGGCTGGCCTTTTCCCCTGACCTCCAAGCAAACTATTAAAGCACAAATAAAACATCACCACACCATGCCTGGTTTTATACAGTGCTAGACCCCAGGCCTCATGCATGCTTGGCAAGCACTTTAACTACTGCAAAATCCTCAGCCTCTAAAGAACAGCTTTTTAAAGGTTTTTTTTTTAAAAGACTTATTTCTATTTTATATGTATGAGTCTTTGCCTGCATGTATGTGTGTGTGTGCCTGATGCCCACAGAGGCCAGAAGAGAGCATTGGAACCCCTAGAACAGGCAATTGTGAGCTCCCATGGGGTGCTGGGAATCAAACCTGGGTCCTCTGGAAGAGCAAACAGTGCTCTTAGCTGCTGGGTCATCTCTCTAGCCGCAAGAGCATCTTAAACAAACAAACAAGATTTATTATAGTATATTATTTACTGTTTGTTTGTTTTTTTGAGACAAGATCTCTCTAGCTCTGGCTGTCCCAGAACTCATTATGTAGATCAGCCTGGCCTCAAACTCACAGAGATCTGTCTGCCTCTACCTCCTGAGTGCTAGGATTAAAGGTGTGTGCCACCACGCCTGGCAATTTATTTACTTTTTATTTATTTGTGTGTGTGTGTGTGTGTGTGTGTGTGTGTGTGTGTGTGTGAATGTGTGTACATGCACATACCCATGTAGGCTGCAAGAGGGTGTCAGATCCCTTGGATTTGGAGTTATAGATGATTGAGAACCTTTCAGTATGACTGCTGAGATTCAAACCCCAGTCTTGTACAAATGCAACAAGCACTCTTAATTGCAGATTCTCCAGTTCTCTGAAGAGCATCTTAACATGACTGTTACTCATTATCCTCTATTATTGATGAAGGGCCATTTACCATTACCAAGTGTTTACCATCAAAAGATTCTGCATGTCTATAAAATCCCTCTGGAGTCACAGAAAGCATGCTGTCATTTGTGGCACGAATCTTAAAAAAGGTCTTATTAATAAAATCAAACCTGAAGCCAGGTATTGGGGGCTGGAAGATCAGAGAAGCAGAACAAGCCACAGTGTCCTCACCTCACCAATTCCTCAGCTGATCCTGTTTCCTTAGACAGGAAGCCTCTGAGTCCTCATCCAGAATGAATCTCAGCTGAACTGCCACTAAAAGCCTAATAGCTTAACCAGCTCTAATTCCTGGTTTTCATGCTTTATATATCTTTCTGCTTTCTGATATCACTTCCTGGGATTAAAGGGGTGAGTCACCATGCCTGGCTGTTTCCAGTGTGGCTTTGAAATCACAGAGATCCGGATGGATCTCTGCCTCCCAAGTGATAGGATTAAAGGCGTGTGTGCCACCATTTTCTGGCCTCTATGTCTATCTAGTGGCTGTTCTGTTCTCTGACCCCAGATAAGTTTATTAGGATGCACAATATATTGGGGGACACAAAATATCACCACAGTCATTTACACAGGCCATGTGTTATGGAGTCTATAAAAAACATCTGTTTTATTTGTCTTTATAGCTCTGGGCATGGAACCGAATCCCCATGAATATTAGACAAGCACGCTACCCTTGACCTAACTCCACAGTTAAACTCTCTCTTCATCCCTTGATGCCTGTTACAGAGCTGATGCAGATACATTACGCGACGCTCTCAACGCCCTCACAGAAAACATGGCCAAGGAAGACCAAGACAGGCTCCGACATGACCTGCAGGACGTGGAGAGGTTTGTGGATAAGTTTCCTCAGGTGAAACTGGAGCTTGAGCAGCACATCAGGAAGCTGCGCGCCCTTGCAGACAAGATTGACAAGGTGCACAGGGACTGCACCATCTCCAAGGTGGTGGCCGGCTCCACCGGTGCTGTGTCCGGAGTCCTGACCCTCCTTGGCCTCGCTCTGGTACCTGTGACAGCTGGGGCCAGTCTGGGGCTCTTGGCAATGGGGATGGGCCTGGGAGCAGCAGCTGCTGTGACTAGTGTCTCCACTGGTATCGTGGACTACACTAATGAGTCGTCGGCCAGAACGAGAGCCAGCCACCTGGTATCAACCAGCATGGACAAAGTGAAGATGGTTGTGGAAGCTGTGGTTCATTCAGGGCCCCAAGCCTACCACTTGTCTAAGAATTGCTACCGAGTCCTACGATGCCTTCAACAGAGCATCTACGCCATCAAGCTCGCCAAAGCCAACCCTGCCTTAGCAGCCAGTGCTAAGCGCCTCTTGACCATGGGGCGCATCCCTGCCCAAAGTGGAGAGCAGGCGAAGAAAGCCTTCAGGGGCACTGCTCTGGCAATGAGCAGAAGAGCCTGGGTCATGAATATAGCCACCACAGGTGTGTCCCTCACTGAGGATGTCATCAGCCTTGTGAAAGAATCCAAGAGACTGCATGAGGGGGCAAAAGCCGAGTCGGCTGAGGAGCTGAGGCAGCAGGCTCAGGAGCTGGAGGAGAAATTGGAGGTGCTCATCCAGATCCATGAGAGTTTGCAGTCAGGCTCAAATCAGTAACACGTTTCCTCCCCCAAAGTAGCAAGAAGTCTTGGAAGGTGTTCTGGACAGAGACAGAGGCATTTTGTTAGAGGAAATCAAGCCCCTCTAACATGGTGTTCAGGACTTAGGCATCTCCTCCTCCTCCTCCTCCTCCTCCTCCTCCTCCTCCTCTTCTTCTTCTTCTTCGGTTTATTTATTTATTATGTATACAGTATTCTGTCTGCATGTGTCCTTGCAGGCCAGAAGAGGGCACCAGATCTCATTACAGGTGGTTGTGAGCTACCATGTGGTTGCTGGGAATTGAACTCATGACCTCTGGAAGAGTAGACAGTGCTCTTAACTGCTGAGCCATCGCTCTAGTCCTAAGAAATAAGTAAAATATTTTTATTTATTTATTTATCTATTTATTTATTGATTTTTTCCCTGAGACAGGGTTTCTCTGTGTAGTTTTGGTGCCTTTCCTACATCTCACTCTGTAGACCAGGCTGGCCTTGAACTCACAGAGATCCGATTGGCTCTGCCTCCCAAGTGCGGGATTAAAGGTGTGTGCCACCACCGCCTGGCGCATCTTTTCTTTTCAAAAACTTTGATGTGTGTGGTGATATATTGTGTTCCTTAACAAACTTTGCCTGAAGAGCAGAGGACAGAACAAGCCACTAGATTAAACATAGAGGCCAGGCAGTGGTGACACACATCTTTAATCCTAGCACTCAGGAGGCAGAGATCCATCTGGATCTCTGTGAGTTCAAAGCCACTCTGGACTACATGAGATTGACTCAGTCTAGGAGAGAAACAGAGCCAGGCAGTGGTGACACACATCTTTAATCCCAGTACTGGGATGCACACACATGCCTTTAATCCCAGGAAGTGATGGTTTGGAGGAGAAAGATATATAAGGTGTGAGGAGACAGGAACTAAAGCCTTTTTGGCTGAGGAAGCTCATTTGGCTAGAGGCCTATCAGCTGAGCTCCTTCAGGCTGAGGAGTTGGTGAGGTAAAAGGTGGTGGCTGTGGCTTGCTCTCCTTCTCTGATCTTTCAGTTTTCACTCCAATATCTGGCTCTGGGTTTTTTACTATAAGACCTATTAGAATTCAAACAAAATCTGGCATCCAACTTATGGGGAACAAATTCACCAAAAAAACTGCTTGCCTGTGGTTTTGCAGCCCCCAGCTCAGGCCCAAGATACATGCTTGCAGAATCTCTACCCTACCTGGGCCAGACCTAAATTTTCTTTTTGTCCCCATAAGACTACCAGCATCCCCAATCAGCATGAAGTAGCCTAGAAAACTATACCCATATTCCTCCCAAAAAGGATTATGAATGTTTGTGTTTGTTTAGGGGTTGGTTAAAAATTGTTATTGATCATAGTCAATCTCTAAAAGAAGAAAGGGGAATATGATATAGAAATGTATTATACAGAAATGATAGGAAAAGGGTAGATTATTGAATCTACTCTGAGAAAAAGAGAGAGAGATAGAGATAGAAATGATAGGATAAATTGGTAGATTATTGAATCTACTCTAAAAAGAAAATACAGGAATATAGATATAAGACAAAAAGGTAGATTATTGAATCTACTTTTAAAAAACAACTATTAGTTTTGCATTGGATTGGATTTTTGTATATTATATACAAATGTATATTGATACAAACTTGAGATTGATTTTGTTAGAAAATACTGTACATGTATTTCTAATCTTGTTCAAGATATTGTACCTATACAGTTCATTTAATAATGTAATACAAATTGCTAGTCCTTGAAAGTTACCATTGCCAACTATTCAGGATATAAGAAATGCAAGTTAATAGTCATTACAATCAAACTTGTTGTTATATTAGGTATGTTCTCAAGGTCAAACAGGAATATATTTTAGATAGACAGATCATCTTCAAAAACTTCAGAGATCTACAAAACATGGCATTTAAGATGTTTTAATAACATAGATTGTTGTTTTTTTTAAATGACAATGAGACATGTCTGCTCCTGGCAGCACCATTCTACTTCATAGAAGATGATGGGCACTGAAGAAACACCTTATGGAGTTTACTTTCTTTGTGGCAAAAGTTAGCCTTTGGACTAGAAAATGCCCTTGCCTCAACTGCTGACAGTATGCTGTTCAAAATGAACAAGCAGGACAAAAAAGAAAGGACTACCACACCTTGCCAAGACAAGATAGGAAGGCCCTTTAGAATATCCTGCTTCAGAGATGAGTCTATCAGATATACTGGGCCTGTAGGCTCAAGATGGATACCCAATGTTGCAGAGGAACCTTGGGTGACTGTCCAGGCAGCCAGCTGTTTCTGTCATTTCTCACATTTTTTGGAAGTCATTTGTTTGCACTTCCTCATTTCTCAGTTAACATTATTTCCTTCTCAGGTCTCTGAGGGAGTTGAAGTTAACAAGTTTTCCTTGTTAACAAATTCAGAAAAGAAACTCATTAAAAAGGTGTAAAATGTATAAGTTTGAAAGACATCAAAAGATAGTTTTGGGTTGGTAAAACAAGTTAGGAAAGTGATTTAGGTACAATATTTTGGACTCACCAAAATAGGATAGATAATGGAGTATTTTCTCTGAATTTGTCAAATGTTAATAGACTAGACATTGTTAATGTAATTCTTGACTGGATACATTGTATATATTTATTGTACCTATTGTATATAGCTTTTATATATTAGTTACAACTCTCTTTTATTATTTTATACAAAAAAAGAGGAAATGTGATATATTGTGTACTCTAATAAACTTTGCCTGAAGATCAAAGAACAGAACAAGCAACTAGATTAAACAAAGAGGCCAGGCAGTGGTGACACACACCTTTAATCCTAGCACTCAGAAGGCAGAGATCTATTTAGATCTCTGTGAGTTCAAAGCCACTCTGGACTACACGAGATTGACTCAGTCTAGGAGAGAAAACAGAGCCAAGCAGTGGTGCACACACATGCCTTTAATTCCAGGAAGTGATGGTTGGGAAGAGAAAGGTATATAAGGTGTGAGGAGACAGGAACTAAAGGCTTTTTGGCTGAGGAAGTTCATTTGGCTAGAGGCTTATCAGCTGAGCTTTTTCAGGCTGAGGAGTTGGTGAGGTAAGACGTGGTGGCTGTGACTTGCTCTGCTTCTCTGATCTTTCAGTTTTCACCCCAATATCTAGCTCTGTTTTTTTAATTATTATAAGACCTATTAGAATTTGAGCAACAGATGTGTTTTTATTTATGTGTGTGTGTGTGTGTGTGTGTGTGTGTGTGTGTGTGTGTGTGTGTGTGTGTGTATCTGAGCATGTGGGTGTAGGTTCCCTCAGAGACCAGGAGAGAGCACCAGATCTCTGGAGCTGGAGTTATAGGAGGTTGTGAGCTGCCTAATATGGGTACTGGGAACTGAATTCTTGTCCTCTGCAGGACAGCCAGTACCCTTAACTGCTGAGCCGCCTTTCCTGCCAGGGTTTGTCATTCCTGTGCCCGAGCACTGCAAGATAAATGCAGGAGACTAATGAAGCAAAAGGAAAGCAATGGGAGCCTGAAACAAGGAACCAGAGGGAACTAGAGAGTGTACTAGTCGGGAGTAGTCCAAAACAGTTGATTCTGTAATGAAGAACACTTTGGGGGCTTGAATAAAGAGGGTGGTGTAGGAGAAGCAGTGAGAAGGCAGGGAAACTGACAAGCTGGGGGTGGGGGAAGCCAGAGGGAGAGTTCTAGGTGTGCAGGAGCCACAGTGACTCCCTGGGATGACAGTGGTGGTGGTAAAACGGTGGCGGCGACAGTGGCACATCAGTGGTGCAGGGTCTAGGGTGCCCTGGAGGACCAGTGGAATGCCGGTGACACTCTACAGGCAGTACTGGGGAGCGACACAGGTTGGAGTCACAGGTCAGGAAACTTTGTGGAGTGTTGAGGGCAGCCAGCATGTGGTCAGGAGACACACCTTCTCAGAGCCACAGCTTCCTCGTGAGTGGGGGGTTGGGGTGAGGGGTGGATAAGACCACCTCTCTGCTCATCTTCCTCTTCCATCTCGTGCTCATAGGCTTGAGTTCAGTGACTATTAACCAGTGATTCTAGGAAAATGGGGCACTGCAGCCTGAAGGTCCCCAAATCATAGGTAAGGAAAACAGAACATTGGAACATGGCTCAGGATGTATAGTTGTAGGAGGTCCACCTTCATCCTGGCCACCTAACCACTAGCTCCACAGGCCCTTCTGTGAGGCAGTGAACTCAGTTCAGGAGCAGAGCACAGCCTGCAGGAGGCACAGAGGCCCTTGTGCTCACAGAGAAGCACTCCAGGGGAGCCAGGAACAGTAACAGAGCCGTTCCTTCAAAGGAAGGGATGCATAACCTGTCATCCACCCAGAAGGCTGGAAGCAGACATGGTTAATAGCTGGGTGAACTTTTGTGCTGTCTTTGTGGCCAAGACCACACTGGATTCTCCCCCAGACCCTTACTGTGAATTTGTCCATCTATAGAATCCATTTTAATGAAAGATGTCATGTGTATGGATTTTTGATGTAGTCATGTCTTAAGCTTTATTGTGCATATGGGGTTGAGTTAATTATCACCAGGAAAGTCCGCCAAATTGCAGTGTGCTTAAATATGCCTAACATAAACTACTTGGGGCCAGACTCCTGAAGTTTGAACCAACACTGGCTACTTAGTTGTGCTGGAACAAATTACCTTCTTGCCTCCTGCAGATCGTTACTCTGCTGGCCACAGTGGCTGCTGAGACCCCTGCACAGCCTGTCCCACAAGGCAGCACTCTGTCTGCCCTCAAGCTGGCTTCTCCCAGCTGACCTGTGCTGAATTCCCTTCTGGCCATTTCAGTAGTGTCCTGTCTGGTTACTTCTGCAGTTGAGAGTTTTTAAGTGGCAAGTAGCCAGCCGTGGCAGTTCATGGGCCATGATATGGGGATAAGCACAGTCTCTCTCCTTGGTTCTGAAACCTCTTTGGAAACACTAGGCTGCTGGGGAGTGAACTTGGATTTTTCTTTGTGCTGCCGGCTCACAAATAATGACACAGAGACTTATTATTAAATATGAAAGCTCGGCCTTAGCTTAGGCTTGTTCCTAACTAGTTCTTATAACTTAAATTAACCCTTATTTTTTAATCTACGATCTTCCATGTGGCTTCTTACCTCAATTCCATACTGTCCATTCTGCTTCCTCTGCATCTGGCTGGTGACTCAGCCTTCCTTCCTCCCAGAGTCCTCTCTCTGCCAAGAAGTCCTGCCTAGACTCTCCTGCCTAGCTATTAGCCATTCAGCTTCCTATTACACCAATCACAGCAATACACAGTGATAAATATCCCACAACAGGGGAGGGCAGAGGCCTGGTGCCCACAAAGGCATACTCTTCCCCTGAGTATAAAGAATTTCTTAGGGCTGGGCATGGTAGCACATGCCTGTAATCCCAGCACCCGGGGGGCAGAGGCAGGTAGATCTCTGTGAGTTTAAAGCCAGCTCAGTCTATATAGTGAGTCCCAAGACAGAAAAAGCTACATAGTGAGACCCTGTCTCACCACCCCCCACCTCAAAAAAAGAGTCTTTAGGTAGTAGAGATTTGCAAGAGGGTTTTCCAATTCTGTTCTCATTTTGGCTTTATCCTCTCTCCTAAATATCTTTGCTACTAACCTCCTGACTTATTCCCTCTGGAGTGGTGGACTCCAGCCAGACCCTTTGATGACATCCAGGACACAATGCAGAGGACCCTTCCAGGTAGAGAGGGTGGGCAGATTCACTCTGCTTATCAGGGTCACCTTTAGCAAGCATTCCCCAGCTCTCCAGTGCTGGCTGAAGCCTGTGTGGGGACAAAACTCCAGAACGTCTGAGCAAAGCTGGACACCAACAGCCAGGTGTTTGAGTCTGAATTCAGCCTTCATGATCTTCTCAGCGTGCTCACGGCTCAGTGCTCAGTCATTCAACTCTCAAGTTTTTGCAAACTGAAGGTTGGCAGTTGCCTGTTCTAAGCAAGGTCACCCATGCTTGGGGCCCCTGGTGTGATGGGTCTGTTTCACATGACAGAGCTGCTTCATCTGTGGGGCGTTTACCCACCAACCCCATAGTTCCCCAGAGTTTTCTTGAGTGTGAGCAGCAGGAAATATTAGACAGAAGGATTTAGATTGTGGAGATAAACAGAAAATACAGGATAGCCTGGAGAGGGCCTGGAACCTATTCCAACGGGCCCTGACTGTCTCTGCCTCAGGGTATTTATAGAGACACCAAGGAGTGGAGCAAAAGACCTCTCCCCAGCACAGCCAAGTGCAGACCACTTCCTCCCCATCCCTGTCCTGGTACCCATGGCTCCTAAACCACCTGTAGTGAATAAGTGGCTGCTCCAACTTGGGCCCCAAATCTGGAGCAAGTGAGGAAATTTCCAAGGGTGCTGGAACACATTCTCAGTGACAGCAGCTGACCTTCTCCAAGGGGGGAATGGTAATGGGGTGTCTGTGCCCTGCCTTAGACACCACATGGCTTTTTTAGTTTCTCCTTATTTCCCAAGCCTATTCTCTAGCTTCCTGCTGCTAGGTTCTCTGGGGTTGTAAATTGTATCCTTGTTATCCTTTGCCTTGGACATACACTCTCTTGATGGTTTTCTTTGGACCTTTTCTTTATTCTTCTTTTGTATTTTCTATTCTCTTTTCTTATGTCTATCCAGACACACCCCTTCTGTCTCTCTTGATGTTTTCCTTCTAACTCTATCTTTATTCTTCCTTATTCTCTCTTCCTGATGTTTTCCTTCTCCTTCTTCTATATTCTTTCTCTTTAGAATCTTTCAGACAATATAGAAATTACAATGCGGTTACATTCTGTTGTTCAAGTGAATGATTGCAATGAATACAAGTAAGAATCAGCATGTTTTCCATATCCTTTACATGATTAAACATTTTATGTATTACAGGTGAAAAACAAATTATCCCCAAGAACCCACATACATTCATGCCCAAGCAACTTGTAGATTAAAAGAGTGTAAGCAAGCAAGATATTCCACTGACAGGCTGCATTTCACAGTTACAAAGAAAGAATCAATTACTTTATTACTTATTTCAAAAGGTAATTTTAAAAGAACCACAAATCCAAACTTTTATATATGAAAAAGGATAAGTAAGCTCTGTGTTAAAACTTTAGGGTGCATACCCACTCATCAATAGTTTTTTTTTATATATATATATCAGGAGATTGAGGGCAGAAATGGATATAAGGAATTAATCATCACAATTGGTCATTAACCAATCCAAACAAGAAAGGCACATCAGCTAATGATAATTGGTTTTTGTTTTTGTTTTTGTTTTTCGAGACAGGGTTTCTCTGTGTAGCTTTGCGCCTTTCCTGGAACTCACTTGGTAGCCCAGGCTGGCCTGGAACTCACAGAGATCCACCTGGCTCTGCCTCCCGAGTGCTGGGATTAAAGGCGTGTGCCACCACTGCCCCGGCTAGCTCTTCTTCCCTGACCTTGATGAGTTCTCATTCAATTATGTGCCTTTTTAAAACTTTAGGTGGTCTTCTTGGGTTTTTCACCTCAAAACTATTTGACACACCCATTCACACCACGCCAGATACCAGAGGAAGATGCCAGCAGCGAACGTGTGAAGACACAGCAGAAGCTGAAGACATTCTGGAGTCTGTGGTCGTGGGGCCTCGCCTAGCTGGGATCCACCCTGAGATTCACCCATCAGGGATTTCCGTCTGGTGGGTTGACACCTCCATCTGCAATTGCCACCTGCTGCTCCTCTGGCTTGGCCACTGGCATGTTCTCGTACAGTCCTCCCTGTTCACACCCACCGTGATTCAGTCCCACTCCCACTCTGGCCCTTCATCTTAGACTCCAGTTTCTGTCTTCTCCGCGAGTCACTGGCTGTCTGCATTGACCTTGCTGTGCTGGGACAGAGAAACACAAACTCCTCTGCACTCAGTTCCATAGACTCAGGCTATGTCGTATGCCTCCTCATCCCCACCCTGTACATGTCATCTCCCCTGGACTCTTAGCTCCTTGAGGGAGGGGGTCACTGAGGCAGGTATTGCTGTGGATATCATTCTATATAAATAAAACACTGATTGGCCAGTGGCCAGGCAGGAAGTAGGCGGGACAAGGAGAGAGGAGAATTCTGGGAAGTGGAAGGCTGAGTGAGGGAGACACTGCCAGCTGCCGCCATGACAAGCAGCATGTAAAGATGCTGGTAAGCCACGAGCTACATGGCAAGGTATAGATTTATAGAAATGGGTTAATTTAAGATATAAGAACAGTTAGCAAGAAGCCTGCCATGGCCATACAGTTTGTAAATAATATAAGCGCCTCTGTGTTTATTTTATAAGTGGGCTGTCGGACTGCCGGGGCTCGGCAGGACCCAGAGAGAAAACTCCAGCTACAGGTATGACTGCAGATCCATGTGGATCTGCTCAAATTCCTGCAACTTCTCCTCCAGCTTGTGAGCCAGGTCCCCCAGTGCTCCCCCTGACTCTGTTGCTGCCCCATTGTGCAAATCTCTTGAGTCAGTCACAAGGTGAATCCCATCCAATAAAAGGATGATACCGGCAAAACCTATTTTTCTAATTCTGGCTCCTCTGGTCACTGGGGTAGCTGAGCCAGGTAAGGCATTCCCCACCCGCTCCGAACCTTGGGCAAAGTTTCTGAGAATCCTGGCCTGTGTTCCTGAGCGAGAGCTGGTCCTGGCCGCCCTGATGGCACAGATCTGCTGACCTATGGTTTTCCAGGCACTGACTAAATCCACACCTGTGTTAAGTGATTTGAAGGCACACTTAGGAATGATCTTCAAAATCTCCTTAATTATATTTTGGCTGGCCCCAACTAGGCGCCTGGCTTCAACCTCATCTGACACTCTGATTGATTCTTCCACAACGGTGGTGGTGACACCTGTCACACCTGCTGTTGCTCCCAGCCCCACTGCAGTTGCTGAGAGCAGCGGACTGGCCCCTTCTGTGAAGGGGGCCAGAGCTAATCCAAGGATGCCCAGGACTCCAGAGGCAGTGCCGACAGAGCCGGACACCACATTGGAGATGGTGCAGCCCTTGTGCACCTGGTCAAGATGGTCAGCCAGGTCTCGGAGCTTCCTGATGTGTTCTTCAAGCTTCCTTTTTAAGTCAGGAAATTCTTCCAAAAGCCTCCTTTTCTGCAGCCTGTCCTTTTCATCTGTGGGCTCCTGTGCTAAACGCTCCTTCAGTGCATCATGCAGTGCAGCTCCCTCCTCGCTGTGACAGAAGAGGTCAAGTGCATGAGAAAAACAGTTATTTAAAGCTAAAACCGTGTTCAAACTTCACTTCCATACTACACACCCAACAGGGAGCAGTTTTGCAGAGATCCATAATTTTGCATTCTACCATGAGTTTTGGTACTTCATAGATGCCCAAGGTTCTTAGTCCATAGGGGTCCGTGTGTAAAGTCAAGTCAAGACATTTGATAAAATTAGAGGCACTTGATAACATGACTTCACTCAAGGTCAATATCATCACTATCTGTGGGAGCCCTGCAGATGAACGCGGGGACGGGGACTTAGAGCAAATACTGTTTAACTCAGAGAACTGTGTGTGTCGTGAGGGATTCCCCTTTCCCAAGAGTCTCCTCTCTGCCCTCGGCTGCCAGAAAGTCATCTGCAGCCCGTGCAGTACCCAGCCTGCAGGAATGCCTGTGCTTGCCAGGGGAGCTCTGCAATTGCACCATACACAGTGCTCAGCAAGAGTGGATTCTTCAATCTGAAATGCTCCCAAACCCGAGCAATGGAAAGCTCCACATCTGTCCTCAGGGGACAACAATACACAGCGACAGCACATTTGCTTTAAAAGCTTTGCATAAACCAGCTCCATCTACAGTGCACAGTGTCTGCATTAGGGTAGATTTGGATCCTATGTGTAAGATACTCCACTAAATATCTGCAAATATTTCAAAGTGGGGAAATGCAGGATCTGAGATGCGTCTGTTCCCAAGAATTTCCTATAAAAATGCTCAACCTTACGGATGTGGGGTGTGGTGGGAACTCGGGTGCCGTTTCTGACCTTCAGGGGAATGGGAGGCCAAGGCACTGACTTCAGGAAGATTCCCATGAGGACAGTGTCGCTGGATTGATCTATTGTTGGTGTCCCTGTAAGGGATGTGCTGTCTCTGCCTTCCCTGACAGGTGCTGTAAGTCCCCAGGTCTCTGTGTGTACAGAATGGCTCCATCTCTGTCCCCTAGAGCAAGAGTCTTGAGCAATGAATGTCTGCTTTAGCCTGTTTCAGGATGAATATTCTTTCCTAGGGTGGGCTTCCCAGTGTGCAGCAGTCATGTGATTTCCTGGTGTGCAGCAGTCATGTGATTTCCTGGTGTGCAGCAGTCATGTGATTTGTGACACTGTCAATTCAGGACAACACTGTGTCCTGAGGACAAGAAACTTCAAGCTTGAAGCTCTCTAATTCCTGCTTGGTGCATGCTTTCATTGTTTTATTTTAACCCTTTGTGCTCCACGGTCAGCTGTAACTATCTTATATGTGAGTTCTATGGGTGATTCTTGAAAATTCACAATCCTGGTTGGTTTAGAGTAGTCCTTTATTAACAGCTGGTGTTAAATATAAAAAGAAGGGCTCACTGCAACTCTTTTCTCAGTTTTTTCATTTAACTATCTCTGAGAATTAATAATAAAACCCCAAAACAAACCCCTCAGAGCCACAAGTGACCCTCCAGGTAATTTTGCCTGCTGTCTGCTCTCTGCAGATTCCCAAATTCCTTTCCCTCCCTAGCTGGAGCTCACAGGGTCAGTGGCTGCCTGAGGTGACTGAGCCAGGACAGCTGCCACTGACCCTGGCTGCATGCTGACCCCAACCCTGACTCACTCCTGACCCACCACCTGGCAGTTCTAGTTCAGGGTCCTGCAGTCAGAGGCTACCAGACTAACAGACCCCACAGCTGGTGACAATGTCACATTTGAATACAACAAGGCCACGTGCAAAGGTGCAAGGGACCTGGAGATCACTAATAGTGGTAAATAGGCTGGACATCCCCTGAAGTTGGACAAGACAATAAGGGTTGTATTTTCCTCTGAGATGGTGACCTGGGACCCCCTCAGACTCTTGAGTTCTGCAAACCATCCTCCAGCCACACTGACTTTGGGCTCTTGCTTCTAGCCACACATCCTTCCTGATATTCAGGGAGCTCTGTGTAGAACAGAAGAGAGCCCCAAAAAACACCTGAGAACTCCTGAGCACACACAGCTGGTGGAGGGCGTACCCTAGCACATCCCTGCACAACCATGATGCATGAGGTCAGAGCGGAGGAGATAAATGTCCCTTGTCCTCTTGCATGTCCTCTGCCAGGCCTCTTCTTGTGCCCTCAATTCCTCTCTCCTTCCAGCCCTGCTGTCCAAGCCCTCTACCCACACCTCCTCTCTAGGTCACTCACAGTCTCTCCTGATCTCTGGCCCTGACCCTGGCCCTGGTCTCTGGGCTTTGGGAAGGGTGCTGGCACTTGGTTTTCCATCCCTGACCTGTTGCTCACCCCAGGCTGTCATCACCACATCCTTTCAGACTGAATTCCCATTCCTACTGAGCACACTGGGGCTCCAGATCTCAGTGAGGACAGTCAGGGTCACCCCAGCTCTGCAGCGGAGCACTGTGGGCTCTCTGCCTCCTCAGCCCACACAAGGACCCTGTTGTTGTTCCAGCTCCTCAGATGGGAGGAAAGTGACTGAGACAGAACCTGGGGACATGTTGACCATGTCCACACTTCTGAATTGTCCCCTAATGAGTTCTTCAGTCTTTTCTGCTACAAGGAGATTTTTGATTCTGGTTTCTTCACATTAGACTTTCAAAGCTAGCTTTCAGGAGCACCTACTGTGTGCTGAGCACTCCATGTGCATGCTCTTGTTCTGCTTACACTAATTTCAGTGTCAATGACACTAAGTCAGGAAGTGGTAACTAACTTGTCAAAGTCACATAACTAGCAGATGATAGAAGTGGTTCAGCCAGCTGTGGGTATCCCAGCCAAGACAGTGTCCTCCAGTCCTATTAGGATCCAAGGAAAAGTTGATCATTTGAAGTTGTGGCCATGAGAAGGGATTGAATGGGCACATGGGAGAGATGAGGAACAAGGTTCTGGCATCTGAGGGTGGGACCTGTGTGTATCAATGGTAATAGCTAATACAGATGAAGGGAATATGGCACAAGAGTGTGGACTCCCATGTTAGTGTTCATGGTTTCATTGGGAGGAGACCCTGACTGTGGACACTTGCTCTTGCTCTGACCCAACCAGCTTATTGATATTTGGATCAGTTTCTTAAAGATCTCATAACTGTAATTTCACTTGAGGTCTTTCTTTGGAATGGCATCATTGCCCACACTCTACATGGTACTCTGTGGGCAATCAGTGCCCACAGCCACTTCTCTTCCTTCTGTATTTATTCTTTACTTTATATCATGTGGATAGCAATGGATCAAGGCCACCATCACACTCTGATCAGCAGAGAGCAGAAAGTTAACTCTATGAATCCATCCTGAAACTTGTCAGCATTCTTAAAAATTCTCCTACATTTTTTCCTTGCAGAGCACTAAACTCGTTATGGAGAGCTATCATGGCATAGGGCGAGGTGTGAATGGTCATCATGACTGTCCACTTGGCTGAACTGCAGGACAATATGCAGGTTAATAGAGCTTGCCTCTGGTTGTGTCTGAATTTTCAGAGATTGCTTGGGGAAGGCTTGGACTTGAGTGGATAACTTAGTGAATAGCAAAATTCTGAAAGGTCTGTTAGGAAGTGGGGTATTCTTAGAGACAGTGGGTCACTCTGAGCATGTCACAGACTGGTTCATCTTGGCTGTGTCTCCTTCCTGTCACTCCTTGTCACTTCCTGGCTGCCATGTGGTGAACTGCTTTCCTTTGCCATGCCTGCCCAATGAGCTTGACCTCGGCACACACTGCAACTCCACTGATCTGACTGTGTCATTTCCATGTGTTCACAGTAGTCCTTGATTATTAATCACAGACATGGGTTCATAGAGCCCTTGTCACATCAAGGTCAAGAATTTTCTATCACCAAACAGTGACATCCTGGTGTATAGCCCTCAGGGTTCTGAACCTTCCCTATTCCCAAGGCAACTGCCCAACACTCCACTTCATCCATCATTTTTCATTTCAATAGTTTAGTTTCATAACAGAAATCACAGATGTTATAACCCATTACAATTGGCTCTGTCTTTACTAAGCACATGCCATTGACATCCATCTGTAATGGTGTGGGCACCATTATTCTTCCCTTATCTGTGGTTGAGGAATCACAGCTCAACATGAGGACCCTCTTAGTCTTCCCCATATCTCAGGACACCCTCAGAGCCTGATCTGAATGCAGTATCCCTCCAGGGGCAGCAGCTGCAGGCACAGTCCTGTTTCCTGACACTTGTGTTTGGCCGGGACAAACCTGGTCACAGCTTCTCCTCTGCACTGTCCTTCCTTCCCTCTGTCCATCTGTCATGTCCCTTTCATTTTCCCTGAGCATTTTCTGGTCTCCTTCTACAGACTTTTCCTTTGTTGATAGCAACTTCAAAACCCGAGACACATTATTACATCACATGAATTCATTTTAAGTTCTTTTTATATGTCTCTCTTTTTTTAAAATATTCTGCTACCTACTAGGATACTTTTACCACTCATAAAGTAACACAGTATCTATGAGAAGTGACAATAGGCCGTCTCCATTCTCCCCTCACACTCACCATGGCTTGTTTGTCTCCTTCGTAAAGGAAGGTGTGTTCCTAGGTGGGCAGAACTGTGGAGGTGAGGTGGCCCTGGACTGGAAGGGTGCAGGGATCTATCTGGACACTGGGCACTGGACACCTAGTGGTCATTCATTCAAAGGGCTGTGGTGCAGTGGTTCCCTGAGCCCTGAGAGCCTGGAGGAGTGCAAGGACAAAGGGACAGGCTCTTCAATAATTGATGTCCCAAAGGGCCAGACTGACAAAGTCAGGAAAGAGTACAGGGTTCAAGGTCAAGGGTGTGGTGAGCTCTGGTGATGGCTCTTGGTTAGTTAAGGGACAGATGCTAAGCAGCTGGCACAGAGTTCACTAACACAGCACATGGGCTCAACAGTAGAGAGGACTCAATGAACTTGGACCCGAGGAGCAAGTTGCTAGGCAGCTCAGGATGCAGGTAGCTTTCTTTCCCATGTTCATTCAGATCTCCGTTCTGTCCCTGCTCTGCACCCCAGGGAGATGATTCTGTCCACATCCAGCTTTCCCTTAGGCAGACATTCCAGTCCGGGAAGGACAGAAGGGGCTGTGGAACACAAGAAAGTTCCTCTAGAGGACAAGACCTAGGCTATGCACAGGTCATCTGTCAGTCTCCATTGGTGAAAACTTGGGAGGAAGGTGCTTGAGCTGCAAGGGAGGAGGGGACACTACTCGGTGTTGCCGCCTAGGGGAGCATCTGAGGCCAGAAGGGGAGGGCAGCAAAGAGAAGGAAATGCTTCTTGTCTAAATTTCAAATATTCTGGGGTTGGAGAGATGGCTCAGTGGTTAAGAGCACCTGTTGCTCTTGCTGAGATCCTGATTTCAATTCCCAGCTCCTACACGGTGGCTCACAACCACTTATACCTAAGATCCATCAGATCTGATGTTCACTTCTGACTTTTTTGGCCACTTCATAGACTTCGTTCACACATAGACATGCAGGCAAACACTTGTCCACATAAATAAAATATTTCTTTTTAAACCACAGGAAAGTAAACAGTTTTTAAAAGAGGAGTTGATGAATATCAGGAGACAATTATCATCTTTCTATAGTCAGAAATCCAGAAAACCCTTGATATTATTTGCAGAAAACACACAAAGCATGACTAGGTCAGTGTTCACAAGTTTACTCTTCAAATACTATGGAGCAAGTGTAGCCCTTCATGTGCATCTCAGCAGAACTCGTCCAGTTCCAGCAGATTTTAAACTTCAATAGGAAATAAACCTTGTGATTTTCCCCAGAATCTGGTAGCAGAGAGCAGAAATGACCAGCCATACCCTGTCACCTCTCCTTCCTTGTGGCACCCATGGCTGGCACTAGGACCAAGAACCTGTGATGACTGTACAGATGACATCCGCAGCATCCTTTCCTTTCTAGTCTCTGAGCATTTCACCAAAAGAGACATCACTCCACGTGACCAAACTATGAACAAAGATATGGGGTTTGTTGTTGGTTGTCTTTGCTCCTTTGGCCTTTTTGGGAGGCCTGCCACCCAGCTCGAAAATAAACCACACATGGAGGCTTAGTATTTGTTATGAATGCCCAGTCTTAGCTTGGCTTGTTTCTAGTCAGCTTTCCTTACCTTAAATTATCCAGTCTACCTTTTGCCTCTGGGCTTTTTCCTTTTTTACTTCTGCAATCTTACTTTCACTCTTACTCCGTGGATGGCTGTGTGCCTGTGTGGCTGTGTGGTTGTGTGGCTGGCCCATAGCATCCTCCTCTTCTTCTTCTCTCACTCTTTCCTTTTTTCCTTCCAGATTTCTCCTTCTATTTATTCTCTCTGCCTGTCAGACCTGCCTATCCTTTCTCCTGTCTTTCTATTCAGCTCTTTATCAGACCATCAGATGTTTTAGACAGGCAAAGTAACACAGCTTCACAGAGTTAAACAAATACAACATAAAAGAATGCAGCACATCTTGGCATTATTAAATAAGTGCTCCACAGCATACACAAATGTAACACATCATAAAATAATATTCTACAACAGGGGTTCATATCCAGAGTCTGATTGGAAGATTGAGAAATACTTAGAAAAAAAAAACAACAGATAATTAGGCAGAAGTAGGAAGGAGGAGAAGGTTTCTATGCACACATTTAGAAAGTAGTGGGAAAGTTGGCAGCTCAGGGGACAGTGAGGATGGTGAGCCTCAGCCAGGAGCAGTGTGGTGGGCATGACTGAGGAGGAGCCATGCTGTAGCTTAGTCATGCCTTGGATGTGCTCCGCATTTTGGGAGCTTGGTCCTCATGTGGGATGTTGGGAAGTTGTTGGATCTAAGAGGTGGAGTCTATGGGAGGTCCCAGGCCTGTCCCATCTGTGTTCTGGCTTCCTTTCTCTTAATGTGGCCTCCCGCTCTAGCAGGCACTTCCACCATGGTGACATTGCTGTAGAGGGGATACAGACAGGGTCTATCAGGTGTATAGAGCACCCCCATCCCCAGTCCTCTGAGCTGCACTGAAGAAGAGGTCACTTTGTCAGGCTGTCATGGACCTGGATGAGCTCCTGCAACTTCTGCTCTAGGTCCTGAGCCTGCTGCCGCAGCTTTGCAGCAGACTCTGTCTTCGAACCCTCGTACAAATGCTTTGAGTCTTGCACAAGGCTGACCACATCCAGCACCAGGAAGAGACCTGCGGTAGCTGCACCCATGATCCGGGCTCCTTTGGACATTGCCAGAGCTGTGCCTCCAAAGGCTTTCTGCACCTGTCTAGTGTTTCGGGCTGACACCCTCCCTGTCGTCATGAGACGCTTGGCATTAGATGCTAGTCGAGTGTTAGCTTTGGCCAGCTTGATGGCATCAATGTTCTTCTTGATGACTTCCAGGTTCCGGAAGGAATTCTTGGATACAAAAAGAAGCCTGGGGGTGCTCTCCAAAATTTCTTTAATGACCTTCCCTGGGTCCTTGCTAGTTGGCATCAGCTGGCTGGCTTCAGCTTCCACAGAGGCCGTTCTGACCTTTTCTACAATGGTTGTGGACACACTAGTCATAGCTGCTCCCACCCCCAGTCCCAAGCCTGTGGCTGAAAGTCCCAGACTGAGTCCTGCTGTCATGGGTGCCAGAGTGAGACCAAGGATGGTCAGGACTTCAGACACAGCACTGGTGGAGCCGGCCACCACTTGTGTGATGGTGCAGTCCCTGTGCACCTTGTCAATCTTGTCTGCAAGGGCGCGCAGCTTCCCGATCTGCTGCTCAAGCTCCAGTTTCACCTGAGGATAAACTTCCAAAAACCTTTTCTTCTCCTGCAGGTTGTTTTGGAGCTCATGTTCATCTTCTACATCAGGATCTGCAATGATCCCACCAAGAGCTTCACGTAAGGAAACTTCCTCTTCCCTGTGACAGGAGAGGACAATTGAGTTAGAAAGACAGCTTGTAAGATAAGCTCACTCAAGTGCAAGAAGTACACACACACACACACACACACACACACACACACACACACACGTATATGCACAAATTAAAAACAAAACCTGTAAAAATCAACTTTCAATGAACACATGTGCTCTGCTGGGCACATGCTATATGTTGGTCCTACACCTAGCCTTCCACACCAATCCTCTGATTTTTCTTACAATGAAGTTCAATGTCTCCAAATAAAGCACAAGGTCATAAACTAAGTTCTCATGGTCACAGGAACAGCAATGGCAGGAACAATCTTGTCCCCTGTGGCTGCCATCTCTCCTCAACCAGACGCTGTTCCCTGCTAGTGTAGCATTGAGGAAATATTTGCTGAGCAGGGAAACCCTGAACCCCTGTTACTTGGTCTTCCTGGGTAGAATATTCCTGCCCAGAAAAGCCAGTAAGCCTGTACCCTGGTGGCATTGCTAGCCTCCTCTAGGGCGGTGACCTGGATAGATTTGCTTCTGCCACAAGTTGTTTCCAGGCTTCCTTTTCAGTCAGCAGGCAATGCAGGTCTTCTGTACTCCATGTTTCCAGGAGATACTCAACCACATACTTAACGAAGCGTTTCCTCTCTAGATGGGAAGGAAAAGGAATATGGTTGGGGACCATGCTTAAGAACTTGAATGGCATCTGTAATATGCTGATTAAAAAATGTGTTTCTGAGCACCTGTCCCTTGAAGTATACTTTGGTGTCACTAGTGGTAGGGGCTGAGTTGTGTCCCTTATGTCATTTGTAACTCAGGTGACTGTATTTGGACACAGAGCCATTAAGGTAGAAAAGTAATTGAAATTAAGTGAGGCCATGAGTGAGGTCCCTAATCCATAGCGTTAGTGCCCTCATGGCAAGAGGAAGAAACTCCCTCCTTACTATTTCCTCCTTCTCTATCTTACCCCCTCTTCTTTTTCTCTCTTTTCCTGCGTCTCTCCTTCTCTCCAGACACATCACATAACCATGGGCCAGCACAGGTACAGGCTCCTACTACCTACGTTTGTATTTTTAAAACGGTTTGTGCAGCCTTGGTGTGTGGAGCCAAGGTGCCCCATGGCGGTTGAGGCATGGACACACCGTGCAGATGCTGCGGGCAATGGCCAGGGGGCCTTGAGCTAAGGAGAACGGTGGAAAAGTCACTCACACCATGCAGGAGGGACCCACATGTAGTTTTAAACTAAAGGGGAAGGGAGAAGAGAGGGGAAGTGGGGGAGAGAAAGACGGGGGGAGCGGAGTTGTGTGAGCCCTTGTGATAAGAGAGAGAGGAAGGATGAGAGAGAGAGAAAAGGGAGAGTTTTTTTCTTTCTTTCTTTTTTTTTAAAGATTTATTTATTTATAATGTATACAGTGTTCTGTCTGTGTGTACACCTACAGGCCAGAAGAGGGCGCCAAATCTCATTACAGATGGTTGTGAGTCACCATGTGGTTGCTGGGAATTGAACTCAGGACCTCTGGAAGAGCAGCCAGTGCTCCCAACCGCTGAGCCATCTCTCCAGCTGAGTTTCTTTTCTTTCTTTTTTTTTTTTGGGGGGGGGGGTTTTCGAGACAGGGTTTCTCTGTGTAGCTTTGTGCCTTTCCTGGAGTTCACTTGGTAGCCCAGGCTGGCCTCGAACTCACAGAGATCCGCCTGGCTCTGCCTCCCGAGTGCTGGGATTAAAGGCGTGCGCCACCACCGCCCAGCCAGCTGAGTTTCTTTTTTTAAAGGGGACTTTATGTAGGATGATGTCAGTATATTGGGTGGGTCAGGGGTGGGTCTGAATGCTAACACCTACCAGGAAGAGAGTTCTCCCTAGGCTAACCTGCCTCACTTTGTGGATGTTGGATTCCAGGGCAGTGAGAGAAGAGGTCTTTTCATTCAAAGCCACATACCCAGTGTCACTTTGTGATGGCATCCTGAGAAGACCAATGTACCAGAGCTGTGTCATGGTGCTTTGCAGAGACATGTCGATTTTAGCTCAGAACAAGTAGGAAGTGAGCTCCTCATCCCTAGGAAGAGGGAGAATCCAGTGATGGCTTCCATTTACACTGTGCCTATGGCATGGCCCTTGAGTGTGACTTTTTTTCCCTTGATTTTTATTTTATGTATAGGAATATTTGCCTGCTTGTATGCATGTCTATGTACCGTGTGTGTGGTGCCAGGGTGAGCCTTGCATCCCCTGGAGTGGCAGTTACAGACAGTTATGAACCTAATGTGGGTGTTGGGATTTGAACCCAGGTACTCTGCAAGAGCAGCAATGTTCTTAAACACTGATTCCCTCTCTAGCTCAGACATGACTTTTGACACTGAAAAGGTTAGTCATTAATTTCAGGGTGGTCCTTGGATGTAGTATGGTTCCTGGGTGTAAGTTGGTCCCTGGGTGTAGGGTGGTTCCTGGGGTTAGGGTGTTCCTGGATGTAGGGTGGCTCCTGGTTAGGAGCCACTTGTGGGTAGGGTTTTTTTTTTCCTTCTATTTTTTCTGGTTTTCATCTTAAAGTTCAGACATTTCTTTTAAATGAGAAGAGAAACCATCAGGCCCCACCTTAGGTAGGCACACCTGGTAAACAAGTGCCGGTCCTGGAAGTGCAGGGTGGGTATCCTAACACAGCTTGCCATGGGGATTGGATCTCATGGAATTAACAGGGTCCAGGAAGGGGAGGTGACCAAGGAGGGAGGACCTGCTATGCAGCAGGCACTGGCCTGCCTCTGTATTACTCTCAGAACAGCATGGGGACCCTGGACCCTGAAGGGATAGGTAATGTGAGAGTCTCTAGGTAACAGAATGTGGACAAGGTCTCCCTGAGGTGCAGGAACTTCCTGCTGAGACAGTTAGAAAAGGTGGGTTCCTGGGCTGGAACAGGGTGGGCTGCCTCCTCAGGGACAGCTCCCCAGCATCAGCTGAGAGCAAGCCTCCATGAGGGGGCTGAAGCTGTGCTATGGGCCACAGGAATGTGAAAAAGAGATTCAGCTGTATATGATAAAGCTATACATAGAAGGATCAAGGAATTCTTCTGGAGTAGAAGTCAAATGTCAAGGAATATTTGATGTTATTCAGCTTTTAATATGTCAACTGTTTCCTACTATGAATTTCTTGCACACTCTCAACTTCCAAGAATTTTACAGTATATTTTACCTAGCATCCTAGGCCAATGGCTGTCTTCTGTCTTAATGTAAACACCCTTCTGGAGACACCACCTAGGGGACAGCTAGGTGCATAGCTTTCTTTCTTGTGCAAATGAATCTCAGGCCCCTATCTCTCTCATAACCCAAATGGCATTCCTGAGCTATTGACTCAGATCAAAAGGTTTTTTTTGCATGCCAGGTGCAAAGTAGCTTTGAGACAGACTTCCCAGCTCTGAGCAGAGTTACCCTATCCTGTCAGTATATGGCGGCATAGGAAAACAGAGACAGTTTTATTTTTGTGACTTATAGACTTGTTTACCTAACTACCTGTAAGATTGTAGTTTGAGCACATTTATGATAGACTCGTAACTTTTCACCTAACCACTTATATGAATATATTTTGAGCACATAAATTTCCTTTCTGACTTATTCCAGGCCTTACCTGACCCCATCTCCTCTATCCACTCTCCTTTTGGGTTGCAAATGAAGCTGGCTATCATGGCTCTTACAGGGAGCTTGGAAGCTTTGCATAGTATTGTAAGTCAGGCTGCTGGCAGGGAGAGACTGGTTCCAGGAGAGCTAGGGGAAGGAACCACGATGGAAAAGTATGAGGATGAAGATGAGGATGGGGAAGAAAAGAGTTAGAGTTGTGAGAAGACAGGAAGAGAAGGGACAGAGAGGAGCTAAATATAAGGATAGAGTTGAAACTGTATAGATAGAATTTAATCTCAGAGGAATAAAGTAGAGAGCCCCATAAGAACCCAGTATACTTAGATTATTTTCCTGCAGAGTACCCCCATCATTAGTAGTGTCTCTTCTGGCCTCTGGGAAGGAAATTAAGAGGCCCTCAAAGTTTCCAAAAGAGCAGCCTGCCATCTCAACACTTCCTGCCTTCTGTTATCTCCATTCTTCTTTCCCTCCCTCCTTGAACCCCTCCCCCCTTCTCTCCCTCAACCCCTTCCCTCTTCTCTACCTCAGCTCCCTCCTTCCTACCCCTCCTCCTCCTGGCTTCTGTTTTTCAGGGTGGGTATTGAAGAGGTGCCTCCCAAGAAAGTACCCCAAGACAAGTTCAGGAAGGGGGGCCGCTCTGACCCAGGACTGGGACACTCTCTATGCTCCCCTTGGGGTTCTCCTGTATCCTTGACTCCTCAGCAGACACTCAGCAGGGAGGCTCTGGCAGTCCTAGGCCATGAGCAGGAGCAGAGAGCAAGACTGGTTACCTGGGGAGCCCATGGCAGCTGCTGGGTCTTGGTGTCACTCAGGGGTTCCTGACAGGTTTTTTTCTTTACAGCTCAACGGGTGTCCAGGCTACAGGAAGAAAAACAAGTGTGGGACAGAATGGGGACAGGTGCTGTGACCAGGGATCTGGTGACCCACAGTTCTCTCAATGGTGGCTGCCAAGGACGAAAAGAACTTGATCCAAAGTTCTACTGTTTCCCTGGGCTTTGTCATTCCTACTTAAAGAAGTTGGTCGTGTGGCTCCAGCCTTGCTGCCTTCTCCACAGCCAAAGCTTCTGGCTCTTATTCCTCCCAAACCAAGGATCCATTGGGGACAATGAAGAAGGCATCAGCTGAGGACACAGCTGTGGAGAATCAATGGACTCTGCATATGGAAGGAAAGATGGAGAAGAATGTTCTGGGGACCACAGTATTAATGGTTGTCGTCAGGTGTCCTGTGTCCCGCCTGGTCTGTGGTCAGGCAAATCTCTCATCCACAGTCCCACAGCCTCTATAAAATAATCACACCGAGGATTATATTAATTATGAACTGTATGGCTATTAACTCAGGCTTATTACTGACTAGCTCTTACACTTAAATTAACCCATAATTCTTGTCTATGTTTAGCCATGTGGCTTGGTACCTTTTCTCAGTTCTGCCTTGTCAACTTGCTTCCTCTGGGTCTGGTGGTGACTCTTGACTCTCTTCCTGTTCCCGGAATTCTTCTCATGTGCTTACCCTACCTATACTTCCTGCCTGGCTATTGGCCAATCAGCGTTTTATTTATCAGCCAATCAGAGCAACACATATTCAGAGCATACAGAATGATATCCCACAGCAAATGGTATTTTGTATTAATGGTAATTTCTATTAATGGAAATTTCTTATGCTTACTGTCCTATTTCCTGTCTTATTGCTGGGAAGAGACACCATGGCCAAAGAAACTCTTATAAAAGTAAACATTTAATTGGGGCTTGTTTACTGTTTTAGAGCTTTAGTCCATTTATATTCATGTTGGGAGCATGGTGACACACAGGCAGACCTGATGTTTTTATAGCTGAGAATTCTACATCCAGATCCACAGGCAGCAGGAAGAGAGATACTGGTCTACCTTGAGCTTTTGAATCTTCAAGGTTTACCCCTACTGACACACTTCCTCCATCAAGGCAACACTCACTCCATCAACACCATACTTCCCGTTTGCCCTCAAGTAGCGCCACATCCTAATGACCAGGCATCAAATATATGAGCCTACAGGGGCCATTCCTATTCCAAACCATGACACTTACTGAGCATGATGCACTGGGCTCCTTACTCATATACAATGAAGTCTTTACACATGCTCTGTTAGGTTGAGACTCTTGTGGCTCCATGTCAAGGAGGTCAACAGGCACGTATTTATCTAATGTGCACGTGTTTTCAGTGTTGATAGAGTCAGGACTTGAACTCGGGACATTCTACACTTGATCTTAGCCAAAAGGCCGAGAAGCGATGAACTCGGGACATTCTAATCCAGATCCCACTTCAGACAAATAAGCTTTACTATCTTAAAAACACAATGGCATTCCTACCTCTTTGTATTACCTATGTGCATCATTGTATGTGCATGCTATAAATGCTTTTTCTGCTTCCACAGCACTGCCTTGTATGGTGATATTTTATTTGTGCTGAAATGTGATTTTATTTGTATGTTAATAAATAAAAGTGCCTGGGGGTCAGAGTTAATAACAAGCCATTTAGCAGAAGTCTGGCAGTGGTAGCACACACCCTTAATCCCGATCACATGACAGGCAGATTTCTGTGTGTTCAAGGATATAGCCAGCATGGAGACACTTGCCTTTAATCTCAATACCAACCATAGAGACCTAGAGGTCTGTATAGACAGGCAGTGACGAGGAGGTCATGTGGTTGGATTTACAACCAGTGAGAAGGCAGAACAGAAAGTCAATAAGAAGACAGACACACAGGAAGTAGGTCTCTTTCTGAGGGGAAGGACGCCAGCGACAGCCAAGGGTAAGAAGGTAGTTTTGGTCTTAGCTCTTGGCTGCTGCTCTGACCTCTTGGGCTTTTAACTCTGCATTTGGCTCTGTGTTTCTTATGTAATAAGACCATTACATCTACAGCCTTGTGCCAAGTACTAGGTCCTTGTCTTAGTAAATTCACTGGGGTCCTTTGTGGTTCTTAGGGACCACACCCTCCTTGCTTCTGGGATTTCCTTGTCCTATCAGGACCTGGAGTCCTACCTGGCCCTGGTCCTGCTGTGTGCTGCCTTTGACATCTGCTCTTCTCCCTGACTCCTGGACCTTGTGCTGTTCCTAATCATTATGTAAATGTAATGCAAAGAATGTTTTCTTTGCCTGTTAGTGCCCGCATTTGAGATTATTTCCTTATGCTGTTTGTAGAAGTAGAAGAATTGGACTAAAGGGTGTTAACATCTAACACAGGCACCGTGTGAGGATGCTCATTCCTTCCTCTGACCAGTCCTCAGTAGTATTTGGGGTGGGGAAGACTTCATAAAGAGACACAATCTGCACTGAGATTGCCTGAAGCTGAGGAAGGAATGAAAACATGTTTAGCAGTGTGGGTCGGAGGCATCAGCTCCTCCTGGGACCTGACCAGAATGAGAGTGAACGACCTGTTGATATGGTGAGAGCTGAAGATAATGGTGGCTCACTCTCAGGACTGCACTCTGTCCTTGTAACTGATGACTCGGTGTTCTTGCCCAAACCTTGCAAACATGCACCTATGCCAGGCTGGCCTCAGACTCACTATGTAGACTAGGAGAATCATGAACTCCTAATTTTAGGCCTGTCCCACAGAAGTGTTAGGATCCCAGGTTTGTGCCGTCCATAAGCCTTCCAATATTCACATGAAATCAAAAGGAGATAGAGAGAGAATATTTAAAAAAAACTTTGAGCAGGGCGGTGGTGGCGCACGCCTTTAATCCCAGCACTCGGGAGGCAGAGGCAAGCAGATCTTTGTGAGTTCAAGGCCAGCCTAGTTTACAGAACGAGATCCAGGAAAGGCGCAAAGCTACACAGAGAAATCTTGTCTCGAAAAACAGAAAAACAAAACAAAACAAAACAAAAAAACCCCAAAATACTTAATAGCCAAACATGATCTGAGATGTGACAGGTGTTCTGAAGTCCCACCCCCCCAAAGTGAGACCGAGTGTCAGCTCCTCAGAGCCCAAATTCTTTCTGCTCTATAATGCTAACAGGGATTTGAGACATTAGCAGACAGGGTGGAGTCATTCATCTCATCATTGACAGGTTAAAAAAATCACATTAATACAGAGATGAATTTTAACTAATTTGCTCGCAAAAGAATTTAAACATAGAGATGATAAGCATTGATCCAGCTATGGGTACACATCCCATTGGGTACACATCAACACATTGTTGAGCTGTGGAAGGTTGTGGAGTTTTGTAGGGCAGTCAACAACAATCACCCAGGACTGTAATTCGCCCAGGTGGGGCCACAGCCACCCACATGTCCAGCAGGCAGACAGCAGAGTGAGTCCATGGCAACCTTGTGCAGGGGTGCGAGGTGCAGGTCAGAGTAGCTATAAGGCTCAGAGTGGGGGTAGGGTTGGGAGAAGTGACCCTCTGTATTAGTCAGGGTTCTCTAGAGTAACAGAATTTACAGAATAAATCTCTCTCTACATACAGAAAGGGGATTTATAGAATGACTCACAGGCTGTGGTTCAGCTAGTCCAACAATGGCTGCCTATGAATAGAAGGTTGAAGACTCCAGTAGCTGCTCAGTCCACAAGGCTGGATGTCTCAGCTGCTCTTCAGTACAGGCTGGAATCCTGAAGGAGGAGGATCTAATGCCAGGGAAGGAAGGGACTTGTTAGTCAGGCAAAAGCAAGCAGGCAAAGATCAAAAACTTCCTTCTTCTGTGTCCTTATATGGGCTTCCAGCAGGAGGCGTGGCCTAGATTAGAGTCAGGGCTTCCCTCCTGAAAAGATCTGTATTAAAGGCATATTTTCCCACCTCAAAGATGGGGATTAGAAGTGGGTCTTTACACTTCCAATTATACAAAAATCCTCTTATAGGTGTTCCCTATATATGGGTTTTAAGTTAATTCCTGATGTAATCAAGTTGACAACCAAGACTAGCCATCACACCACTCAACCAGAGTCTTAACAGACTCCAAGAGGTGCTCTGCCATCCAGACCCCGCCCCCCCAAAGAGTTAGCAAATAAACCCTATTGGAAATCTGTGGGACAAAGGTTGAATCACAGTTTCGTTGAGCTAAGTCTGAGTGGGAACTACGTGTGCACCTGTGTTTATGTGCACTGTGTTGGCATGTTGTTTCAATTAGTTCAAGTGGAAAAAAACCAAATTATTTCCATCATATAATACCCTTGATGGTTCTGGAATAAAGGATGCAGAGCCTGGCTTCTTCCCTCTGAGTATCTCCAGGATCAGAGACAAGCTCAAGATTCTTGGTACCCATATTCCCTTGGTGTCTGTGGCATATGTGCCAGATGTCTGCCCACAAAGGAGAGCAGTGCCCTGCTGGAGATGAGCAGAACAGCCAATCCTAACTCTGTTTATCAGGAGAAAAAGAGAGATTCTGAGTGGGCAAGCACTGTACACAGTGTCACACAGCTGATTCTGACTTTAAAGAGAAAATGTGATTTTAATAATTCCAAAGTTTCTAGACTATTCTTTGCTTGTATTGACAAATAGGTTGCCCTTACCTGGACTCTGCCCTTGGGTCTTTCAATTACACAAAGGTGCTGTTAACAGGATTATGCACCTTGCCCTCCCTGTCCCCACACTGGCTCTCTTTCCCACCCAGCACCCAGACTGCAGAGAGGATGGCTAAGGCCAGGGGTGTAGGCAGGACACCCACTAACTTAGTTCCTTCTGGTATGTGGAACAGGACACTCTTTTCTGGGCCTCAGTTTCCACTGTGGATCCTGCCATAGACACACACTCTGAGAGAGTCATGGTGCAGTCTCTGGGTTCCTTGTGCCTCACAAGTCTACATTTGCCACCATCTGTTCATGTGGGGGCCTTAGGGACAACGCCAGGGTGGTCTTCACACAAAGATGGGTGGACTTTGGGCTCTCTGCTCTCTCCATTCACATCCTTCAATTCCTCCATTACCCTGAGGACACCCAGAACAGCCATGTTCCCTCTGAGGTGCCCTGGGAAGGCATATATCAGGCGGCCTGAAATGACGTTGAACCTTTTAGTGATCCCATCTGAGGGGTGTCCCACAGTCTCTTCTGCTGATTTCTGAGGGAGAGAAAAAAGCAGCCAGATTCCAGCCAGGATGAAAGTTTAGTCAAAGGCTAATGAACCTGTGATCTGGACCAATGCCTAAATTACGTTTATAGACAGGGGCAATAGTCCTTTTTTAGAGTGGCTGTGGGCATGAGCAGTGATTTCCATACTTAGAGAAGTTCTTTCTGGCTGAGTTAGGTGGGACACAGGGGTCCTTAGCAGTGTGTCCAGTCTCCAGCTGAGCATCTGAGTCACAGCCAGAGGCAAGTGCAGGGCCAATGTTCCCAGCCTGAGAAGGGGAAGTGGAGTCACACCTGCTGAGCAGCTGATGATCCCGTGGACACCCCAGACAAGCCACTTACCTGCTGCCACCCTCAGTCTTGCCTTCTCCACAGACCCACTCGGAAGAGCGACCTCAGGCCCTTCTCATCTCATAGTGCTGGATGAATGTCTGTGGTCTCAGCCACCACTGACTGTGGGACCCTCTATAGATCACTCCCCAGCTCTGATGGACCCTGTCCCTCTTTCAAGTAGAATCCCCTTCCTATCTCCTCACCTGGGTTCTTAAGGGCACAGAATACTACTCCAAGGTCAGTAACAAATGTGGATATTGCAAATGAAAGTCCTGAAGGAGTCCCAACTGAGTCTTCTAAGAGCCAAAATAGGTAGGTAGAATGTCAACAGCTGTGGAGAGCTTGGAATGTTTCAGATCAAGAGCAAAATGACAGTTTGTCTCTGGCTGTTTTTAGTCCCTTAAATATTGGTTCCTTGTCAGCCCTGTGTTGGATTTAACATCCTGTGACTAAGAGATAAAAACCATTTGGGATATATTAACTTAGCTGACCACTAACTTCCACAAACCCACAAGCTGAGAACATCAGCAGATGGAATCTGAGGACTGTAACCTGCTCTGATGTTCGACAAATGTGTTCATTTATGGCTTTCTTTTTTCTGTTTCTACAACAACTCCATGATTGGTTACCATGCTGAAAGATGGACTTTGGTATAACCTGACTCTGTGTTCCTGGGCCATGGTCCCTCCTATTAGGCTCCAGATCAACACTGTCTTAATCCCTTTGAGGTGAGAGTTAGATATTTGTGTTGACAATGGCAATGAGCAGCTGCCTCCCAACCCTAAGCCCAGGCTTTGGACTTTAAACCCATTCCTGTCCTTCTTTGTCCCAGCATCAGTTCAGCTCCTGCCCCAGTTGGAGGGGAGGGTTCAGTCACACTGTTCTTCCTGCTGCCAACATCTATGGGAAGAAAACACAGAAGGGAGAGGCAGGAGGAGAGGAGTGCCCCCCACCCCCAGCCTCCTGAGGAAGGTTCTCCCAGGAGGAGGGAGCATCTCTGCACCTGGAGTCCTTGTTAATGCAGAGTTCAGGAGCATTTGTGCTTGGCTCCTGTCTGGCTGCACCAACCCTTAGAGGCCACACTGAGAATCAGGATACCTGAGGAATCTTCCAGGTTCTTAGGTCCCAGGACGATTAACTGAAGCAAACACACAGTGAGGTAGTTACAGCAGAACAGTTTATTTAGGGGATGAAGACATGCCTGAGGATGGAGCAGACTGGGAATCCGGGGGGAAGGCATTGCTCTAAACCACAGGGCCGGGGCTCAGGACTTATTTACACAGCACACATCTTCTCTTGGGCCTGTGTTTTGCGGGTTCTTCTCTCCCATGCTTTGTTTCGGTAGCTGAGGTGGGGAGGGCTTTCCAGTCTTTGTGACAAGTAGTTTCTTCCATGTTCAGTGCAGAGACCGCTATCTCCAGTCCCTCTTCGGCACATCCCCTGGTCCTGGTCTCAGGCACCAGTTGGACTCATTGACCCACTGCTGTGCACACTGACCTGCCATGATCAGGCAGAGGCCTGGCTCTCTGTCCCATGGACTTGACTGGACCCATGTTCCCCTTCTAACAGTGTCTCCACTGTCCCCAGCTCCGTCCTGACCCCAGCTTGTCTTGGGGGATGGGGCCTGATCAGAGTGCCTTGTAGAATTTGTCAAGCTTCCCCAACTTCTCCTCCAGCTCCTCAGCCAGCTTCCTGAGAGCTTCAGCTGACTCTGACTGTGCCCCTTCCTGCAAATGCTTTGACTTTTTCACAAGGCTGTCAACATCTTTCAGGAGAGACATACCTGCCTTGGTGGCACTCCTGATTCAGGCTTCGTTGCTCATCGCCAGAGGGGTTCCTTTCAAGGTGGCCTGCACCCTTCTAGCACGTTGGGCAGGGATCCTTCCGGTGGTGGCAAGGATCCTGGCATCTTCTTCTAAGCCAGGGTTGGCTCTAACCAGCCTGAGGGCATCCATGTGCTGCTGAAGGGCGTCAAGGTCTCTGGTGAGATCTCTGGTAGCCTGAGGGAACTTGCTGGCAATCCACCCCACGGCTGTTCCAGCCTCCAACACATCCAGGCCAGGTGAGGCCTGGTGACCGGCTTCAACTTCATCCCCAAACCTGCTTGTTCCCTCCACGATGGAGGTGGCAGCATTAGTCACAGTAGCTGCCACTCCCAGCCCCAGGCCAACAGAGGAGAGCATCAGACTGCCCTCCGCTGTCACTGGTGCCAGAAACAGACCCAGGAGGCCCAGGATGTCAGAGGCAGTGCTGAAGGAGTCGGCCACGACATTGGAGATGGTGCAGCCCCTGTGCACCCCCTCAGTGTGCTCAGCCAGGGCGTGGAGCTGCCTGATGTGCTCTCCCACCTCTGCTCTCAAGGGAGGAAATGCGGTCAAGAACTTCCTCCTGCCCTGCAGGTCTCTCCGGAGTCTGTGTCTGTCTGCTAGGGCCGAGAGCGCTGTCAGATCCCTCAGCACTTTGTGCAGTGCCAGTGCCTTAGCCCTGTAACCGCAGAGGTCAAGTGCGTGAGAAAGTCGGCTCCTGTCTGGGTAAAATGGGCTGTGTCAGACCCACCCTACGGTTATGTATGCTGTAACCATCCTCCCGGAACTCTAAAGATGTGCAGAGTTCCCCTGGGGTGGGTGATGTTAGGGCTTTCCAAGGCAAACTTTGTGGTCCTAGTAGGAGGTGAGTCCTTGTAAGGGCTGGGGAGACTCTGTTGGGAAGGTGCTTGCCATGTAAGCATGCAAACCTGAGTCCCATCCCTCAGACCCAGGTAAGAAGGGCCAGGCCCAGGGGCATGATGTGTAATCTCAGAGCTGGGGAGGCAGAGCCCGGAGGACCCTTGGGACTCGCTGACCAGCTAGTCCAGTCTGCTTGGCAAATGTGAGTCCAGTGAGAGACCCTGTCTCAGAAACAAGGACAGTATCTGAGTACAACTGAGGCTGTCCTTTCTCCCTTTGTACGTATGTACACCTGCACATGTACATGAACACAGGCATGTAGGCACATGTGTTATAACAGTCGTCATAATTGGCATGTTATCGGTAGACATTGCAGTAAATTCCATCCCCTCCCGAGAGATATGCTGAGTGGTGGATCAACACTACCACCACCAAGACGAGTGTGCTGAGGGGAGTCTGCAGATGGACACAGAGCCCCGAACGACCTCAAAGCCCCCTTCACTCAGGGAGTGTTGGTGCGCTGTGGAGAGTTGATTGTCCCCAAAGACAAGATTTCTCCTTGTCCTCAGCTGCTGGAATGTCCTCTACAGCCATGGCCTGCCAGAAAGGTGTGTTCACCTGAGCACTTCAGCTGTGAGACCATGCAACTTGAGCATCTTGAATCTGAAAGAGTCTAAATATGGGACCAGTCTCTGACCATGACTGATTATGTGTGCACATCTCTGCATTCTATTCAAATTTCAATGTCACTCAGGACCCGAAAGATGGAACTGACGAGACACTGGGTCTCGGTCTTTCCCTTTTTCAAGTGGCCTCTTCCCACTTTACCACTAATTGGTCTACTCTGGTTGTTTAATTGAGGATGGGTGGCTGAACCTGACTTCCCCAGATACAGACTGTGACCAGGAGTTTGGTAACCAGTGGGCAGTGATCAACAGCTGTTTCCCAGTCTCAAGTCTGTGCTCAGCAGCTCTACCAACTCATGGGTTTCTTTGCCCCTGCACAAGTTCAGCCAAAGAAGTAGAATAAATAGTGTCCTCTGACCTTGACACACACGCCCACATACAAGTATCATACAGATCTCACTTATTATAATCCACTAATTTCAAAAACGAAGTGACCTTTGCCCCTGTGGGCACCATGTCCTCTCAACCTGATGCAGCTGCTTCCCAGGAAGATCATGTTAGGACAGTTTCCAAGGATTGTTGGGGAGTGCCCTAAACCCCATCTCCTGGGACTGTCTGGAATGGCTGTGCCTGTCCAGAGAGAACCAGTCATGCAGGGGTTTGGGGGCAGTGCCAGGGCATCCCATAGAGGTGACCTGGGCAACTTGGTCTTAGATACAAACGCCTCCCAGGCCCCATCTTCAGTCAGCAGGCGATGCAGGTCATCTCTGCTGGCCATGTCCTGGAGATGCCCAGGGTCTTCCGTGATGAAGTATCTGCTCTCTATGTGGAAATAAAGAATGAAGTCAGAGACGGGGCAGAGGGGCTGAAGTGGCATGGAGGACAAGGATCTTATGTCACGTCATGAGCTTTGGTTAATGACATTCTGCTGATGGATTGATTCGCCAGTGTTGTGGACTGAATTGTGTCCTTCGGTTTCTATGTAAGAGTTGCAAAAGGCACTGGTGTGTAGGAGAGCGCATCCTTCCTGCTTCCTTCTTTCTTCACAGGTAAGGGCCTGAGAGAATGTTGGCTGAAGAGTTGGAAATTCGGTAGACAGTATGCATTGGTAAAGTGTCTGCACGTGGACCTTCTAGTTCTGTGTGAGTCTGGGCTCACTCATCAGTCAGTGGGTGAGTTCTTGCTAAGCATGCCCTAGGCCCTGGGATTGATACCCAGTACCACAAAAACAAATGAATAGATACACATTTGTCTTGATCCACATGTATTCTCCCCTCCCTCTGGCCAGCAGGACAGTGAGCCTTCTTAGAAAAGCGACTCCTTGGGTATGTCCCAGGAGGTGTGAGGATGATCCAGTCTTTTCCTGTTCCTGGCCAACTGAAGTCTCAGGCTGAGAGCCTCTGTTCTCCACCAGTGCACAAGCTCTCCAAAAATGGCCAAGCAGGGGCTCCCAGCCCAGCATCTCCCAGTGTCTGCCTGACTTCATCCCTTGGGCAGACAGGGCTGAGGGCAGCAATCTCCTACTGAGAATCTGTAATTCTCTCCATCTCTAGAATGAGGCAATTATTCTTTACCCCAAGGAAAATAATTCAAGACCTGGAACCTATCACAGAGGGTCCCTCCACCCGCCCCACCTCAGCCAGCTACAGTCCATCCTGCTAATCTCCTCAAGCGACTTCCAGTTTTTGAGGCCTACACTGGGCTCTTCCCTACCCATCAAATGCCTCCATGCTCCACCCCTTGAAATCTCACAGGCCACCTCTTTCTGGGTGGCTTCTGCATTCCCTCCCTGGACTGAATACACGGCTTTCCTGGGGCCCCTCTGTATATTAGTGTTGTTTCAGCATCAGCATCAGCCATGATGCCAGTAGTAGCCCAGTGCTGGTGCCAGAAACATCTAAGTTGGTATTGTCCTCCTGGGCCCAGGGTTCCCATATCTATGCTCTGGGAGACATTTATTGGACATAGAGTCACCAATATCTGAGGATATAGCATCATTAAAGGAAAAAAGAATGACTGCTTTTCAACTTTCTTCTTCCTCCCCTTCCCCTGTCCTTATCATCCCAAAGATTCCAGAATGTTCTCTGCTTCTACATGCCTCGAGGACCACACTCCCTCCCTCAACACACACACACACACACACACACACACACACACACACACTCACACACACACACACACACACCCACACACACACCCCTGAAGTCTGACTGTTGACCTTGTGATTAACAAACAGCCCAGTGTGCTGTTTATGGGATTGTTCCCATTTTCCCTCCCTGCCCCACACTGACACCCTTCCCCATCTAATACACAGGGAACCATTTTTCTCTTCTCTATCCTCTACAGATAGAGGCCAGGACAGGCTCAGATCCTGTGACCCCCCTGCTCAGCCTCTATCACACTCCTCAGGAATACACATTTCCTGGGTCCTCAGTTTTCCCCAGGGCATGGCACAGATAAATGCACAGAACTGTTCATGGCACAGTCTTTCTGCTTCTTAGATCTCCAAGTCAACATTTGTCCTGGCTGGTCTAGGCAACCACAGTCCTGGTCCAACTTCAGGATTCGCCCAAGGACCAGTAAGTTCTCAGCCTCCTGCCCTCCTCCACATACCTCAGTTTCCCCATTTTTCCAACTGCTGGACACCCATAACTCTGCCGTCTATCAGGAGTCTGCCTGCTGGATCCTAGGCATTCCAGCACCTGAGCTGAGCCCCCACCACATGGTGATCCCATCTGAGGGCTTGCCCATCCTTCTTGTGTTTAGTGCAGAGAAAGAGCCAGATGCCGACCTGGCCGCAAGTCCAGTTTTTCTGAACTCAGAGCTGGTGATGATGCCTAAATTTACTGAGTCCATCCCTCCAATGAGGCAATTATCCCTTATCCCAAGGTAAAATCATGAAGAGGAGGAGGAAGAGGAGCTGAAGAGGCTCAACTTACCAAGGAGTCTGGATCTGGTGAGTTTGAATAGGACACAGATATCCTTAACTGTGTAGATTCTGTCAACAGGTGCACATCTGAGTCATAAGGAGAAACAGCCTCTGGGCGGATAGACCTAGCTGGGAAATAGAAACTGAACGTCTCACCTGGGCAGACCTGGTCCAATCAGCATCCTGCAATGGATGGGTGCCACCCACTGCCCCACCCATCTTGCCGAGTCAAAAGAGTGACCTCAGCTCAACACTCCCAATTCTGCTCTGGGTAACCCATGTCTGGTGGGTTCTCCATGGTGGGAAGACCCACCACCACAAACTGTGGAGCCCTCCACAGATCACACCCAGCCCCTTCCTGCTCTGGCAAGCCTCCCCAGTGCCCTAGCACACCCCACCCCATCCCTCCTGCACTTCAGCGGAACATCCCAGTGCCATTGGTTGACGTGGACAGCGCTGCTGAGTGTGGCAGGCACAGTGCTCAGACAGCTGCCTATGTGGATTCTTCTGCCTCACGTCTCTGCTCCGTTCTCAGACCATTCCAGAGATTCCTCTGAGAAACCCCAGCATCTTACATGGCAGACTCCCTGGCTCCCTGATTGGCTCCTATAATCCCTAGACTAGAGGAGGCAAAGCCCATCTCTGATAGAAATTTTGTGTCTACAACCTCAGGTGAGATGGCTGTGGAATACCACAGCTTTCCTCCATGCAGCAGGGGATTTAAGCATGGCTGGACCTCAGTGGCCAATTGTGCCTTGTATGAGGAAAGGTTCCATTCCACACAAATGTCCTGCAGCTTAGCGGCCATCCCCACTCTTGAGAGAAGGACAGCAGGTGACATGGGATCCTCACCCTATCACTGTCAACACACTTATTTCAGTGTTTACTGAGTTTTATTCCTTATTGTCCACCTCTTCTCCTAGTTTCCAAAATCACACGCAAGTGTTGTGTTCATATGGAGGGAGCGCTGTGACTTTCTGTTGAGGACAGTGAGGCTCTGGGAGAGGGAATGGCTTATATCCCAGGGTTCAGGGACTTGTCAAACTCGAACCAAGATTCAGCATTAGACATTAGACAACTGTGACCATACTTTCTTGCCTGAAGTCATCTGGGGACTAGGTAGTTTGGTTCTCAGTTCATACATACATCATGTGGCCACAACCTCCTGTAATTTCAGCTGCAGGGGAGCGGACACACCGTTATGATCACTGTAGGCACTGTACACAGTGGAGCACACACAGACAACCAGACACACACACACACACACACACACACACACACACACACACACACACACACACAAAGACAGACACATGCACACACGCACCTACTCACTTACATTTAAAGAATCAATAAAATTTAAAAATTTAAAGCTATTTTTGTTATTCTCTTCCTCTCAACTCTCTTGCTCTGCCTCTTCCTTCTTCATCACCAAGGGTTTAGGTAGACAGTGAGAGAAATCCACAGCCAGATGCACATCATGAAAATGTCCACAAAAGTTTCGAGGCAGCCTCTCAGAACAGAGCATAGAATGAACCAGAACATTAACACACTCCTGAATAGAACCCACATGGGGCAGTGTGACCCGGCTGAAGATTCACCTGAAAGACAGAAATAAGGATCTCATCCTCCAGGTACACAAGAAGAGAACATCCCACCTGGACATCTTGAAGGTATGCTAAGGAAAGGCTCAGTAGATCAGTGACATGACAAGAAATGTCACCCATGGTGGCTGCCACTTCAGAGGTGAGGATGCTGATAAGACCTTTGTTCCAGAGGCAATTGTAGCCAATGGGAGTGTGACCTTAATGCATTGGGAAGCCACCCTGCAGTGACTTTGGAAAGCAGAGGGTGAACACCAGCACCACCTAGTGGAGCTCAGAGGGGTCCTCAGTAAGGCATCTGGCTACCCTGGTTATTGCATCCATCCAGTCCACACCATGAAGAATATACTCAACTCAAACACGCTGGACACTGTACTCGGTGCCCTGAAGCATGGGTCCATCTCTCTACTGGTCGCCCTTTCTCTAGGGACATCATGTAATAGGGACAGGGGATTGTCCAACTTACCATGTGAAATGGGGCTTCTGAAGTTATTCAAAGACAAACATCCCAGGACTATATACATAGGGAAGGGAAGTACATCCTATGCTCACATCTCTGTGACCACCTGGAAGCAGAAGAGGCAGACATTGTCCCCAAACACTGAGTCTAGCCGACAGCCTGAATCCAAGAAGAAACCTATGTGCCTTGGCTCCGATGAGACACCACATCCCAAATAAGAAGTGCCAACTTCAAGGAGATCACAGAAGATCAGTGTGTAGAGATGGAGTATAACTCACAATTACTACATTTTTATGACAAAGTGCAGATAACTCACCTCCAGTATTAAACACATATACAGGTCAGGAATGTCATGTGTATCTGCAGAGGGAACACAGTCCTGTGATTCCAGTTCAGACAGGATCTAGTGATTGACACAGTCCCTGAGGTTCACCTTGAAGACTCGCTGCTGAGTCCCGAGGATGGTGCCGGTGAGCTTTAGATAGAGAGAGGATCCATCTTCAAGTTGAAAGGCTCCCAAATATGAGTGGGGAGGAGAGAAAGGAGGGTCCATGAGAGTCACCCCACCAGGCTTTTGTGGAGAATGGGCGAAGGGCCCCACACTCCTTATTCACCAGAGAGAAGGTTGACTGGTATCACTCTCATGCCATTAAGTCTCAAATATCTCAAGATTTTAACCTAGCTTCCACCTCCTCTGTTGTAGTAGATACAGGGAGATGGGTCTGGAGAGGTCCCCATTGACCACTTCTATTCCAAAGCCATTCTGACGGCCAGATAGAAACACCAGCTGCAATGTTGACATTTCAGTCTCCCAGGCAGCAATTGCAGGCCATAGGGTTGACTCTATGATTCTCTTCCTACACAAACACACACACACACACACACACACACACACACACACACACACACACACACAAATGCACAAGCACACGCACACATGAACAGGGAAATGGACACAGTAGTAAGTAGGAAGCCCTGCGCTTGGACCTGATCTTGAGATGCAGGCAGAGTATCTGTTGTATCTTGGGAAATGGTCATGCAGTTGTTTGTCACATTAAGGAGGAGGACATCAAGGCCACAGCTAAGGCTGTGAGTGCAGTGTAATTAACCTGAGACCCCTTCAGGGTGAATTGCTATCATCCACTGCTCTCCACATCCTCTGGATGGACGGTCCAATTATTCACCACCTCAGCCAACCCTTGGTGTCTCCTGAGTATTTACAATTGTAAAGGTGGGCCCTAGAGTTCAAGGTGTTTGGACCTAAGCCATCTGAGGGCAGAGCACTGGGAGGGTGTCCAGAAGCTCCTGGTTTGGTTCTGGGTCCTCATGCCTGGGACCTGAGTGGATTTTGTTCTTTGCCATCCTCTGTGTGTGTCATTCCCTCTAATGGATGCTCTTTCTGTCCAAATCAGCCAACTCCACTTCTGCTGCTTCCCATCCAAAGCCCCTGACTGCACAGTTACCATGATTGGAGTCAGTGATCCAGGCCCAAGGGAAACTTCAGCTCTGGAGCCTGAGACACTCGGTGCCCAGGGACCATCTAGGGAAGAATGTGAAGTAGGAAACAGATGACAATTGACTAAGAAGTGAAATGTGTCATTCAGATGAGAGGCTGAAATGGGACCACGGCTCTGTGGACTGCTTCAGAGAAAGTGAAGACTCTATTGCAGGCCACAGGGGAAGCCGGGACAACGGACAGCTAGAGGGACAGTGAGAAGTCTTCAGCAGGGTTGTGGGCACTAAGGGACTCACTGAGCACTGTGGCCTCCTCAGGAGTGACAGGTGGTGTGGGGCGGTCTGCAACCTCATGCTCCTGCTCCGGTACAGGGAGAGCTTCCACTCAGACGCATGCGTGGATAAATGGAGAATCGATGCCCCTAGTGTGGACTCACACGGAGCCTTGTCACTTCTCCATGACAGAAGATCTGAGGATGGTCCCTTAAAGCCTCCTCAGAACGTTCTGGCAGGTTTAGTCGTCCATGTGAACAGGGGAAGGAGAAGGTGTCATTTTATCCACTATTGCTCTTCCCTCCGTCATTGCTCACAGTCGCTCCACACGCCCCAGAACCAGTCCTTACTCAGCCACTGTGTGTGACCCTGACCCCTGGAGGTGCCCGTGGACCCCCCTGGGTACAGCACTCACCGTATGTGTCATGGAATTGTAGGGGTTTGTCTGAATGGTAGTGGAAGCCACCAGGGAGGTGAAGCAGGTATTTCTCCAAATCTGTATTCTCAAGGACAAGAGGTCCCCTTGGAAAGTATTCAGGGGCAGTGCCACAGAAGAAATTTATGGAAGCTTTTGCAGGTCAAGGAGGGACCCAGAAGCAGATTGGGGCAGTTTTGCTGTCCAGCTGTCTCTCTGTAGCCGGTCCTCACACCCTCCTTTGTACAGGTCCCTGAGCCTAGGCAATCTTGTTCTCGCATGATGGCTGAGGAATGCACCTGTGCCCAGCCAAGCAGACAGGTGTGGTTTTCGACCATCGTTCCAGAGAGGCCTGCAGATGGCAGAGACCAAAGGAAGTGCCTGAGTGAGTGAGAGAGAGTGAGGGCACAGGGAGACAGTGGAGTATTCAGTTCCCTCACACCACACAGAAGGTTCACAGTGAAGGGAAGCCAGGCACGGGGTCCCAGGCATCAGTCAGCCATCACTACACAGGTTCAGTGTGTTATTGAAGGGATCCACCTTGGCTTGACGCAGCCATCTTGGAATGTTTCCATCAAGAGTGGCCATTAGAAAACCCACCCTGCTTTCCCTCCATGGTCCCCCTGCCATGACAGCAGCACATGGGACTTGACCACAGGATCCCTGTGCTGCCAGCGTTAGAAATCAGCCTCACAGCCTAGGTGTCAGTGAGATAAGAACAGCCACTACCTGACTCTGGCGAATGTCACCATTAGCCTACTCACCCCACACACCCTCCCTCTAAGTCCAGGCAGGCCCCCAGGCTTCCTGATTCCCTTGACCTTACATCAACCATAGCTCCCCAATAAAGACTACAGTAGGTGGCACCCCAACACTTTCTATCCATTTCTTCTGTCCCACGCCATCTTCTCTCGTATGGTTGACTGTTTCATCCATTTTTCCTGAGCAGTGAGTGGTTTTATTCAACCCAGGTCTACAGAGCATAGGAGAGTCAGAGCCAGGTGACCTGAGACATCGTGTTGACCGCACCCCATTCCCAGCTCTGGAAGAAGCTGAGACTCGGGGGCTGCATGCTTTTTAAAACCAAATAACCTCAGCATCTTTTAAAAAAGATACTTAATGACATTTATTAACTTACTGTGTGCATGTGTTTTGTAGGGGGTGGATAGGGTGCCATAGCCAGTTTAGGGGTGTCAGAGAACAGCGTGAGGAAGTCAGTGCTCCTCTTCCACCACGGGGTCCCCCAGCATCCAGTTCACATCACCATGTATAGAGGAAAGTGTATTCGTCCTTTGAGCCACCCTGCCAGGCCAAAAACATGTCTTGTGACACCCCATTGGTTGACACTACACACCACTAATTGTTTGGTTTCTGATAAAATCTGTCTGCACTCACCAGGCCCCAAATGTGCTGTGGTGGAAAACGGGCCGGCAAAGAACCAAGCGGAGCACAGAGAGCTGGAGCTCATGTTGATTTTTGCAATCTGGCCTGGACCCAGCTAGTGCTTTGCAAAGTCCAGCCTCAGCCTGGTTTTCTTTCTGATTTTAGGGGCTGAACAACTGTGTTGAATTCGTTCCCCGTGCAGTCACCTGCAGAGGGCGCTCTTAGTGGAAATCCATTGCAGTCAGGCTTGTCTACAGAAGCAGGGCTGACAAGGTTCCTGCAGTTCTGCCATGTCTGCTGAAGGGATAGCTTTCCCAAGTGTTAGCCCTCCCGAGGTCAGGGGGAGTGAGGGTGTTGTTGGGGTTCAGCTGAAGCAAGCAGGAACACAAGTCTGAGGTTAGCACTGTATCCTAAGTGTGTCAGAAGTGAAATTTTAATTCATTTTATTTCTACTTAATCCTAGAGGCCTGGAGTAGGAATTGTTATTTAAGCTTCCACAGTGTAAACAGAAGTGTGACTACACTAGGTGGACATTAGTGTAAACAGAAGTGTGACCACACTAGGTGCACATTAGTGTAAACAGAAGTGTGACTACACTAGGTGCACATTAGTGTAAACAGAAGTGTGACTACACTAGGTGCACATTAGTGTAAACAGAAGTGTGACTACACCAGGTGAGCATTAGTGTAAACAGTAGTGTAACTACACTAGGTGCACATTAAAGGTTATAATATGTGTCACAAATTTCTTTCTGACATTCACAACCACTGTCCCAGCACTGCACATGGTATCCATTTTAATTCCATTGGTCCTTTGGTTGTCTAAACCCTGCCAAAGGCTCCCCCCACTCTGCTGTCACCACCACTGTCACCATCTGGAAGTCACGTTCTGATGGACAAAGTACAAGCGAATGCTACAACTCTGGGCGGGGGAGGGGTATTCTGACTGCTCAGGGAGTCAGGCTATACCCTGAGCTGCTGGGACAGCTCTGGTGGCTGGAACTGCAATGGGACAGCTCTGCTCTGGAGGGAAAGGTTTCCTGACTGATCGGGGAGTCAGGCTGTACCTGCAGTTGGGGTGCAGTGGAGATGGTCTCCCCACAGGATATAGCAATCCTGCTCCTCTCCTGGAGAGCAGCTACAGCTGAGCTTTGCTCAGCCCCCACTTAAGAGGGCTTCCCAGCAGAGCTCTGCTTCTCCTCCAGCCCAAGGTGTTCCTTCTTCTACTTCACTCTGCTAAAGGGGAAACCCCTGCAGAAATACAGCAATCCCCTCTGGCTCTGGCAAAACGTTGCTACTTTTTCTGCTCCACATTGCTCAGTCCCCTGAGGGATGGCTCAGCCAGGTTCTTCTGTTCTGCTCCAGCAAATGAAGATCTTCACACCCAAGGCTCTTTTGAGAAAGAGATTTATTTGAGAAGGAGAAGTCCAGGAGGGTGGCTGCCTCTACCAGGATGGAGAGAACAGCCAACAACTGAACAGGCAGGTGGTTTATATAGGGCTACTTAGGGGTGGAGTTTCTCTAGGGAGATTTTCTGCTCAGGGATTGGTTAGATTTTCCTGCTCAGGGATTCTTTAGTTTTCTTGGTCAAAGGCAGAGATGGCCCTGGTTTCAGAGCCAAACTGTGTTTCTTTCACTGGCTTTGCTTAGCTTTTAGGCTCTAATTCTAAGGCCAGGGCAGATTTCTTTCACTGTCTCTGATTCTAGGGACAAAGTGTGTTTCTTTGGAACTGGTCTCAGAGTCAGGCATGTTTCTTTGGATCTGGGTTCAGGGATAAAGTGTTTTTTTTACTGACTTGGGTCCCTGATCCAGACTGTGTTTGTTTCACTGGTTCTGGGTTCCATGGTCAGGGTGGGTTCCTTTAGCTGTTGCTCCTGGAGAGGAAGGTCTGTGGCTGTGGCTGACATCACACTGTCCTGAGGGGAGGGGTATGGGAGAGCCGCTGTGTCTTCTCCATCTTCAATATTCTCACTCTGGCTTTCCCCTGTTCTCAGCACCTCAGTTTCCCCACTGTTCTCAGTGCTCCGGCTGCCCAGCCCTCTCTGTGTTCAGTCCATTCCCCTGCTCTTGTCTCCTCTGCCCCTTTGCCTCAGACTCCAGCCGTTGTCTTCCCTTTGATCCACATGAACCCTGGGCTCAGACACTCAAATCCACACTGCTCAGTGTTTGGTTCCCAGACTTGCTCTCACCCTTTCCCCTCTAACAAAATGGATCCACTGTTCCCCGCTCTGTCCGGCCATCTGTGTTCACCCTGTGCTGCCTGGGGACGTGTGGTCTGGCTGAGCTCTACAGACTTCTCAAGCTGCCCAGTCACCTGTCTTGTTGGTTTGGGCAGCCTTGACCTTTGCCCCCTTGTGTAGATAAATGGAGTCTGCTACGAGACTATACACATCCAATGCAAGGAAGGAATTCCCAGATGCTGCTCCTCTGACTCGGGCTCCTCTCTTCACTGACCAAGCAGTACCTTCAAAGGCATTCCACACCTGACAGGCACGTTGGGCGATGAATCCTCCAGTGAAGATCCTTCCAGGATTCTGCCTTCAGCATCATCTGACAACTGGCTTGCTTTATCCACAGGAAGTGGCATCACCAGTTACAGTAGCTGCTACTTCCAGCCTCAGCCCCACTCCTAAGAGAAGTGGACGTGATGTGAAGGGTCCCAGAATTATTCCAGCCATGTATAGTATTTCAGAGGCAGTGTCTGTGGACTGGCCACCATGTTGGAGCTGGCACAGCCCCAGTGAATCTGTTTTATGTGGTCAGCCAGGGCTAGGAGTTTTCCTGATTATCGCCTCAAGCTTCCTTTCAACCCAGGAAAAGCTTCTAAAAACCTCTTCCTGTCCTGTTCTTTTTGAAGACTGTCATTGGCATCCACAACCACGTGTGCTACATGCTCCTTCAGAGCATCAGGTACCACAGCTGCTTCCTCCAATGACAGAAGAGGTGAACCATGAGCATCACGTGGAACAAATTAAGTCCACACCTAAAGATTCAAGAGTATTTTAGACCCAGCTGTAGGAAATGCTGGGCCAGAAGTTTGCTGAATTTGGACAGTGCAGTAGGGGATGTATTTTCTTCTGGGGTCAGAACCTGGAGTCCCCTGAGATTCTTAGGTTGTGCAAATTGTCTTCAGACCACACTGACTTTGGAAGCTGTCTCAATCTTCCTGAATTTCAGGGAGCTCAGCGTAGATCGAGCAGCCACCTGAGAACTCTGCAGCGAAGACACTGTGTGGAGAGCACATCTAAGCTCAGCCCTGCACACACATGGAGTATGAGATCTTAGCAGGGCTGATAATGTCCCTTGTCCTGTGCTAGGCCTCTTCTCTGTGCCATCAATTTTTCCCTCTCCTTCCAGCCCTGCTGTCCTCACCCTCTACCCACACCTCCTCTCTAGGTCACTCACAGTGTGTCCTGATCTGTGGCTGTGACCCTGGCCCTGGTCTCTGGGCTTTGGGAAGGGTGCTGGCACTTGGGTTTCCATCCCTGACCTGTTGCTCACCCCAGGCTGTCATCACCACGTCCTTTCAGACTGAATTCCCATTCCTACTGAGCACACTGGGGCTCCAGATCTCAGTGAGGACAGTCAGGGTCACCCCAGCTCTGCACCTGCACTGTGGGCTTTCTGCCTCCTCAGCTCACACAAGGACCCTGTTGTTGTTCCATGTCCTCAGATGGCAGGAAAGTGACTGAGACAGAACCTGGGGACATGTTGACCATGTCCACACTTTTCTGAATTGTCCCCTAATGGTTCTTCAGTCTTTTCTGCTACAAGATTTTTGATTCTGGTTTCTTCACATTAGACTTTCAAAGCTAACTTTGAGGAGCACCTATTGTGTGCTGACCATATTCTGAGCACTCCATGTGCATGATCCTGTTCTGCTTACACTAATTTCAATGGCAATGACACTAAGTTGGGATGTGGTAACTAACTTGGCAAAGTCACAAATCTAGCAGATGATAGAAGTGGTCCAGCCAGCTGTGGGCATCCCAGCCAAGACAGTGGCCTCCAGTCCTATTAGGATCCAAGGAAAAGTTGATCATTTGAAGTTGTGGCCATGAGAAGTGATTGAATGGGCACATGGGAGAGATAAGGAACAAGGTTCTGGCTTCTGGGGACCTGTATGAAGCAAGGTAATAGCTAATACAGATGAAGGGAATATGGTACATGAGTGTGGACTCCCATGTTAGTGTTCATGGTTTCATTGGGAGGAGACCCTGACTGTGAACACTTGCTCTTGCTCTGACCCAACCAGGTTATTGATATTTGGATCAGTTTCTTAAGGATCTCATAACTGTAATTTCACTTGAGGTCTTTCTTTGGCATGGCATCATCGCCCACACTGTACATGATACTCTGTGGGTAAGCGGTGCCCACAGCCACTTCCCTTCATTCTGTATTTATTCTTTCTTTTATGTCATATGGATAGCAATGGAACAAGGCCACCATCACACTCTGATCAGCAGAGAGCAGAAAATCAACTCTATGAATCCATCCTGAATCTTGTCAGTGTTCTTCAAAATTCCCCTACATTTTTTCCTTGCAGAGCACTGAACTCGTTATGGAGAACTATCAGGGCAGAAGGCGAGGTGTGAATGGTCATCATGACTGTCCACTTGGCTGAACTGCAGGACAATATGCATGTTAATAGAGCTTGCCTCTGCTTGTGTCTGAATTTTCAGAGATTGCTTGGGGAAGGCTTGGACTTGAGTGGATAACTTAGTGAATAGTAAAATTCTGAAAGGTCTATTAGGAAGTGGGGTATTTTTAGAGACAGTGGGTCACTCTGAGCATGTCACAGACTGCTTCATCTTGGCTGTGTCTCCTTCCTGTCACTCCTTGTCTCTTCCTGGCTGCCATGTGGTGAACTGCTTTGCTTTGCCATGCCTGCCCAATGAGGTTGACCTCAGCACACACTGCAACTCCACTGATCTGACTGTGTCATTTCCATGTGTTCACAGTCGTCCTTGATTATTCATCACAGACATGGGTTCATAGAATCATTGTGAACATCAAAGTCAAGAATTTTCTATCACCGAAAAGCAACATCCTGGTGTAAAGCCCTCAGGATCCTGAACTTTCCCTATTCATAAGGCAACTGCCCAACCCTCTACTTCATCCATCATTTGTCATTTCATAGTTTATTTTCATAATAGAAATCACAGATGTTATAACCCATTACAAATGGCTCTGTTTTGACTAAGCACATGCCATTGACATCCATCTGCAATGGTGTGGGCACCATTAATTCTTCCCTTTCTGTGGTTGAGGATTCCCAGCTCAATATGAAAACTCTCCTAGTCTTCCCCATATCCCAGGACACCCTCAGAGTGTCTGATCTGAATGCAGTATCCCTGCAGGGGCAGCAGCTGCAGACAGAGTCCTGTTGTCTGTCACTTGTGTTTGGCAGGGACAGACCTGGTCACAGCTTCTCCTCTGCACTGTCTTTCCTTCACTCTGTCCATCTGTCATGTCATTTTCAGTGTCGTCTACTTAACTCTGAGCATTTTCTGGTCTCCTTCTACAGTCTTTTCTTTTTTGATAGCAATTTCAAAACCTGAGACACATTATTACATCACATGAATTCATTTTAATTTCTTTTTATATGTCTATCTCTTTTGAAAATATTCTGCTGCCTACTAGGATAACTTCACCACCCATAAAGTAACACTGTATCTATGAGAAGTGACAACAGGTCGTTTCCATTCTCCCCCACACCCACCATGGCTTGTTTGTCTCCTTCGTAAAGGAAGGTCTGTTCCTAGGTGGGCAGAACTGTGGAGGTGAGGTGGCCCTGGACTGGAAGGCTGCAGGGATCTATCTGGACACTGGGCACTGGACACCTAGTGGTCATTGATTCAAAGGGCTGTGATGCAGTGGTTTCCAGAGGCCTGAGAGCCTGGAGGAGTGCAAGGACAAAGGGACAGACTCTTCAATAAATGATGTCCCAAAGGGCCAGACTGACATGTCAGGAAAGAGTACAGGGTTCAAGGTCAAGGGTGTGGTGAGCTCTGGTGATGGCTCTTGAGTGAGTTAAGGGACAGATGCTGAGCAGCTGGCACAGAGTTCACTAACATAGCACATGGGCTCAACAGTAGAGAGGACTCAACTTGGACACTAGGAGCAAGTTGCTAGGCAGCTCAGGATGCATGTCCCTTTCTTTCCTAAGTTTGTCCAGGACTCTGTTCTGTCCCTGCTCTGCACCCCAGGGAGATGATTCTGTCCACATCCAGCTTTCCCTTAGGCAGACATTCCAGTCCAGGAAGGACAGAAGGCGCTGTGGAACACAAGAAAGTTCCTCTAGAGGACAAGACCTAGACTATGCACAGGTCATCCGTCAGTCTCCATTGGTGAGAACTTGGGTGGAAGGCGCTTGAGCTGCAAGGGAGGAGGGGACACCACTCGGTGTTGCAGCCTCAGGGGAGCATCTGAGGCCAGAAGGGGAGGGCAGCAAAGAGGAGGAAATGCTTCTTGTCTAAATTTCAAATATTTTTTAATAATCCATAAGAAAAAACAGGTTTTAAAAGAGGAGATGATAAAAATCAGGAGGAAATGGTCAACTTTATAGTCAACAATCTAGAAAACACAGGATATCATTTGCAGAAATTACACAAGCATGACCAGTCAGTGTTCACTAGTCTTCTCCTCAAATACTACGGACCAAGTGTAGCCCTGAATGAGTATCACAGCAGATTTTAAATGTCAATAGGAATTAAACCTTGTGATTTCCCCCGAATCTGGTAGCAGAGAGCAGAACTGACCAACCATACCCTGTCACCTCTCCTTCCTTGTAGGACACATGGCTGGCACTAGGACCAAGAAGCTGTGATGACCGTGCAGATGACATTCCCAGTATCCTTCCCTTTCTATTCTATGAGCATTTCACCAACACACCCATCACTCCAGATGACCAAAATCATGAACAAATAAATGGTGTTCCTTCCAGAGTCTGATTGCAGGACTTGGAAATACTTGGAAAAACAAAGAATTAGGCAGATCTAGGAAGGAGAATAAGGCCTCTATGCAACCAATCAGAAAGCAGTATGAAAGTTGGCAGCTCCGAGGACAGTGAGGATGGTGAGCCCCAGCTAGGAGCAGTGTGGTGGGCATGACTGAGGAGCAGCCATGCTGAGGCTAAGTCAGACCTTAGATGTGCACCACAGCTTGGGAGCTTGGTCCTCATGTAGGATGTTGGGAGGTTGTTGGATCTAAGAAGTGAAGTCTATTGGGAGGTCCCAATCCTGTCCCATCTGTGTTCTGACTTCCTTTCTCTTAACGTGGCCTCCCCCTCTAGCAGGCACTTCCACCATGGTGACGTTGCTGTAGAGGGGATACAGACAGGGGCTATCAGGTGTCTAGAGCATCCCCCATCCCCAGTCCTCTGAGCTGCACTGAAGAAGAGGTCACTTTGTCAGGCTGTCATGGACCCGGATGAGCTCCTGCAACATCTGCTCCAGGTCCTGAGCCTTCTGCCTTAGCTCTGCAGCGGACTCTGTCTTCGCACCCTCGTACAAATGCTTTGAGTCTTGCACAAGGCTGACCACATCCATCAGGATGGAGAGACCTGTGGTGGCTGCACCCATGATCCGGGCTTCTTTGGACATTGCCAGAGCTGTGCCTCCAAAGGCTTTCTCTACCTTTTTAGTGTTTTGGGCTGACACCCTCCCTGTGGTCATGAGATGCTTGGCATTAGTTTTTAGGTGAGAGTTAGCTTTGGCCAGCTTGATGGCATCAATGTTCTTCTTGATGTCTTCCAGGTTCTGGAAGCAATTCTTATATACAGAAACAATCTTAGGTGTACTCTCCTCCACAACTTCTTTAATGACCTCCTCTTGGTTCTTGCTGGTTGGCACCAGCTGGCTGGCTTTAGCTTCCTCTTTCGCCGTGATGACCTTTTCCACAAGGCTTGTAGAAACAGTAGTCACTGCTGCTGCCGCCCCCAGCCCCAAGCCTGTGGCTGAAAGTCCCAGACTGACTCCTGCTGTCACAGGTGCCAGAGCGAGACCAAGGATGGTCAGGACTCCGGACACAGCACCGGTAGATTTGGCCACCACTTGTGTGATGGTGCAGTCCCTGTGCACCTTGTCAATCTTGTCTGCAAGGGCGCGCAGCTTCCCGATCTGCTGCTCAAGCTCCAGTTTCACCTGAGGATAAACTTCCAAAAACCTTTTCTTCTCCTGCAGGTCATTTTGGACCTTGTTGTCATCACCTACATCAGTAGCCACTATGTTCTTACTAAGAGCTTCACACCAGTCATCTTTCTTTTTCCTGTAACAGGAGAGGACAACTGAGTGAGAAAGACAGCTTGTAGTTTAGATCTGTCCTGTGGAAACCACAGAGCATCTGCTCTCATGAAATGGCGGAGAGTGTTACAGTTGTATTGGATCTTCCTTATACCTATGAGAATTGACACACCACAATGTCTTGAATTGTTAAAAAGACAATGAGTTAAACCCATTCATGTGTCTTTTTAATTTATTTTATGTAGTATGAGTGTTTTGCATGTGCGCACACGTGCTTGAGTATGTGTGTGTGTGTGTGTGTGTGTGTGTGTGTGTGTGTGTGTGTGTGTGTGTGTGTGTTTACCATGTGCATGCCTGGTGCCAGTGGAGGGTAGAGGAAGGCATCATATCCCTAGGACTGGCTTTAGAGTCTGTTGTGAGCCATCATGATGGTGCTGGGAATCGAACCTGGTTCCTCTGGTGAGCAGCCAGAGTTCTTAACCACTGAGACATCTCTAGTCCCTTAACACACCTCTGTATTGCTAGATATTTAATAAAGATGGCTTCCCTTCCAGGTCAATGTTATCACTACTAAAATACTTTTCTGTAGGAACTCTAAACAAACACATAAAAGAGGATTTAGAGGAAAAAAATAATTCTTTGTTTTAGGAAAAGTTACTATTCCCTGTTTAGTTCACTGTCCCCCCACCCCCAAAAAAATCTTCTATGACCTTACTTGCTGAGATATGGCCTATGTCCTGCTGGTCAGAGATTTCCATGTTTGCTGGAGTACTTGGATTTTGAGAGTCTCCAAAGTGTATATTCCTAAGAGGGAAACCCTATATGGGAATTCTTTTTTCACTGCAGTGCTGTGTACATGTGTGATCTGGTGGGGCAGCTCACAGGTGAGATCCATCCACTCAAAACACAGCACAGAAAGTCCTTTTCTGGCTGTGAGTAGAAGTAAAAGAAACTTGAGCGGATTCCGCATTGATATGTGTCCTGTCCCCAAGAAATCTCACTGTGCCTCTACAAGTGTTTCAGTAGCAGGTAAAACTGAGTTCAGAACACGTAGGTTCCCTAGCAGTCCCCAGACTGAATTCCCAGCCTGAGAAAGGTGATGTGTGGTGGGATTTTTGCTGTCATTTCTGACCTGCAGGGGAACTAGACACTAAAGGCATGGACTCCAGGAGGGAGGCAGACCCCGGGTCCCTCTGGGGCTGTGTATATGATTAAGGCCCAACAAACTTCTGGACACAGAGGCTTATATGTTGACAAAATTTTCCCTTGAGTAAATATTACTTATTTCTAAACAACATCCAGAGTGTGGATCTGTCTTGGCTTTCCATGCCTTTCCTGTGTATGGTGGGTGTGCCCTGCCCAGGCTTGTCAAGAATCCTGTCAGGTTGTGAGACTGCCCTACCTCTGATACTTGGTACTCAATCAGGTTCCTGTGTCTAACTTCCGCGGTCTTAGGCCTTGACTCCCCTCAGGAGGATACCTGAGGTCAGCTGCCCAGTGCCCCTACTCTCTGCTGTCTACTGCCCCTCACTCCGCTTGTCCTCTAGAGTCCCCAGCTGAATGTATATCCAGAACTGTTCTGTCTCTTTCCTTAGAGCAACTGTCCTGAACAACATCTTCCTGACTGTTAACTTATATCAGAATAATTGTTCCTTCCCCTGGGAGCTTTCTTGGTGTGTGACACTCCATGTGAACTGTCACATGACTGCACCATGTCGTGAGGACAACAGTAGAATCCCCCTGAGGCCCTTGAAGAGGACTGTGGATGTGGCTAAGTTGGTAGAGTGTTTGCCATGCAAACATTGGCTCTGAGTTCAGTCTTCCAGAGTCCACATAGAAAGCCAGCTACTGGACATGGCCTGCAAACTCTATTTGGGGATGCAGAGTCATGAGGATCCTTGGTGTTCTCTGGTCATCCAGTCTAAACAAATTGATGATTTTCAGGTAGATAAAGGTAATTGTTCTTAAAGGGCCTGGAGAGATGGCTCCTTCATTCAGATCATGTACTTCTCTTCCAGGAAAAGTGAGTTTGGTTCCCACAACCCACACTTAGTGGCTCTAAGCTGAACGGTGTCTGATGTCCTCTTTGGCCTTCATTGCTAACACTTGGATAGGGAACTCACTCATGCCTCACTTAATTTCAATGATGTGGTCCCTTAAAGGCTCATTGTCTAAATACAGTCACCTGGGCTTAGGGCTTTTCCAAATGAGTTTAAAGACACCAGTCAGTCCACACCATTAGTGATACCAGTAAAATTATCTCATGTAGGGGTTGGAGATTTAACTCAGTTGTAGAACACTTGCCTATCAACCACAAGGCTATGGGTTTGGACCTAAGCTCTGTAATAAACAAAAAAAACCAAAAAACTTCAACACACACACACACACACACACACACACACACACACACACACACACACACACACACACACACAAGGGCACATAGAAATTAAAATAAAATCTTTTGTAAAAAATCAGCTTTCAATGAACACCTACAATGTGCTGGGCACGTATTTCATGCTGACCACGTACTTTATGCTGACCTGTTTCCTGAGGACAACAGAAAATTCTCCCATAAAGCCCTAGATGCAGCCTGAGGATGTGACTAAGCTGGTAAAATGTTTGCAATGCAAAGTAGATCTGAGTTCGTCTTGCAGGGGCCACAAAGAAATCCAGGTGCAGTTTTTAAAATCAAGCTACAGTTAACCTGACACCCAAACCACACAAAAATGCAACAAAGAAAGAGAATTATAGACCAATCTCCCACATGAACATTGATGTGAAAACACTCAATAAAATACTGACAAACTGAATCCAAGAACATATCAAAACAAAATCATGGGCTGGAGAGATGGCTCAGCGGTTAAGAGCGCTGGCTGTTCTTCCAGAGGTCCTGAGTTCAATTTCCAGCAACCACATGGTGCCTCACAACCCTCTGTAATGAGATGGTGCCCTCTTCTCGCCTGCAGGGATATGTGCAGACAGAACACTGTATACATAATAAATAAATAAATCTTAAAAAAAAAATCATCCACCATGATCAACCACGCTTCATCCCAGTGATGCAGGGATGGCTCCACATATAAGTCTGTCAATGTGATCTACCATATAAAGAAAATGAAAGAAAAACACCCACACGATAATCTCATTAGATGCTGAAAAAGCCTTTGACGAAATCCAACACCCCTTCATGATAAAGGTCTTGGAGACATCTGGGATACAAGGAACATACCTAAATATAATATAAGCAATACACAGCAAGCCGGCAGCCAACATCAAATTAATTAGATTGAAACTGGACAAAGCAGCTCCTTCCACAAGCTGTTGCCGCTCTACCACTTCATTCAGCTGGAGCTTCAGGTCCTCCTTGCTCCTTGTGTCCCAGAGGTACTCAACCACAGACTCAATGAAGCCTCTTCTCTCTAGATGGGAAGGAAAAGGAATATGGTTAGAGGACTGTGCATTGGCGCTTGAATGGCTTCGGGAACTAGCTTTGTAAATGTGGTTCTGAGCATCTGTCCCTTGAGGTAAATTTTGATGTCACTAGTGGAAGGAGCTGAGTTGTGTCCCTTAACTCATTTGTAAAAGTGAGGTTGTGAGTGAGGTTCTTAACCCATAGCATTAGGGTCCTTATAGCAGCCAGAAGAAACTCCCTCCCACCCTTTCCCCACTTCTCTATCTCCCCCCTCCTTTCTCTCTTTTCCTGCCTCTCTTCTTCTCTCCAGACACATGAGGGAGCCCATGGGCTAGCACAGGGTACAGACTTCTCTGCCCACCAGGAAGACAGAGCTCAGCAGTGCTAACCTGCCACACTTTGACTGTGGATGTTTGATTCCAGCAGAGTGAGAGAAGAGGTCTTTTCTTTTTAAATCACCTACCCAGTGTTGCTTTGCGATGGCATCCTGAGAAGACCAATGTACGAGAGCTGTGTTATGGTGCTTTGCAGAGACACATATCATATCATTTTTAGCTCAGACCAAGTAGGAAATGAGCTCCTAATACCCAGGAAGAGTGAGGAGATTCCATTGATGACTTCCATCTCCTATGTGCCTGTGGCATGGACCTTGAATGTGACTTTTCCCCTTGGTTTTTATTTTATGTATAGGAATCTTTGCCTGCTTGTATGTATGTCTTTGCACCGTGTGTGTGTGTGTGTGTGTGTGTGTGTGTGTGTGTGTGTGTGTGTGTGTGTGTTGCCCAAGGTGGGCCTTGGTCCCCTGGAGTGGCAGTTACAGACTGCTCTGAACCTGATGTGGGTGTTGGGAACTGAACCCAGGTCCTCTACAAGAGCAGCAAGTGCTCTTAACCACTGATCCACTCCAGCCTCAAACGTGACTATTGACACCAGAATGGTTAGTTATTAATCCCCAGTTTCAATCCACTGGACTAATGAATATCTTGGAAATCAGTAGATCTTATCTGGGCAGTTGTGAGGGGACTTCCAGTTATAGTAGAGCAGAATTGCTCTGAGCTAATGAGTGGTTCAAAGACTGAGCTGAGGCACCATGGGAAGGGGGGCCTGCTTGATGTCAGGAGGGCAGTTGGAATGAGTCTTTGGGTTGAGGGTCATCTTGTCTTGGACCTTTCATGTTACAGCTTTTTGTGTGCCATGATGTGAGCTCTCCTCCTGCTTCCCTTCCAGGATGGACCAAAATATGCAAAATTATAATAAATGTGCAATACTATAAGGAAAATAATGTTGTCATTAGTTACAACAATGACAAAGGTGAGTAATACCAGTTTAGAAACTGACTCATCATGAATAAATGAACGAATGGTCCACAGAGCCAATAGAAGAACCTTGAAAAGGAAATGCAGCCAGGCACAGTGGCGCATGCATGGGGAGACTGAGGCAAGTGGATGTATGTGAGTTCCACGTCCTGCTGGTCTACATAGTGAGTTCCACGACAGCTAGAGCGACAATGTCAGACCCTGTCTTGAAAAACAAAAAACATAAAAAGGAAATGGAATTGACAACACCAGAGGAAACAGCAGAGGAAGAGTGAGTATTCATGGATTATTCTATGCACGTCCATACGCACACACATATACATGCAAACACTCAACTCATTCAGAATCTAAATCCTTCACAATACTTTTAAGTGACCTTGGATTTTCATTTTTAATTGTCTCATTGTAATTGTAAGTATATATGTAACACAGTATGATATTTCATGGAAAATTAGTATGTTATTAGTTCAAACATTTGTCATTCAGCTAAGAATGATCAAAAGAGGGCTGGAGAGATGGTTTAGTAGTTAAGGGCCCTGGCTGTTCTTCCAGAGGACCCAGGTTCAATTCCCATCACTCATAGGTGTCTCATAACTGTCTGTAACTATAGCATTATGATATCCAGCCCTCTCATATAGATATACATTCAGGAAAAATCCAAGTTCACATAAAATGAAAATAAATCATTAGAAAAAAGAATGTTCAAAATTCATTTCTCACTATCACTACTACCTCTTCTGAAATATTCAATTAATTAGCATTTCTAATCTGTGAGAAATGCAATTCTGAAGTGATGGTGTAGACCCATAATCCCAGCACATCGAAGATGAGGCAGGGGGATTGTGAGTTTGAGGACAGCTTGAGTGACATAGCAAGACTTCCTTTGAGGGAAAGAGAAGAGAGAGAGAGGGAGGACAGAGAGAGAGGAGGAGGGAGAGATGCAAAAGGAAGAAGAAGAAAGGAGGAGGCATCCAGGGGCAGTCCCAGCAGTCCAGGCATTTATTCACGATGGCAGCAGAACAGGGGCGCTTTCCATGAAATGAGACCAACAGTGTAATGGCTGCAAATATTCTCAGGTCCCTTGAGGTCAGGTTCCAGCCCAAGTGACTTACCAACAATGTATGTTCTCAGGGATGTGGAGGTTATTATATTAAAGAGAAGGGAGTGAAGACGAGTTATTTGTAGCATGCCTGGTGGGTGTGCCTCTTACATTTGAAAATGACATTTCAAATGTCACACTACTAAAAATCAACTGTCAGTGAAGAGTATTCCTGTTGTGATAGAAATGCTAAGATCGGCAGCATATGGGGGTCGCTGGTAGGTGGGACCCTCCACGCTGACCTGTGGTTTCTTCATGTGTCAGGGGCTGATACCCCAGCACCTGTCAAGGTTTTCAGGCTGCCTCATTTAGTAAAAGGGAATATTTACCCTGAGGAATCCACATGCTTCCTAGCCTTCCTCAAGAATACCAGGGCCTGCTGGGTTCTCTGAGCTCCCTGCCTCTAAACTTTCCTCCCTCCCTTATTCTATTGAATGTTTTTTTCTTTTTTATTAACTCTATTTATTGTTAAAATGATGGGTTTCAAAAAGCCATACTCATTCAAGCTTATGTAAATTGACTATATTCACTCTGTACCATCTCCTGTTACTAGTCTGCCTTTGACTAAATAGTCCTCACTTTTCTTTTATACTGTGTGTGTGTGTGTGTGTGAGAGAGAGAGAGACAGAGAGAGAGAGAGACAGAGAAAGAGGGAGAGAGAGAGAGAGACAGAGAGAGAGAGACAGAGAGAGAGAGACAGAGAGAGAGAGAGATCTAGGTTCCATATTTGAAAGAAAACACTCAATATTTGTCTTCTAAGTGATAGATTCACAACACGCCCCCATGGTTGGGCATGCCCAGCAGACCTATTTTGACCAGTTCCGGGTCAAAATAGCCATTTCTGGGTCAAAATGTCTCATGTGACCAGGATCCTGTGGCTTTGCATGGTTGCATAAAGCACACAGCGCAGGCGTGGAGTAGCCACATGAGACTGTGTATACATGAGCCTCTGTATGCATGCACAACCCAGTCTTTATGAGCTGGTGCCATATTCCGGCTTCCTTCTTTATGCATGTGTCTTTCCGCAGGCCTGAGCACACCTGTCTCTCTCTTATCTTAATAAAACTCTTGTTAGTGGATTCTGTCGTGTTTCGCGACATTTCCTCACAGGGTAAGAGTGCCACCAAAATAACTAACACTAAGTCTGACTTATTTTGGTCAAAACACTGACCCACAGTTCCATCCATTTTCCTGAAGACAACATACTTTCATTCATCTTCAAGGATGAATGAAATTCCATGGTTAGTATACCACTTTGTCATCATGCATGTGGTCTGTGGATGTGCACGATTCTTCATTCCATATCTTAGTTACTGTGAATCACGCTGATAAACCAGGATGCACCAGCACCCCTCTAACACACTGATGGAGGTTCCCTTGGGTGTTCACCCTTGAGCTGGGTAACTGGGTCTTACGGAAGTTCTATTTTCATATTTTTGAGGAATCTCCATACTGATTTCCACAGTGGCCAGACGAACTTACATTCCCATGACGAACACGTGTCCCTCTCCCTGACTATCTGTTGCCTATTTCCTTAATGAGAGCCGCGCTGAGCGAGGTCACGTCTCTGCAGTTTTTTCTCTCTCATTCGTCAACACGACTGCTGTGCTGTGTGGGTTGGCCAAGTGCTGAGCAAATGACCTGACTGCCTAAGCAGCAGAGGTGGGGAGGAAGCCAGTGAACAGGGGGCTTGGAGATTGGTGTGGATCCAGGGCTGGTGTAGGGTGTTCCTGGGCAGAGTCACTCCAGAGTGGAGGTTTTAGTTCCTGTTTTATTGTTGTTGTTTGTTTTCTGGTTTCTGTTTCAAATTCAGATTTTTTTACATGACAAAAGAAAAAAAAATCAGGCCTTGCCTGAGGTAGGCACACCTGCTCTGGTCCTGGCTGTGAAGGGCAGGTGCCCTAACACAGCTTTGGGATGGGAACTGGGTCACTTGGAATTAATGGAGTGCAGGGAGAGGATGCAGCAGGCTGGAGCCTGCCTGTACACATGGGGACACAGGCCCTCGTGGTATAGGTAATTGAGGTGAGAGTCTCCAGGTAACATAGATGGACTGTGGACAAGGTCGCACTGGGGTGCAGTAACTTCCTGCTGAGGCAGTTAGAACAGGTGGGTTCCTGAGCTGGAGCAGAATGGGTTGCCTCCTCAGGGACAGCTCCCCAGCATCAGCTGAGAGCAAGCCTCCATGAGGTGGCTGGATGTTCCTGCTTCCTGTTCCTTTCATTCCTCCCTGCTCCCCTCCTGGCTTCCATTTTCCAGGAGGTGACTCCTGAGAATGTACCCCACGTCAAGACAGGAAGTAGGGACTTCTCTGAACCAGGACTGGGAAACTCCCTATGTTCCTCCTTGGGGTTCTCCTCCTGTATCCTTGACTCCTCAGCAGACACTCAGCAGGGAGGCTCTGGCAGTCCTAGGCCATGAGCAGGAGCAGAGAACAAGACTGGTTACCTGGGGAGCCCATGGCAGCTGCTGGGTCTTGGTGTCACTCAGGGAATCCTGACAGGTTTTCTTACAGCTCACCAGGAGTCCAGGCTACAGGAAGAAAAAAAAAACCTGTGGGACAGAATGGGGACAGGTGCTGTGACCAGGGATGTGGTGACCAACAGTTCTCTCAATGGTGAATGCAAAGGACCAGAAGAACTTGACCCTAAGCTTGCCTGCTCCCCTGGCTCTGTGACTGCTATTTAAAGAACTCAATCTGTGGCTCCAGCCCTGCTGCCCTCTCTCCAGCCAAGACAGAGGAATCTTGTCTTGTTGGGAACAATGGAGAAGGTGTCAGCTGGGGACACAGAGGTGGAGAAACAACAGACTGTGCACACAATGAGAGATGGAGCGTGCGGCTGTGAAGGCAATACAGACTCCATCTTAGGGTAGGGCCACCATCTTAGACCACCTGCTGTCCTTAGTTCCAGGAAGGACCTCAGGAATGTGCCATGACAACTCCAACAGATACAGGGCAGTGTGCTCCTGTAGACATTCTGTCTGCGGGTTATGGCCCTTGAAGCTATCTAGATAATGTTAGGATTCTGCCACTCCAACTTGATGACCACACATGTGCAATTCAGTAGCTAAGCAAGGGGTCCTCTGTCCTATGTCATCAGTGCCCTGCTTGATTGTGCAAATGTGGTCACACAATCAGCCCATGTGTGGTGTAGCTCTGTGAGCCCACCTGCTCATGTGCAGGGGAATCCTTAAAAAGCCAGACACAGACTGCTCCCCTCTCTTCTCTGCTCTCTCCTCCCCCCACTATCTCTCTGCCCATGTGTCTCCCCCAGGCCTGGTTACTCTCTTCTGTTGCCCCACCCTTCCTTCTAATAAAGTTCTGATGCTGGGTTTTGTTGTGTCTCGTGATCTTTTCACCTGGTAACAGTGCCATTTATCATTTTTTTAAAACAACAGATAATCCTATTGAGCAGCCCAGATAATCCTGCTCCACAAGTTGTGGTTTTCCACCAAAAGGTCTAACCCAATGGTTTTAAATGTGGTTTCTGTCCCAAAGTCTGGAACAATAGTTTCAAAAATTCACCTTGCCCCATATCCCTTCTGCCCAATTCCAAGTTGCCAAAGCATGTAATTCCCGGCTTGTGGTTTTTCCCTTTAAGAACCCTCTCTACACCTGGGCTCCCTGCTGCAGCTGCTGCATTTCCCTCCATTTGCTGTGGGGTGGCCCCTGTTCGAACCTTGCAATAAAAGAACTCTTATGTGCTTGCCTCAGAAACCGGCTCCTTGGTGGTCTCTGGGGGTTTCTTGAAATGGGTACAACACTGCAAGCCACAGGAAAATATAATGGAATTCAGTTACTACAACAAAACCTACTACTTGGAAAGTTCAAGGATGTTCCTGAAGGTCAAGCCATGGCTTAAGGAGTCTTGGTGATATTTTAGCTTTTGTATATATTGAGCTGGTTCCGGCAATGATTTTCTTGTATGTTATGTAAGTTTCCAAGAACTCCTCATAGTGTGTTTACCTGAAATATTCTCAAGCATCCTAGGCCATAACAGCAAACAGTCTCTTGACTTATGGTAAACAACTTTTGGAGCTATGCACCCAGGGGACAGCTAGGTGCACAGCTTTATTTCTTGTGCAAATGAAGACCAGACCCCCTTTTTCTCACAGCCCAAATGGCATTCCAGAGCAATTGACACAGAACAAAGGGCTTTTTGTACACCAGGTGCAATGTAGCTATGAGGCAGTCTTCCCAGCTCCATAGAAACCTTGTACAGGGGTGCGAGGTACAGGTCAGAGTAGCTTGTTTAACATGAAAGTGAGTAATGGGGAGAAGTGACCCTCTGTATTAGTCCACAGGCACATACTTAGCTAATGTGTGTGAGTCTTCAGTGTTGACTAGTGAGGACTTGGACCCAGGACACGCTAATTGACATCCCACTTTCAGATAACTGATCTCCACTATCTTAAAAACACAACTGCATTCCCTCCTCTTTATATTACATGTGTGCATCATTGTATGTATGTGTATGTTATAAATGCTACTTCTGTTTCCACAGCACTGCCTTGTGCCAAGTACCAAGTCCTCATCCTAGGAAGTTCATGGAATCCTTTGTGATTCCCACGGACCACACCCTCCTTGCTTCTGTGATTTCCTTGTCTTATCAGGATCTGAAATCCTACCTGGCCCTGGTCCTGCTTTGTGCTGCCTTTGATAACGGCTCTTCTGCCTGACTCCTGGACTTTGTGCTGTTCCTAATCCTTATGTAAACAGTAATGTAAAGGAGTTCTCATTGCCTGTTAGTGCCCCCATTTGAGATTATTTCCTTATGCTGTTTGTAGAAGTAGAAGGACTGGACGAAAGGGTGTTAACATCTAACACAGGCACTGTGTGAGGATGCTCATTCCTTCCTCTGACCAGTCCTCAGTATCTTCATAAAGAGACACACAGTCTGCACTGAGATTGCCTGAAGCTGAGGAAGGAATGAAAACACCTTTGGCAGTGTGGGTCGGAGGCATCAGCTCCTCCTGGGACCTGAGCAGGATGAGAGTGAACGACCTGTTGATATGGTGAGAGCTGAAGATAATGGTGTCTCACTCTCAGGAGTGCACTCTGTCCTTGTAACTGTTGACTTGGTATTCTTGCCCAAACCTTAACGTATGCACCTAGTCCAGACTGGCCTCAGACTCACTATGAAGACTAGGAGAACCGTGAACTCCAAATTAGGTCTGCTCCACCCAAGTATTAGGATCCCAGGTTTGTACCCCCCCCCAAGCCTTCCCATATTCACATGAAATCAAAAGGAGATATAAAGAGAATAGTTCAAAAACCACAAGAGAAAGTCAGGGTTTGAGATATGACAGGTGTTCTTAAGTCTCCCCAACCCCCAAAGTGAGACCCAGGGTCAGCTCCTCAGGACCAGCATCCTTCCTGTTCCATAATCCTAACTGGAACTTGAGACAATAGTGGACAGAGATGGAGTCATCTCTTCATTAACAGGCTAAAAAATCACATTAATACAGGCATCTATCTTAAAACTAATTTACTGGCCAAAGAATTTAAACATATGGAAGATGCCATTGATCCAGTTCTGGGAACATATCCCTGGAGCTGTTGGGCTGTGGAAGGTTGTGGAGTTTTGTAGTACAGCCAACAACACCCACTCAGGACTGTAATATTCCCAGGTGGGGCCACAGCCACCCACATGTCCAGCGGGCAGAGAATAGAGTGAATCCATGGAAACTTCGTGCAGGGCTTCGAGGTGCAGTTCAGAGTAGTTTGTTTAAGCTGAAAGTGAGTAGTGGAGAGAAGTGACCCCCTGTATTAGTCAGCATTCTCTAGAATAACAGAACTTACAGAATACATCTCTCTATATATATACAGAAAGGGGATTTATAGAATGACTCACAGGCTGTGGTTCAGCTAGTCCAACAATGGCTGCCTATGAATAGAAGGTTGAAGACTCCAGTAGCTGCTCAGTCACAAGGCTGGATGTCTCAGCTGCTCTTCAGTATAGGCTGGAATCCTGAAGAAGGAGGCTCTAATGCCAGGGAAGGAATGGACCTGCTATCGAGGTGAAAGCAAGAAGTCAAAGATGAAAAACTTCCTTCTTCTGTGTCCTCATATGGGCTTCCAGCAGGAGGCGTGGCCTAGATTAGAGTCAGGGCTTCCCTCCTGAAATGATGTGTGTTAATTGCATGTTTTCCCACCTCAAAGATCCGGCTTAGAAGTGGATTTTCTCATTTCATAGTAAGCAAAAAATCCTGACACAGGTGTGTCTCATATTTGGGTTTTAATTTAATCCAGATGTCGTCAAGTTGACAACAAAGATTAGCCATCCCACCACTCAACCAGAGTCCACTACCTCCAGAAGGTGCTCTGGCACCCAGACACAGAAATTGTTAGGAAATAAACCCTTTTGAAAACTTGAGGGACAAAGATTGAATCTTGTGGGACAAAGGTTGAAACTTGTAGGACAAATGTAGAGCTAAGTGTGACAGGAAACTATGTGTGTGCCTGTGTTTACGTGCGCTGTGTTGGGATGTTGTTTAAATTAGTTCAAACAAAAAAAATATTTTCACCATCTATACCTCAAGTATAACTCCTTGATAGTTCTGGGATTCAGGATGAAGGTCCTGGCTTTTCCCCTCTCAGTATCTCCAGGATCAGAGACAAGCTCAGTCTTCCTGGTACCCACTTTTCCATGGTCTCTGTGGAATTATTTATGTGCCAGACATCTAGCCACCAAAGAGAACAGTGCCTTGCTAGGGATGAGCAGAGCAGCCAATCCTAACTCTGGGATTATCTGATGAAAAAAGACTCTAAAAGGGAAAGTACTGTGCTCGATGTCACACAGCTGATTCTGACTTTGAGGGGAAAGTGATTTTTAGTAATTCCAAAGTTTCCAGAATATTCTTTGCTCATATAGACACATAGGTTGCCCCTCCCTGTACTCTGTTCTTTGATATTTCAAATACACAGCCTTTGGCACTGTTGGCAGATGTGCACCTTGCTCACTAGGTCCCCAGGCTGGCAGTCTTTCGCACCCAACACACAGACTGCAGAGAGGCTGGCTAAGGCCAGGGGTGTAGGCTGGACACCCACTAACTTAGTTCCTTCTGGTATGTGGAACAGGACACTCTTTTCTGGGCCTCAGTTTCCACTGTGGATCCTGCCATAGACACACACTCTGAGAGAGTCATGGTGCAGTCTCTGGGTTCCTTGTGCCTCACAAGTCTACATTTGCCACCATCTGTTCATGTGGGGACCTTAGGGACAACGCCAGGGTGGTCTTCACAATAAGATGGGTGTACTCTGGGCTCTCTTCTCTCTCCATTCACATCCTTCAATTCTTCCATTACCCTGAGGACACCCAGAACAACCACTTTCCCTCTGAGGTGCCCTAGTCATGTATCAGGCAGTCTGAAGCCATCTGTAAGGTGTCCCACAGTCTCTTGTGCTGACTTCTTAGGGAGACGAAAACACCCAGATTCCAACCTGGTTGCAAGTTCAGCCACAGGCTGATGAACTGTGACCTGGGCCAATTCCTAAATCATTTTAATAAAATTCGCAAAAGTCCTTTTTTTTTTTGGTTTTCTATTTTAGGTATTTCCATACTTAGGAAGAGCCTTCTTTTGGCTGAGTTAGATGGGACGTTGCAGTCCTTAGCAGTGTGTCCGAATCCCAGCTGCACATCTGAGTCACAGCCAGAGGCAAGCTCGGGGCCAATGTCCCAGCCTGAGAAGGGCAAGTGGAGTCACCTGCTGAGCAGCTGATGATCCCGTGGACGCCCCAGACAAGCCACTCACCTGCTGCCACCCTCAGTCTTGCCTTCTCCACAGACCCACTCAGAGGAGCGACCTCACACCCTTCTCATCTCATAGTGCTGGATGAATGTCTGTGGTCTCAGCCACCACTGACTCTGGGACCCTCTATAGATCACTCTCCAGCTCTGATGGACCCTGTCCCTCCTCCATGTACAAACCTTTCCATCCCCTCACCTGTCTTCTTGGGGCTACAGAATATGAATTCAATGTCAGTAACCAATGTGGATGGTTCAAATGAAAGTTTCCAGATGAATCTCAACTGACCTTCTAAGAGCCTGATTAGTTAATGAGAACTTCAATAGCTGTGGACTTTGGATGTTGCAGATCAAGGCCCTAATGACAGTTTTTCTCTGACTGCCTTTAGTCCCCTAAATATCTGTTCTTGGCCATTCCTGGTTCCAAAGGGCCAGACTGATATGTCAGGAAAGAGTACAGGGTTCAAGGTCAATGGTGTGGTGAGCTCTGGTGATGGCTCTTGAGTTAGTTAAGGGACAGATGCTGAGCAGCTGGCACAGAGTTCACCAACACAGCACATGGGCTCAACAGTAGACAGGACTCAATGAACTTGGACACTAGGAGCAAGTTGCTAGGCAGCTCAGGACGCATGTCCCTTTCTTTCCTAAGTTTGTCCAGAACTCCATTCTGTCTCTGCTCTACACTCTAGGGAAATGGTTCTTTCCACATCCAGCTTTCCCTTAGGCAGACATTCCAGTCCAGGAAGGACAGGAGGGGCTGTGGAACACAAGAAAGTTCCTCTAGAGGACAAGACCTAGGCTATGCACAGGTCATCCGTCAGTCTCCATTGGTGAGAACTTGGGTGGAAGGAGCTTGAGCTGCAAGGGAGGAGGGGACACCACTCGGTGTTGCAGCCTAGGGGAGCATCTGCGGCCAGAAGTGGAGGGCAGCAAAGAGGAGGAAATGCTTCTTGTCTAAATTTCAAATATTCTTTTTTTAAATTATTTTTTAATATATATATACATATATATATATATTATTTTACAATACCATTCAGTTCTACATATCAGCCATGAGTTCCCCTATTCTCCCCCCTCCCACCCCCTCCCCTTACCCCCAGCCCACACTGCATTCCCACCTCCTCCAGGACAAGTCCTTCCCCGAGGACTGTGATCAACCTGGTAGACTCAGTCCAGGGAGGTCCAGTCCCTTCCTCCCAGACTGAGCCAAGTGTCCCTGCATAAGTTCCAGGTTTCAAACAGCCAACTCATGCAATGAGCACAGGACTTGGTCCCACTGCCTAGTTGCCTCCCAAACTGATCAAGCCAATCAACTGTCTCACCTATTCAGAGGGCCTGATCCAGCTGGGGGCCCCTCAGCCTTTGGTTCATAGTTCATGTGTTTCCATTCATTTGGCTATTTTTTTTCAATAATTGAGTAAAACCGAAATTTATTATATGCCACAGTCGTCCTAGGGACCTCCATGCTATATATATATATATAGCCTCTATGGTTCTATGGGTTGTGGTCTGATTGTTCTTTATTTTATATCTAGAATCCACCTATGAGTGAGTACATACCATAACTGTCTTTCTGGGTTTGGGTTACCTCACTCAGGATGATTTTTTCTAGTTCCATCCATTTGCCTGCAAATTTCATGCTTTCATTGTTTTTCTCTGCTGAGTAGTACTCCATTGTGTATATGTACCACATTTTTTTTCATCCATTCTTCCGTTGATGGGCATCTAGGTTGTTTCCAGGTTCTGGCTATTACAAATAATGCTGCTATGAACATAGCTGAGCATGTATCTATATGGTATGAATCAGCATTCCTTGGGTATATGCCCAAGAGTGGGATGGCTGGGTCTTGAGGTAGTTCGATTCCTAATTTTCTGAGAAACCGCCATACTGATTTCCACAGTGGTTGTACAAGTTTACATTCCCACCAACAGTGGAGGAGTGTTCCCTTTGCTACACATCCTCTCCAACATTGGTTGTCATTGGTGTTTTTGATCGTAGCCATTCTAACAGGTGTAAGGTGGTATCTCAGAGTTGTTTTGATTTGCATTTCTCTGATGATTAAGGATGTTGAGCATTTCTTTAAATGTCTTTCAGCCATTTGTAGTTCTTGTTTTGTGAATTCTCTGTTTAGCTCTTTAGCCCATTTTTTAATTGGACTGTTCAGTACTTTGATGTCTAGTTTCTTGAGTTCTTTATATATTGTGGAGATCAATCCTCTGTCAGATGTGGGGTTGGTGAAGATATTTTCCCAATCTGTTGGCTGTCTTTTTGTCTTATTGACTGTGTCTTTTGCCCTGCAAAAGCTTCTCAGTTTCGAGAGGTTCCATTTATTAATGGTTGTGCTCAGGGTCTGTGCTGTTGGTGTTTTATTTAGGAAATGGTCTCCGGTGCCAATGCGTTCAAGAGTGCTTCCTATTTTCTTTTCTATTAAGTTTAGTGTAACTGGATTTATGTTTAGGTCTTTGATCCACTTGGACTTGAGTTTTGTGCATGGTGACAGATATGGATCTATTTGTAATCTTTTACATATTGACATCCAGTTATGCCAGCACCATTTGTTGAAGATACTTTTTGTTCCATTGTATAATTTTGGCTCCTTTGTCAAAAACCAGGTGTTCATATGTGCATGGATTAATGTCAGGGTCTTCAATTCAATTCCATTGGTCCGTATGTCGGTTTTTATACCAGTACCAAGCTGTTTTTATTACTATAGCTCTATAGTAGAGTTTGAGGTCAGGGATGGTGATGCCTCCAAGGGTTGCTTTATCGTATAGGATTCTTTTAGCTATCCTGGGTCTTTTGTTTTTCCATATAAAGTTGAGTATTTTTCTTTCCAAGTCTGTGAAGAATTGTGTTGGGATTTTGATGGGGATTGCATTGAATCTGTAGATTGCTTTTGGTAAGATTGCCATTTTTACTATGTTAATCCTACCCATCCATGAGCATGGGAGATCCTTCCATTTTCTGATATCTTCTTCAATTTCTTTCTTTAGAGATTTAAAGTTCTTATCAAAAAGGTCTTTCACTTGTTTAGTTAGTGTTATCCCAAGGTATTTTATATTATTTGTGGCTATTGTAAAGGGTGATGTTTCTCTGACTTCTTTCTCAACCCTTTTATCATTTGTGTATAGGAGGGCTACTGATTTTTTTGAGTTGATCTTGTATCCTGCCACTTTACTGAAGGAGTTTATCAGCTGTAGGAGTTCCCTGGTAGAGTTTTTGGGGTCACTTATGTATACTATCATATCATCTGCAAATAGTGAAAGTTCGACTTCTTCCTTGCCAATTTGTATCCCTTTGATCTCCTTTTGTGGTCTTATTGCTCTAGCTAGAACTTCTAGTACTATATTGAATAAATATGGGGAGAGTGGACAGCCTTGTCTTGTTCCTGAATTTAGTGGTATCGCTTTGAGTTTCTCTCCATTTAATTTGATGTTTGCTGTTGGCTTGCTATAAATTGCTTTTATTATGTTTAGAAATGTTCCTTGTATTCCTGATCTTTCTAAGACCTTTATCATGAAGGGGTGTTGGATTTTGTCAAAGGCTTTTTCAGAATCTAAGGAGATGATCATGTGGTTTTTTCTTTCAGTTTGTTTATATGGTGTATTACATTGACTGATTTTCGTATGTTGAACCATCCTTGCATCCCTGGGATGAATCCTACTTGGTCGTGATGGATGATTGTTTTGATGTATTCTTGGATTCGGTTTGCCAATATTTTGTTGAGTATTTTTGCATCAATGTTCATGAGGGAGATTGGTCTGTAGTTCTCTTTCTTTGTTGCATCTTTGTGTGGTTTGGGTATCAGGGTAATTGTAGCCTCATAAAAAGAGTTTGGTAGTGTTCCTTCTGTTTCTATTGTGTGGAACACTTTGAAGAGGATTGGTATTAGTTCTTCTTTGAAAGTCTGGTAGAATTCTGCACTGAAACCATCTGGTCCTGGGCTTTTTTTGGTTGGGAGACTTTTGATGACTGTTTCTATTTCTTTAGGGGTTATTGGTCTATTTAAATGGTTTATCTGGTCTTGATTTAATTTTGGTATGTGGTATTTATCCAGAAAATTGTCCATTTCTTCCTGGTTTTCCATTTTTGTGGAGTACAGGTTTTTGAAGTATGATCTGATGATTCTCTGGATTTCCTCATTGTCTGTTGTTATGTCTCCCTTTTCATTTCTGATTTTGTGAATTTGGGTGCTCTCTCTTTGCCTTTTGGTTAATTTGGCTAGGGGTTTGTCTATCTTGTTGATTTTTTCAAAGAACCAACTCTTTGTTTCATTGATTTTTTGTATTGTTCTCTTGTTTTCTATTTCATTGATTTCAGCCCTCAATTTAATTATTTCCTGGCGTCTATTTCTCCTGGGTGAGTTTGTTTCTTTTTGTTCTAGAGCTTTCAGTTGTGCTGTTAATTCTTTGGTATGGGATTACTCCATCTTCTTTATGTGTGCATTTAGAGCTATGAATTTTCCTCTTAGCACTGCTTTCATAGTGTCCCATAAGTTTGGGTATGTTGTAATTTCATTTTCATTGAATTATAGGAACTCTTTAATTTCTGTCTTTATTTCTTCCTTGACCCATTGATGTTTCAGGTGGGCATTATTCAGTTTCCATGAGTTTGTGGGTTTTCTATAATTTTTGTTGTTATTGAGGTCTAACTTTAAGGCATGGTGGTCTGATAAGATACAGGAGGTTATTCCAATTTTTTTGTATCTGTTGAGATTTGTTTTGTGTCCAAGCATGTGGTCAATTTTTGAGAAGGTTCCATGGGGTGCTGAGAAGAAGGTATATTCTTTTGTGTTAGGATGGAATATTCTGTAGATATCTATTAGGTCCATTTGAGTCATAACATCTGTTAGGTCCTTTATTTCTTTGTTAAGTTTCAGTCTGGTAGATCTATCTTTTGGTGAGAGTGGTATGTTAAAATCTCCCACTACTAATGTGTGGGGTTTGATGTGCGTTTTAAACTTTAGTAGTGTTTCTTTTATGAATGTGGGTGCTTTTGTATTTGGAGCACAAATGTTTAGAATCGAGACTTCATCTTGGTGGATTTTTCCCGTGATGAATATGTAATGTCCATCCTGGTCTCTTTTGATTGATTTTAGTTTGAAGTCTATTTTATTAGATATTAGGATAGCTACACCAGCTTGTTTCTTAGGTCCATTTGCTTGGAAAGCCTTTTCCCAGCCCTTTACTCAGAGGTAGTGTCTGTCTTTGGAGTTAAGGTGTGTTTCTTGTATGCAGCAAATGGATGGGTCCTGTTTTCTTATCCATTCTGTTAGCCTGTGTCTTTTTATAGGTGAGTTGAGACCATTGATATTGATGGATATTAATGACCAGTGATTGTTAATTCCTGTTATTTTTTTTTGGTTGTGTTGTGTTGTCCTTCTGTGGTGTATGTTGGTGTGGGATTATCTACTGCTTGATTTTTCATGGATGTGTTTAGCTTCTTTGGGTTGAATTTTCCCTTCTAGTGCTTTCTGTAGGGCTGGGTTTGTGGACAGGTATTGATTAAATCTGGTTTTATCCTGGAATATTTTGTTTACTCCGCCTATGGTGATTGAGAGTTTTGCTGGGTATAATAGTCTGGGTTGGCATCCGTGGTCTCTTAGTGTCTGCATGAGGTTTGTCCATGATCTTCTAGCTTTCATAGTCTCTATTGAGTAGTCTGGTGTTATTCTGATGGGTTTGCCTTTATATGTTACTTGGTCTTTTTCCTTTGCGGCTCTTAATAATTTTTCTTTGTTCTGTGTGTTTAGTGTTTTGATTATTATGTGGCAAGGGGACTTTTTTTTTGATCCAGCCTATTCGGTGTTCTGTAAGCTTCTTGGATCTTCATAGGTATTTCTTTCTTTAGGTTAGGAAAGTTTTCTTCTATGATTTTGTTGAATATATTTTCTGTGCCTTTGAGTTGGTATTCTTCTCCTTCTTCTATCCCTGTTATTCTTAGGTTTGGTCTTTTCATGGTGTCCCAAATTTCCTGGACGTTTTGTGTTACGACTTTTTTGTCTTTAGTGTTTTCTTTGACTGACAAATCTATTTTCTCTATCGTGTCTTCAGTGTCAGAGATTCTCTGTTCCATCTCTTGCAATCGGTTGGTTATGCTTGTTTCTGTAGTTTCTGTTTGTTTAGTCAGGATTTCTATTTCCAGCATTCCCTCAGCATGTGTTTTCTTTATTGTCTCAAATTCATTTTTCAGATCTTGGAATGTTTCTTTCATCTGTTTAATTGCTTTTTCTTGGCTTGATTTGATTTCTTCCCATTTTTTGTTCGTTTTTTCTTCCATTTCTTTAAGGGAGTTTTTTATTTCCTCTTTAATGGAGTTTTTCATTTCCTCTTTACGGGAAGTTTTTATTTCCTCTTTAAGGGAGTTTTTTATTTCCTCTTTAAGGAAAGTTTTTATTTCCTCTTTAAGGTAGTTTTTAATTTCCTCTTTAAGGAAAGTTTTTATTTCCTCTTTGAGGGAATGTTTTATTTCTTCTTTAAGGGCCTCTATCATCTTCGTAAAGTCATTTTTAGGGTTGATTTCTTCTGTTTCTTCTGTCATGGTATGTTTAGGTCTTGCAGGTGTAGAATCACTAGGTTCTGATGTTGCCATATAGGTCTTTATGTTATTGCCTGTATTTTTGCGCTGGCGTCTACTCATCTCTTCCTCTGTGCAGTGCAGGTGGTGTCTGTGTCTGAGAGTGCCTCTCTTGTTCTAATTTTTAGTCTTGGTTTAGTAGGGGTTCTTGGTTAAATTGGTGCTATTGGGCTATTTCTTCAGGGGCAGCTGATTTCAATCGGTGAATTATATACTTATGATTCTGGTGATCTGGTTTGGTGGCTGGGTAGCGCCTTCTTCTGTGTTCCCAGGTCACGTTTTGTTCCTTTGTCAACTCCTCAGCTGATCTTGTTTCTTCAGACTTTAAACTGTAGGCATCTGAATCCTCTCCCAGATGGGTTTCAGCTGAGTAGGGTAGTCTCACCAACACCTCCAAGTTGTTGGGTTTCACAGGATCAGCAGCTGGGCCCTGGGTTGTCCTCAGACGGAGTGTTCAGATTCGTTCTGGTTCCAACCCATGGAGATAGCTTCTTCCCCAGGTGTTGGGGTTAGGGGCGTCCCTGTTCCAAGCTGCGTCTGCTTGTCTCCGTCCCTGGGTCTGTCTACCTCTGCCGTCTTCCGCCGGGCCTGTATGTCCCTGTCAGCTGCCGCTGGGTCTGTCTGCCTCTGGGGGCCGCCACTGGGCCTGTATGTCTCTGCCGGCTGCCACCGGGCCTGAATGTCCCTGTCGCCCGCTGCCGCCGGGCCCGTCTACCTCTGCGGGCCGCCTCCGCCGGCCTACCTGCATCTGCTTGTCTCTGCTGCTGTGCCTGTCTACCTCAGCGGGCCGCAGCTGGGCCCGTCTACCTCTGTGGGCCGCCGCCACAGGCCTACCTGCATCTGCTTGTCTCCACCACCGGGCCCGTCTCTCAAATATTCTTGTTAAACCGCAAGAAAGAAAACAGTTTTTAAAAGAGGAGTTGATAAGTATCAGGAAACAATTATCATCTTTCAGCAATCCAGAAAACACTTGATATCATTTGCAGAAAACACACAAACATGACAGGTCAGTGTTCAGAAATATATTCTTCAAATACTATGGACCAAGTGTAGCCCTTCATGTGTATCTCAGCAGATCTTTTCCAGTTCTAGCAGATTTTAAACATCAATAGGAATTAAACCTTGTGATTTCCCCCAAAATTTGGTTGCAGAGAGCAGAACTCACCAGCCATACCCTGTCATCTCTCCTTCCTTGTAGGACACATGGCTGGCACTAGGACCAAGAATCTGTGATGACCATGCAGATGCAGATGATATTCCCAGCATCCTTTCTTTTCTACTCTCTGAGCATTTCATCAAAAGACCCATCTCTCCACACGACCAAAAACATGAAGAAAGAAATGGGGTTTGTTGTTGGTTGTCTTTGCTCTTTTGGCTCTTTTGAGGGGTCCACCACCCAGCTCCCAAATAAATCACACAAGATGCTTAGTATTTTTTATGAATGTCTGGTCTTAGCTTGGCTTGTTTCTAGTCAGCTTTTCTTAACTTAAATTATCCAGTCTACCTTTTGCCTCTGGGCTTTTTCCTTTTCTTACTTCTGTAATCTTACTTTCACTCTTACTCCGTGGCTTGCTGTGTGGCTGTGTGGCTGTGTGGCTGGCCCCTAGTGTCCTCCTTTCCTTCTTCTCTTGCTCTTTCCTTTTTTCCTTCCCGATTCTGTTTCTATATATTCTCTCTGCCTGCCAGTCCTGCCTATCCTTTCTCTTGCCTTGCTATTGGCTCTTCAGCTTTTTATTAGACCATCTGGTGTTTCAGACAGGCACAGTAAGACAGCTTCAAAGAATTAAACAAATGCAGCATAAAAGAATGCAGCACATCTTGGCATCATTAAAATAGGTGCTCCACAGCATAAACAAATGTTAACACGTCTTAAAATAATATTCTACAACAGGGGTTCATATCCAGAGTCTGATTGCTAGAATTGAAAATACTTGGAAAGAAAACCTAGAGAATTAGGCAGAAAAAGGAAGGAGGAGAAGGTTTCTATGCAAACAATCAGAAAGTAGTGGGAAACTGGACATTGAGGATGGTGAGCCTCAGCTGGGAGCAGTGTGGTGGGCATGACTGAGGAGCAGCCATGCTGAGGCTAAGTAGGCCTTGGATGTGCTCTGCAGCTTGGGAGCTTGGCCCTCATGTGGGATGTTGGGAGGTTGTTGGATCTAAGAGGTGGAGTCTATGGGAGGTCCCAAGCTTGTCCCATTGTGTTCTGGCTTCCTTTCTCTTAACGTGGCCTCTCTCTCGAGTAGGCGAAACTTCCACCATGGTGACATTGCTGTAGAGGGAATACAGTCAGCGGCTATCATGTGTACATGGCTCTGTCCAGGGCACCCCCATCCAAGTCCTCTGAGCTGTAAAGAAGTCACTGAGTCAGGATGCCATGGATCCAGATGAGTTCCAGCAACTTCTGCTGCCTCAACTCTGCAGTGGACTCTGTCTTTGCACCTTCATACAAATGTTTTGAGTCTTGTACAAGGCTGACCAAATCCAGCACCAGAAAGAGACCTGCAGTGGCTGTACCCGTGATCTGGGCTTCTTTGGACATTGCCAGAGCTGTGCCTTCAATTGCTTTATCTACCTGTCTAGTGTTTCGGGCTGACACCCTCCCTATTGTGATCAGATGCTTTGCATTAGTTGCTAGGCGAGAGTTAGCTTTGCCTGCTTGATGGCATCAATGACTTTCAGGTTATGGAAAGAATTCTCACATAAGGAAACAAGCCTGGGAGTGCTCTTCTCCAAAACTTCTTTAATGGCCTTTTCTTTGTCCTTGCTGGTTGGCACCAGCTGGCTGGCTTCAGCTTCCACTGACGCCGTGATGACCTTTTCCACAAGGCTTGTAGAAACACTAGTCACAGCTGCTGCCACCCCCAGCCCCAAGCCTGTGGCTGAAAGTCCCAGACTGACTCCTGCTGTCACGGGTGCCAGAGCGAAACCAAGGATGGTCAGGACTCCAGACACAGCACCGGTAGATTTGGCCACCACTTGTGTGATGGTGCAGTCCCTGTGCACATTGTCAATCCTGTCTGCAAGGGCGCGCAGCTTCCTGATGTGCTGCTCAAGCTCCAGTTTCACCTGAGGATAAACTTCCAAAAACCTTTTCTTCTCCTGCTGGTCATTTTGGAGCTTGTTGTCGTCACCTGCATCAGTAGCCACTATGGTCTTAGCGGGAGCTTCATGCAAGGCATCTTTCTTTTTCCTGTGACAGGATAGGACAACTGAGAGAGGAAGACAGCTTGTAGGTAAGATCTGTCCAGTGGAAACCACAGAGCATTTTCAGTAAATGAAATGAATGAGGGAGAGTGTTACAGTTGTACAGGATCTTTCTTATGACAATGACAGGACTTGACACACTACAATGTCTTTAATTGTTAAAGAGACAGTGTTTTAAAACCCATCCTAATGTGTCTTTTCGATTTTTTTATTTTATGTGTATTAGTGTTTTATCTGCACACATGTGCGCAGCTGTGTGCGTGTGTGTGTGTGTGTGTGTGTGTGTGTGTGTGTGTGTGTGCGTGCGCGCGCGCCTTGTGAATGCCTGGTGCCAGTGGAGGGCAGAGGAAGGCATCAGATCTCTAGGACTGTCTTTACAGTCTATTCAGATCCATCAAGAGTCTGCTGGGAACTGGACCCTGGTCACCTAGAAGAGCAGCCAGTGCTCTTAAACACTGAGACACCTCTTGTGCCTTTAGCACACTTTTTTATTGCTAGACATCTAGTAAAGATGCCTTCCCTTTCAAAGTCAGTGTTATCACTACCAAAATACTTCTCTGTAGGAACTCTAAACAAAGACAGAGAATTGAAGTTAGAGAAAAAATAACCCTTTGTTTTAGGAAAAATTAGTGTTACAGGTAAAGTTAACTTTCCCCAAAGAAAAACCTTTTATGGTCTTAACTGCTGATACAATACCTATGTACCCAGAATGTCATGCTGGTCAGCAATGTTCACCTTTGCTTGGGGACTTGGGTTTTCAGAATCTGTAAATTGCACATCCCTGAGACAGAAACACTATACAGGCCATTCTTTGAAGCTAGAGGTCTTTTTATACTGCATTTGTGTGTACCCCTCAGCTGGTGGGGCAGCTCACAGCTGAGATCCATACACTCAAAATACAGCACAGAAAGTTCCCTTCCAGCTGTGAGCAGAAGGCAAAGAAACATGAGTGGATTCCTCATTTACATGTGTGTCGCACTGCCAAGAAATCCATTTGTTGCTGGAGGGCTTCTCTCCAGGTTCCCCAAGCCCTGCAGTCCCACAATCCACGTATAAAATAATCACTCAGACGCTTATATCATTTATAAACTGTATGGCCGTGGCAGACTTCTTGCTAACTGTTCTTATATCTTAAATTAACCCATTTTTATAAATCTATACCTTGCCATGTGGCTGGTGGCTTACTGGCGTCTTTACATGCTGCTTGTCCTGGCGGTGGCTGCAGTGTCTCTCCCCTCAGCCTTCTGCTTCCCAGAATTCTCCTCTCTCCTTGTCCCACTACTTCCTGCCTGGCCACCTACTTCCTGCCTGGTCACTGGCCATCAGTGTTTTATTTATATAGAACGATATCCACAGCATTTCCCCTTTTCTTCTTTTTTTAAAAAGTAAGGTTTTAACTTTAACATGGTAAAATTACATATAACAAAACAATTATCGAGCAAGAATTACAGTTACAATATTAAAGAAGATGTCCTATCTATCTTATATTTGTGAATTTAAGGTTTTATATCTAATTTATCTTTTATCATAACTGAGGAAATTACAACTATCTAGTTTTCAACTACATCAAAGACCTGAGAAGGAACATAATGGTACCTGAGAAATGGTAGATGCATGCAAGCAACTTTCAGGAATCTTGCAAGAGTAGACCAAGACAGCTGGCAGCCTGGACAGTCACCTAATGTTTCTCAGCATTGTTGGTGCATTCAAATTGGCTACAGGCCTAGAGTATCTGACAGACCATTTTCAGAAGCAGGAATGCTGAAAGACCATCTTACCCTGTCTTGGCAGAGTACAGTGGTCGCTTTCCTTGTGTCCTGCTTGTCCAGAAAGGACAGCATTGCATTCGTACTGTCAGCAGTCAAGGCAAGGGCAGTTCTTTGCCCAGTAGGCCATTTTGTGCCAAGAAGACAAACTTCCAAATGGAAATGTCTTAGAAGCCCAACATTCTCTCGGGATCAAATTGGTGCAGCCAGGAGCAATTGTGTCTCATGTCAACAGAATTCTAAGTTATTTAAATGCCATATTCTCTAGGACTATGAAGTGTTTGAAGATTACCTATCTATCTGAAATATATCTATGTATATCTAGAAGACTTAACTAACATGGCTACAAATATGATTATCATAGATGACTAATTATTAATCTATTTTTTAATTATCCATTACAATTTTAAATGAGTTAAACATAATACCTCAAACAAGAATGGAAATATATATATATATATATATATATATATATATATATATATATATATATATATATATATACAGTATACCAAAATTAGCTTCAAGTTTGTATCAATAAACTAAAATTTATACCAGTGTAAAACATTTTTTTTTTTTTTTGGTTTTTTTGAGACAGGGTTTCTCTGTGTAACTTTGCGCCTTTCCTGGAACTCACTTGGTAGCCCAGGCTGGCCTCGAACTCACAAAGATCCGCCTGCCTCTGCCTCCCGAGTGCTGGGATTAAAGGCGTGCGCCACCACCGCCCGGCCTGTAAAACATTTTAAACATAAACTAAAATCTATACCAATGTAAAACATTTTAAACAAGTTGTTCTTTAAAAGTAGGTTCATTAATCTACCCTTTTATCTTATCATCTCTATATCCTCCTATATATCCATATCATATCCCCTTTTCTTTTTTATAAAGAGATCACATTTATAATCAACCTGTTTTAAATAAAAATATTGTTTTTTCTCTGTCCCACACCAGAGGGCTCTTCTGATTTGGGACACAAGAACCTTGTACAGGGGTGCGAGGTACAGGTCAGAGTAGCTTGTTTAACGTGAAAGTGAGTAATGGGGAGAAGTGACCCTCTGTATTAGTCCACAGGCACATACTTAGCTAATGTGTGTGAGTTGTCAGTGTTGACTAGTGAGGACTTGGACCCAGGACATGCTAATCGACATCCCACTTTCAGATAACTAATCTCCACTATCTTAAAACCACAGCCGCATTCCCTCCTCTTTATATTACATGTGTGCATCATAGTATGTGTGTGTATGTTATAAATGCTTCTTTTGTTTCCACAGCACTGCCTTGTGCCAAATACTGGGTCTTCATCTTAGTAAGTTTATGGGGTCCTTTGTGATTCCCACGGACCACACCTTCCTTGCTTCTGTGATTTCCTTGTCCTATCAGGACCTGAAATCCTACCTGGCCCTGGTCCTGCTTTGTGCTGCCTTTGATAACGGCTCTTCTGCCTGACTCCTGGACTTTGTGCTGTTCCTAATCCTTATGTAAACAGTAATGTAAAGGAGTTCTCATTGCCTGTTAGTGCCCGCATTTGAGATTATTTCCTTATGCTGTTTGTAGAAGTAGAAGAACTGTGTTAAAGGGTGTTAACATCTAACACAGGCACTGTGTGAGGATGCTCATTCCTTCCTCTGACCAGTCCTCAGTATCTTCATAAAGAGACACACAGTCTGCACTGAGATTGCCTGAAGCTGAGGAAGGAATGAAAACATGTTTAGCAGTGTGGGTCGGAGGCATCAGCTCCTCCTGGGACCTGACCAGGATGAGAGTGAACGACCTGTTGATATGGTGAGAGCTGAAGATAATGGTGTCTCACTCTCAGGACTGCACTCTGTCCTTGAAACTAATGACTTGGTGTTCTTGCCCAAACCTTAAAGTATGCACCTAGTCCAGCCTGGCCTCAGACTCACTATGAAGACTAGGAGAACCATGAACTCCAAATCTTAGGTCTGCCCCACCCAAGTGTTAGGATCCCAGGTTTGTGCTCCACCCCAAGCCTTCCCATATTCACATGAAATCAAAAGGAGATAGAAAGAGAATATTTCAAAAACCACAAGAGAAAGTCAGGGTTTGAGATATGACAGCTGTTCTGAAGTCCCCTCTGCAATGTGAGACCCAGGGTCAGTTCCTCAGGACCAGCATCCTTCCTGTTCAGTAATCCTAATAGGAAGTAGAACATTATCTGACAGGGATGGATTCATCCCTTCATTGGCAGGCTCAAAAAAAAAAATCACATTAGTAGAGAGATCCACCTTAAAACCAATTTACTGGCCAAAGAATTTAAACATCTGGAAGATGCCCATTGATCCAGTTCTGGGAACACATCCCCATTGTAGCTGCTGGGCTGTGGAAGGTTGTGGAGTTTTGTAGGACAGTCAACAACACCCACTCAAGACTGTAATATGCCCAGGTGGGTACACAGCCACCCACATGTCTAGCAGGCAGACAACAGAGCTAGTCCAAAGAAGCCTTGTACAGGGGTGCGAATAGCTTGCTTAAGGAGAAAGTGAGTGGTGGAGAGAATTGACACTCTGTATTAGTCAGTGTTCTCTAGAGTAATAGAACTTACAGAATCTCTCTCTCTCTACACACACACACACACACACACACACACACACACACACACACACACGGAAAGGGGATTTATAGAATGACTCACAGGCTGTGGTTTGCCTAGTCCAACAATGGCTGCCTATGAATAGAAAGTTGAAGACTCCAGTAGCTGCTCAGTCCACAAGGCTGGATGTCTCAGCTGCTCTTCAGTACAGGCTGGAATCCTGAAGAAGGAGGCTCTAATGCCCTTGAAGGAATCGAGGTCAAAGCAAGCAGGCAAAGATCAAAAACTTTCTTCTTCTGTGTCCTTGTATAGGCCTCTAGCAGAAGGTGTGCCCTACATTAGATTCAGGGTTCCCTTCTCAGAAGATCTGTAGTAAAGGCATATCTTCAAAGATCCACATTAGAAGTGGGTCTTCTCATTTCAAATTAATCAAAAATCCCCCACAGGTGTGCCCATATTTGGGTTTTAATTTAATTCCAGATGTAGTCACGTTGACAACCAAGACTAGCTTTCACATGTCTCAACCAGATCCACTACCTCCAGGGTGTGCTCTGGCATCCAGACACAGAAATTGTTAGGAAATCAGCCCTTTTGGAAACTTGAAGGACAAAGGTTGAAACTTGAGGGACAAATGTAGAGCTAAGTGCGACAGGAAACTATGTGTGCACCTGTGTTTAATTGCGCTGTGTTGGGATGTTGTTAAAATTAGTTCAAATGAAAAAAGTTTATTTTCACTATCTATACCCTAAGTCCTTGATAGTTCTGGGATCCAGGGTATGGGATCCTCTCGCCTCTGAACATCTCTGGGATCATAAAGAAGCTCAGGCTTCGTGGTACCCACTTTCCCATGGCATCTGTGGCATGTGTGCCAGACATCAGGGCACCAAGGAGAACAGTACTCTGCTAGGATATGCAGAGCAGCCAATCCTCACTCTATCTGATGAAAAAGAGAGATTCTGAGGGGAAAAGTACTGAACTCAATGTCACACAGCTAATTCTGACTTTGAGGGAAAAAGTGATTTCTTTTCATAGTTCCAAAATTTCTAGAATATAATTGACTTGTATAGACACATAGGTTGCCCCTACCTGGACTCTGCCCTTTGATCTTTCAAATATACAGGATTGTGCACCTTGCTCTCTGGGTCCCCAGGCTGACACTCTTTCTACCCAACAAAGAGACTGAAGAGAGGCTGGCTAAGACCAAGGGTGCAGGCTGAACATCAGCTGCTATAGTTCCCTCTAGTACGTGGAACAGGACACGCTTTTCTGGACTTCAGTTTCCACTGCGGAACCTGGCACATATAACATGTTCTGAGACAGACATGGTGCAGTCTATGTGGCAATATCTTAGGGCTACCTCCAGGATGGTCAAGACCCAAGGATGGGTGGACTCTGGGTTCCCTGTTCTCTCTATTAACATCCTTCAGTTCCTCCATTTCCCAGAGGTCACTCAGAACAACCACTTTCCCTCTGAGGTGCCCTAGTCATGTATCAGGCAGTCTGAAGCCATCTGTGAGGTGTCCCACAGTCTCTTGTGCTGACTTCTGAGGGAGAGGAAAACACCCAGATTCCAACCTGGATGCAAGTTCAGCCACAGGCTGATGAACTGTGACCTGGGCCAATTCCTAAATCACTTTAATAAAATTCAACAATAGTCCCTTTAAAGATATTTCCATACTTAATAAGAACCTTATTTTGGCTGAGTTAGGTGGGACACAGCGGTCCTGAGCAGTGTGTCCGAATCCCAGCTGCACATCTGAGTCACAGCCAGAGGCAAGCTCGGGGCCAATGTCCCAGCCCGAGAAGGGCAAGTGGAGTCATACCTGCTGAGCAGCTGATGATCCCGTGGATGCCCCAGACAAGCTACTCACCTGCTGCCACCCTCAGTTTTGCCTTCTCCACAGACCCACTCGGAGGAGCGACCTCACACCCTTCTCATCTCATAGGGCCGGATGAATGTCTGTGGTTCATCCACCACTGACTGTGGGACCCTCTATAGATCACTCCCCAGCGCTGCTGGGCATGGTGCCTCTTCCGTGTACAAACTGTTTCCTGTGCCCTCACCTCTCTTCTTGAGGGCACAGAATGTGACTTCAAGGTCAGTAACAAATGTGGATGGTGCAAATGAAAGTTTTCAGAAGGAATCCCAACTGAGCCTTCTAAGATCCTAATTAGCTAATGAGAACTTCAAGAGCTGTGGAGAAGTTGGAATGTTGCAGATCAAGGGCCTAATGACATTGTGTCTCTGACTGTCTTTAGTCCTTTGAATATCTGTTCCCCGCCACTGTTGTGTTGGATTTAGCATCCCTTGACTAAGAGATAAAAACCATTTGGGATGTATTAACTTAGCAGACCACTAGCTTCCACCAACCCTCAAGCTCAGCACATAGGCAGATGGCATCTGATGCTTATAACAGTCTCTGATGTTTCCAAAATAGTCTTTGAAACGTGTTTACTTATGGTTTTCTGTCTTCTGCTACTATAACAGCTTCATGAAATGGTTACCATGTTGAAAGACAGATTTGCGGTAACTTAACTCTGTGTTCCTGGGCCGTGGTCCCTCCTATTTGGCTCCAGCTCAACACTGTCTTATCCTCTTTGAGGTGAGAGTTGGATCTTTGGGTTGACAATGGTAATGAGCAGCTGCCTTCCATCCCTAAGCCCAGGCTTGGGACTTGATGTCAATTCCTGTCATTCTTTGTCCCAGTATCAATTCACCTGATGTCCCAGGTAGAGGAGAGGGTTCAATTCACCCTGGCTGTGTATCTCCTTCCTGTGAGGCAGGACCTAGCTCATTGTAGACAGTAAGAGAAAAGATCCATGGTGAAAGCTCTAAGTGCTGTCCTCTGGGTCAATGATATTAGGCTGACTGCTCTCCCTCCCTCCATCCCTTCATTCCTCCCTCAAAGCTCTTAGGATTGCCACCAAGGTCACTGCTCCTTTCACAACTTAACCCTTGGCCATCCTGATACTGCCTACAGCTTAAACTGAGTATACAAAAACTGCAAAGTAAGGTCAACTTTCCAGAGTTCTTCCTCTACAGGTAAAACACTCAGACCTGGGTCTGACATCTGAAGGCTCGCTGCTCTGTGTGACCACTGAAGATTAAACGCTGCTCTTGTTTGACAGCCAAAGACTGATGCTTCTCCACCCCATGACCCACATAAGCCTCCAACAATGTCTAAGTACATCTCTGTTGTTTTAAATGATGCAAATCTCATCTAAATTACACTTCCCACTCAGTTATCCTTCTCAGATCTCTGAGGACATTTATAGCTAACTGCAGCTTCAAGGAGGACACACACTCAGCTGCCTGGTCAGTCCATTTCCTATGTACAGTTTCCTTGCTGACAGGCTTCACACTAAGAAAGATTTAGAGTTGCTGCAGGTTTAAGAAAGTTATTTAAGGTACATAAATCCAAAAAGTAATTCAAGACAGGTCTGAAATTCCATCAGGTCCTGTGGTGCCTCATACAGATCCTGCTCTAATACACAAACCTTGACCCCACCCCCTCGCCAGACTCCTCCTTAACCTTCTCCTTTCAAGGTTTTTCCTTTTTCAATCCCTTCTCCTCATTCCTCCTGTCCTATTCCTTACTAGGAAGGGATGTCCTCTCCAAAACTGACACATACTTTACCTTTTACCCTTACAATCAGGACACCCCTGCATCTCTCCTCCTTCTTTCCTCAGCCTCATTGGTACACCCCCACTCTATAAATTCCCAAATCTCCTACCCCATCCTCTCACACACAAGAGGGTCCTCTTCCTTCTTTTCTTTCTACACATTTTCCCCCCACAGATGGCTGCTCCTTCCTTTCAGATGGCCACATCAGACTGACCCATCCATTGTCTAAAGACAATAATCACACCAACCTAACAGCTGGTCAAGCTGTCCTATGACACATCTCACTTCCTTCCAGACTACTCTACCACATAACCCAGATAACAACATACCCAACTTTCCGTCGACCAAGGTAACTCTCCTAACCCTCTGGTTCCTGCTTCCTCAAGATCACTTGTTCCCCACAAATCTCATCTCTCTTCTCACACTTTTACTTTTCCTCTGCCCAAATGATTGTCAAATATAACCGCCAACTGACTCCTCTATAATCATGACCAATTCAGATGTCCTCATACACCAAACACTCTGAACAAACCCAGGCTGAACCAATTCTAACCCCAGTCATCCAGCAGGCAGAGTCAGAGCAAACATTCCAGGAAACCATGTGCAGGGTCACAGAAGCACCTGATAGCAGCTGAGTTTTAATGGCAAAGGAGAGAAGGGATTGACTTTCCAGTCATTCTGCAGTGGTCAAGCAATCCCGAGTCCAGTGACACCAGAGAGCACTCTGACATCCAGAACGTATGCTGCAGGTGTGGGGACAGGGGAGGCACTCGGCTTCCTGGAGCTAGGTCTGAATGCATAATGCAGCTTGTGTGTGTGTGTGAGTGTGTGTGTGTGTGTGTGTGTGTGTGTGTGTGTGTGTGTGTGTGCGCCAACCTCCACTTGGATGCACCGGAGCCCCTGCCCTTTCCACTCACCCCCTAACAGTTGAGTAGAGCTCAGGTGAATCCCAGAAGGAAGATGGCTGCCAGGCACCTGTTCAGCCCCTGTCCCAGAATCCTGGTCAAGTCACTCTCTTCTGAAGCCTCAGTTTCCTCACAAAGCCTGACCCAGAGTGAGGGTTCAGAGATAGACTGGGTGGAAAAACTCTGAGGTCTCAAAAAAGCAGCCATTGTCCCTATTCCATTTAAGTCACAACACCCCAGAGCTGGGTTTGGGTGTCCAGGCCCCAAGAACAGAGAGGCTCGGTCCTCTGCCCCCCACTATCTCATTGTTTCCTCTGTAATCAGAAGTTTCTGTCTCACCAGCAACTCCCAAATACCTGGCAGGCACTCTGTACATAATTGACTCAGAGGCTTAATATTACTTACAAATGCTCAGACAGTAGCTCAGGCTTATTACCAACTAGCTCTTACATTTAAATCAACCCATAATTCTGATCTATGTTTAGCACTGACTTGGTACCTTTTCTCAGTATGGCATTCTCATCTTGTTTCATCTGCATCTGACTGGTGACTCCTGACTCCGCCCTTCTCTTTCCCAAAATTCTCAATTTGGCTTTCTGTCCTAACTTCCAGCCCAGCCTCCAGCCTGTCAGCTTTTATTAACCAATGAGAATAATACATATTCATAGTGTAGAAAATGATTATTCCACAGCATTTCCCCTTTTTGTCTAATTAAAATGGAAGATTTCAACCTTAATATAATAAAACTATATACAACAAAAACAGTTATTAAATAAGAATTACAATAACACTACCTGATCTATTTGCATTTGGCAAAATTAGAGAAAATAGTTAATTATCTACCTTATCTTGTTGAGTCTAAAGTTTTGTGTCTAATTTATCTTTTTTTTTTTTTTTTTTTTTTTTTTTTTTTTTGGTTTTTGAGACAGGGTTTCTCTGTGTAGCTTTGCGCCTTTCCTGGGACTCACTTGGTAGCCCAGGCTGGCCTCGAACTCACAGAGATCCACCTGGCTCTGCCTCCCGAGTGCTGGGATTAAAGGTGTGTGCCACCACCGCCCGGACTAATTTATCTTTTATCATAACTAAGGAAAACTATAATTATAACTATCTAGTCTTCAGCTCCATCAAAGACCCCAGAAGGATATAATATTACCTGAGTAAACAGGAAGTGTATTGTAAGCAACTTCCAAAACTATAGAAATGACAGAGACAGCTGGCTGCATGGAGAGTCACCCAAAGTTTTTCTGTAATATTAGGGCATCCATCTTCATTCTGTAGGCCTAGAGTATCTGGCAGACATTTTAGTGAAGCAGGAAATTTGAATGATTGTCTTGCCTATATTGGCAAAGTTCATCAGTCACTTTCCTCTGTGTCCTGAAGAATGTCTGGAAGTTTCTTTTGTGAAGCAGGAACCATCTTGTCTTGTTTTTAGAAAGTTTAGTGGTCATTTTCCTGTGGGTCCTGCATGTCCAGTTTATACAGCATACTGCCAAGCAGTCCAGGTAAGAGCAGTTTCTTGCTCAAATGGTGAGCCTTGCCACATTGAAAGCAGACTCCATAGCCAGTTTCTTTGATGCCCATCATGCTCTTTGAAGTAATTGGTGCTGCCAGGAGCAGATGTGTCTCACTGTTGAGAAAAGTCTAAGTTCTTAAAATATTTAAAATGCCATATTCTGTAGGCCTTTGAAGGGTTTGAAGATTATCTATCTAATTGAAATATATCTTTATATATCTAAAAAATCTAACTAATATGGTTATAAGTTTGACTATTATAGATGACTATTAATCTGTATTTTTAATTATATATTACATTCCTAAATGAGCTGCATAAACATAATACCTTAAACAAGAGTAGAAATATACATACAGTATAACAAAATTGACCTTAAATTTATATCAATAAACTAAAATATATACCAATGTAAATCATTTTGAGATTAACAATTTTTTTTGGATTAAAGTCAATCCAATAATCTGTCCTTTTTCCCATCATTTCTATATTATATCCTTCTTTATTCTTTAGAAAGAGATTGACTATGACCATCAACCATTTATAACCAACCCCACCTTAAATGAAAACAAACATTCATAAAGAATATTAGTAATTTGGGTGTGGTTTTCTAGACTATTTCCTGTTGATTGAGGGTGCTGGTAATCTTATAGGGACCCTGAGAAAATTTGAGATAGTGGCCAAGTCCTGGGAAGATTAGTTATAACCTTTGTTGATAGATACCACCTGAAAAGGTTCAGGAAGTCTCCCTTGATCAAATCTGGTCCATCTTATCTGGACTGAATTCATAGCCTCTTGTTTGCAAAACCACTTCTCCAAAGCAATGCATGTTTTAAGTTCTGGTTTACAAATATATTTTTTGACTTCTGTTATAAAGTTAAGGCACTTAAAAAACATTTATGTTGGTATAATCACTCTTCCTTTCAATCTCATGTCTCCCAGCAGCTGTCTCTTGTCCATCATCCATGCAAAAATTCAAAATCAACATAATAATATACAGGATCCAAGCTCCAGTTTGTCCCTGAAACCAGAGCCAACACTGCCTCTGACCAACTAAACATGAAACCAACCAATCCCTGAGCATGCAATCTAGCACCCTGATCCTGAACCCATAGTGAAAGAAACAATTTAGCCCTGAAATCGGAACCAAAGAAACACACTCTGACCCTGAAATGAGAGCCAGTGAAAGAAATAAGCCCTGGCCCTGAAACTGGGGCCAAAAAGCTAAAAAAGGCCAGTGAAAGAAGCACAGTTTGGCCCTGAAACTAGATTCAACTCTGCCTCAACCAACTGAACATGAAACAAACCAATCCCTGAGCATGAAATCTAGCCAATCTGAGCTTGTTCAAGCTCAAGGAAATTGAAATCTGACCAATTCCCTCCCTGAAAATCTTCTTCCTGGGAAAACTCCATCCCTTAGAAACCCTATATAACCACTCTGCCTGCTCAGTTGATAGCTGTCCTTCTCCATCCTCGCAGAGATAGCCGCTCTTCTGGATTCATCCTTCCCAAATAAATCTCTTTCTTAAAAGAGTTTTAGGTGAAGACCTTCTTTTGCTGGGGATGAGCAGAGTCTCTGCTGAGAAGCTCCTTTGGGAGCAGAGCAGAGCAGAGCAGAGTAGAGCAGAGCAGAAAAAGAAAGGGATACTTCTGCTGGGCAGCTCCCTTTGGGGAGGAGCAGAGCAGAAGTAACAACTTTTGGGCTGGAGCAGATTGCTACAATTCTGCAGGAGTTTCCCCTTTAGCAGAACCGAGCTGAGAAGAAATGGATACCTCTGCTGGGACATTCCCTTAGGGGAGCAGAGCAGAAGAAATGGATCCCTCTGCTGGGCAGCTCCCTTGTGTGGGGAGGAACAGAGCTCAGTTGTAATGAATCTCTTGGAGAGGAGCAGGATTGCTACATCCTGCAGGGAGACTATCCCCCACCAGACCTCTGCTTCAGGTATAGCCTGACTTCCCAACAAGTCAGGATATCTTTCTCACAGCTGTAGGTATGCAGGATACCTCCCTTTCCAGCTGTAGGTAGAGCCTGACTTCTTGGCAAATTAGGATACGTTTCCCTCCAGAGCTGTAACACTTGCAGGTATAGCCTGACTTCCCGACAAGTCAGGATACCATTCCCTCCAGAGCTGTAACACTTGCAGGTATAACCTGACTTCCTGACAAGTCAGGATACCATTCCCTCCAGAGCTGTAACACTTGCATTTTGGTGCCCAGGCTCTCCCATTGTAGTCTGAGCCACATTGGGACCCTATCCCTTATCTCTAGTCCATCTGCAATGGACTCACCTTTGGCTGACTGATCCCTCAGCATTCCATCCAACAGCAGCAATTAGGTGAGTTCTCCCTTTGGTCGGTGTCTGAGGACATGACCATTGAGTGTCTGGCACCCCTCTAGTACTCTTGGAAGTGGAGGTACTCTCAGTCATTGTCTTTAAGGCTATGGCTGGCCCTCTTCACCTGACCACACTCCCCTACCTGTGGAGTTTCAATCAGGCAGTTTCCTTAGGGCCAAATTGGGTTATTGCATTCCTTCTTGTCCTCTCCTCCTAGTGCTGTGGGATGTTCTGTATGTTAAATGTGTTGTTCTGATTGGTTAATAAATAAAACACTGATTGGCCAGTAGCCAGGCAGGAAATATAGGTGGGACAAAAAGAGAGGAGAATTCTGGGAAGTGGAAGGCTGAGGCAGAGAGACACTGCCAGCCACTGCCATGAGAAGATGTTAAGATACTGGTAAGCCACGAGCCACATGGCAACTTACAGATTAATAGAAATGGGTTAATTTAAGATATAAGAACATCTAGCTAGAAGCCTGCCATGGCCATACAGTTTATAAGTAATATAAGTCTCTGTGTGTTTACTTGGTAGGGTCTGAGCAGCTGTGGGACTGGCAGGTAAGAGAGATTTGTCCTGAATGTGTGACAGGCAGAAAAACTCTAGCTACAAATGGTGCCCCATGGCTTGAGTTTCCACCTTAAACTTGAGAATATTTAATAAGCATTTCTAAACAGAGCCAAAACCAGGTTTCTGCTTCATGTCTCATATGGGTGGCTAGACACCACAACATGCGGGCTTGAGCTACTCTGTCAGGTTTGTGACATGTGGGCTTGACTTATTCCCACCAAGTTACACAGAGGTTTCTGTAAGCTGCACAACATGGTGCATGGTGGATTTAGCCTTTGCTAGTACAAAAAAAAAAAAAAAAAAAGAAAAAGAAAAAAAAGAGGTTTCTGGGCTACACACTGCTTTGATGGAAGCATAGACCCACTGTTTCTGAGAGTTGATGGCTCCCAGAGCTGACAGAAAATGTACCACCGCCATGTTGGGGAGCTGAGGTGGGCAGAGCCAGCAGCCACAGCACCATTTCAGTCTTAGAATGGTGCAGTTTAAAGCAATAGGTTCACAATAAGGCAGATTCAGCCTGCCGTGGCCATACAGTTTATAAGTAATATAAGTCTCTGTGTGTTTACTTGGTTGGGTCTGAGCAGCTGCAGGACTAGCGGGTGAGAGAGATTTGTCCTGACTGTGGGCCAGGCAGAAAAACTCTAGCTACATCCTGTCTTCCCTTGCCAATAATTACACAACTTCTTCTCTGGGCCCTTGTGGCTTTTGTGGATTCTTTCTTCGGCCATTTCCTGTGGATGAGACCCTCCCTTTAGAGCTTGGTTTTCTTTTGCCTTCTTGCCTCTATGGAAGCCCTGGCACCAGGCACCCAAGTCTCTCTGCTGGCTTAGCCAGGCTAAGCTTGACCCCCTTGACTGTGGTGATGACCCATTGAACAGCTTTGTCCTTGTCCATTCCTCCCTGAGTGCAGAAGATGCCTGTGACTACAGATTGCAACGACCTTTTCCCTCCCCTCTCTCATGCATGGGAACTTAGCATTCCATACCCTCCCATTCCCCCTTGGGATGCCTCCTAGAAAATCTCAAGCCTCTATACCTGGTGCCCAATTTAAAAAACCCTAAACTAGTTCACCTTTGCAATGAACTTTGGCCTCAATATCCCTTAGATGATTAATCTAAATGGCCAAATAACGACACACTAGATCCCAATATTATTTCGGACCTTCACAGCTACCGTGAGGGATCAGGGAAATTGAAAAAGACTGTGTCAAAGCTTTCTCCTACCTTCACTCCAAGCCTTCTCTCTGTGCCTCCTGTTCCCCCACTTAGCTCTTGCTAGCTATGAAGTCAGAACAGGATAAATCTATTACTTTCAATCCAGCTAATGAGCCTCCCCCCTACAGACCAAAGCCCACAGCTCCCTCTCCTCTGGTCCCTTCAGTTTCCCCTTCTCCTTACTCAGTGACAGGTCATCCAGGTCAACCCTCACTGGCACCTACTTCCAGCCCTCTGACAGCCCCGAGTCCTCCCACTAATCATTCCTGCTCTATCCTGGAGTTCTGTCCCCCACTATCTATTCCTCCTGTACCTTCCCCATCTAAACCAGCCCCAGCATTCCCTTTGTGAGAGGTTTCCAGGGTGGATGGTTTAGTCAGGATAAGTGTCGGCTTCTCGTTATCCGAACTCTCCCAAGTAGAAAAAAGATTAGGGTCTTATACTGCCAATTCTTCAACTGTTACTAAAGAATTCTAGTCCATTACCCAATCCTATGACCTTACCTTGCACGATGTTTATATGATTCTTGCCAACAATCTTCTCCCAGAAGAGTGTAGGTGAGTCTGGGATCAGGCTAGGGCCCATGCAGATGAACTCCACCAAACAAATAACACCTACCCAGTGGGGGCTAAGACAGTCCCTGATCAGGACCCCGAATGGATTATAATGCCTCAGGGGAATCCTAGTGAGGAACCTATAACTTGCCTCTTAGCTGGTCTCCACAGGGCTGCCCTTAAAGCAGCAAATTATGAAAAGCTCCATAAGGTTATCCAGGAAACACATGAAAACCTGTCTGGATTCCTCAACTTCCTTACAAAGGTCCTCCTACAATATACCAACCTGGATCCTGAGACCCCAGATAGAAAGCAACTCCTTATGACCTGCTTCTTCTCCCAGAGTTTCCTAGATCTTAAGGCGAAACTTAAACATCCAGAGAGGGGACCCCAGATTCCATAGGCAGAAACCTTAGCTATGACCTTTAAGATGTACCATGGAAGAGATGAGTCTTGCCCTGCCTGAGATTGACAGCCCTGCCTGAGCTGTGTAGATCCAGTCACCAGCTGCACATCTGAGTCCTAGGGAGAAGCAGCCTCTGGCCTGATGGACCCAGCACAGAAATGGAAAGCAGAAGTCTCATTTGGGTGGCCCTGATCCACTCAACACACTGGAATGGACACTTGAAGGGTGCCACCCACTGCCCCACCCACCTTGCCAGCTCAAAAGAGTGACCTCAGCTCAACATTCCCAATTCTGCTCTGGGCAACCCATCTCTGGTGGGTTCTCCATGGTGGGAAGACCCACCACCACAAACTGTGGAGCCCTCCACAGATCACTGCCAGCCCCTTCCTGCTCCAGCAAGCCTCCCCAGTGCCCTAGCACACCCCACCCCATCCCTCCTGCACTCCAGTGGAGCATCCCAGTGCCATTGGTTGATGAGGACAGTGCTGCTGAGTGTGGCAGGCACAGTGCTCAGACAGCTGCCTATGTGTATTCTTCTGCCTCACGTTTCTGGTCCGAGCTCAGACCATTCCAGAGATTCCTCTGAGAAACCCCAGCATCTTACATGGCAGACTCCCTGGCTCCTAGATTGGCCCCCATGACACCCTGAGTAGAGGAGCCAAAGGCCACTGCTGACAAGTTTTGAGTCTACAAACTCAGGTAGCAATGGCTGTGGAATACCTCAGCTTTGCTACAGGCAGCAAGGGTTTAAGCATGACTGGACCTCAGGGGCCAACAGACCCTTGTATCAAGACAGATTCCATTCTCTACATATGCCCTTAAGGTTTGGTGGCCATCCTGACTCTTGAGAGAAGGACAGCAGGTGACATGGGATCTCCCCACACTGCTGCCAACACACTTCAACATCTGACTGGAGTTTAATCATCGTTCATTGTTATCCACCTCTTTCCCCAGTTTCCAAACAGACAAGCAACTATTGTGTTAAAATGGAGCAGTGCTGTGACTTTTCAGTTGGTGAAACTGAGGTGTTGAGAGAGGCGATGGATTAGACTTCAGGATTCGAGAACTTGCCAAGACTCAAGACTCATCATTACACGTTAGACCATACTTACTTGTTTGAAGTAATCTGGGGTCTGGGTGGTTCAGTTCCTGGTACCAACATCAAGTGGCTCACAACCTCTTATAATTCCAGCTCCAGGGTATCTGATGCTCTGCTGTGATCTCTGTAGGCATTGTATGAAAGTGGAGCACATGCAAATAAGTGGACACACACACACACACACACACACACACACACACACACACACACACTGAATTTAAAGAATCAATAGAAATCAAGAAGTTTAAAGTTATTTTTGTTGTTTTCTTTCTCTAAACTCTCTTGCTCTGTCTCTTTCCCCTTCATTATGAAGGGTTTAGCTAGACAGTCAGAGAAATCTACTGCAAGATGTAGACCCATTAAAATGTCTACAAAAGCCATGAGGCAACCTTGAGGGGAACTCTCAGAGACTGGAACATTAACATACTCCTGAATAGAGCCCACATGGGGCAGCAGTACCCGGCTGCAGATTCACCTGAAAGACAGAAATAAGAATCTCATATTCCAGGTACACAAGCAGAGCGTATCCCATCTGGGCATCCTGAAGATATGCTCAAGAACAGATCAGTAGACCAGTGACATGACAAGAAATGTCACCCAGGGTGGCTGCCACTTCAGAGGTGAGGATGCTGAAAAGAACTTTGGTCCAGAGGCAATTGCAGCCATTAAGAGTGTGACCTTAGGGCTGGAGAGATGGCTCAGAGGTTAAGAGCACCGACTGCTCTTCCAGAGGTCCTGAGTTCAATTTCCAGCAACCACAGGGTGGCTCACAACCATCTGTAATGAGATCTGGCTCCCTCCTCTGTATATATAATAAATAAATAAATCTTTAAAAAAAAAAAAACAACAACAACAGCAACAACAAAAAGAGTGTGACCTTAAAGAATGGGAAACCACTCTGAATGACTTTGGGAAGCAGAAGGTGAACACCAGCACCACCTAGTGGAGCTCAGAGGGGTCAGCAGCCAAGGCATCTGGGTACCCTAGTTATTACCTCCACCCAGTTCACACCATGGAGAGTATGCTCAACTCAAACAAGCTGGATACTGTACCAGGTGCCCTGAAGCATGGGTCCATCTCTCCACTGGTCTCCCTTTCTCTAGGGACATCATGTAATAGGGACAGGGGATTGTCCAACTTACCATGTGAAATGGGGCTTCTGAAGTCATTCAAAGACAAACATCCCAGGATGGCAAAACACAAAGAAGGGAAGTGGATCCCACGCTCACAGCTCTGGGCGAGCATGTGGAAGGAGAAGAGGCAGACACTACCCCCAAACACTGGTGTAGCCACAGCCTGGATTCAAGAAGAAGCCTGTTTGCCTTTGCTCAGATGGAATATGAGGGTCCAAATAAGAAGTGCCAACTTCAGGGAGGATCATAGAGGACAGTGTGTAGAGATGGAGCATAGCTCACAATTATCATACTTTTATGACAAAGTGCAGATAACTCACCTGCAGTTTGACACACATACAGGGCTCAGGAATGCCAGATGTATCTGCAGAGTGAACACAGCAGTCCTGTGATTCCAGTTCAGACAGGATCTAGTGATGGACACAGAGCCTGTGGCTCACCTTGAAGACTCTCTGCTGAGCCCTGAGGATGGTGCCAGTGACTTTAGACACCGAGAGGATCCAGCTTCAAGTTCAATGGCTCCCAAGTAGGAGTGGGGAGGAGAGAAAGGAGGGTCCACGAGAGTCACCCCACCAGGCTGTTCTGCAGAATGGGCGAAGGGCCCCACTTACTCCATATTCATCAGAGAGAAGGTTGGCTGGAGTCACTATAATGCCATTATGCCTCAAATATCTCAAGATTTTAGCCTAGCTTCCACCTCCTCTGTTGTAGACATAGGAAGATGGGTATGCCCGTGTCCCTATGACCACTGTTATTGATGCAAGTCATTAACATATTCAAAGCCATTCCTACAGCCAGGTAGAAACAGCAGCTGCAATATTTACAGACTATCAGGGAGCAGCTACAGGTTTTTGCCTCTACTGTACTATTCACCTTCACACACACACACACACACACACACACACACACACAAACAAACAAACACACACATACACACAGACACACATGTGCGGGGCAAAAACAGGGGTACTGACATAGTACTAAGTTGGGAGCCCTGCACTTGGACCTGATCTTGAGATGCAGGCAGAGTATCTGGTGTTTCATCATCTTGGGAAATGGTGTGTGTGTGTGTGTGTGTGTGTGTGTGTGTGTGTGTGTGTGTGTGCTCTTGTCTTGGGCTTTCGGGATCTATGACAAGTAATGAAGTTGTTTGTCACGATAAGGAAGAAAACATCAAGGCCACCGCTAAGGCTGTGAGCGTAGAGTAATTGTACATTATGCTTGACCTGAGACTCCCTTCAGGGTGAACTGCTATCATCCACTGCTCTCCTCATCCTCTGGATGGACGGTCCAATAACCCACCACCTCAGCCAACCCTTGGTGTCTCCTGAGTATTTGCAATTGTTACGGTGGGCCCTAGAGGTCAAGGTGTTTGGACCTAAGCCATCTGAGGGTAGAGCACTGGGAGGGTGTCCAGAAGCTCCTGGTTTGGGATCTGGGTCCTCATGCCTGGGACTTGAGTGGATTTTGTTCTTTGCCATCCTCTGTGTGTATCATTCCCTCTAATGGATGCTCTTTCTGTCCAAATCAGCCAACTCCACTTCCACTGCTTCCCATCCAAAGCCCCTGACTGCACAGTTACCATGAATGGAGTCAGTGATCCAGGTCCAAGGGAAACATCAGCACTGGAGCCTGAGGCACTCAGTGCCCAGGGACCATCTAGGGAAGAATGTGAAGTAGGAAACAGATGACAATTGACTAAGAAGTGAAATGTGTCTTTCAGATGAGAGGCTGAAAGGGGACCACGGCTCTGTGGACTGCTACAGAGAAATGGAAGACTCTATTGCAGGCCACAGTGGAAGCTGGGACAAGGGACAGCTAGAGGGACAGTGAGAAGTCTTCAGCAGGGTTGTGGGCACTAAGGGAGTCACTGAGCACTGTGGCCTCCTCAGGAGTGACAGGTGGTGTGGGGAGGTCTGCAACCTCATGCTCCTGCTCCTGTACAGGGAGAGCTTCCACTCAGACACATGCGTGGATAAATGGAGAATCGATGCCCCTAGTGTGGACTCACATGGAGCCTTTTCCCTTCTTCATAACAGAAGATCTGAGGATGGTCCCTTAAAGCCTCCTCAGAACGTTCTGTCAGGTTTAGTCATCCACATAAACAGGGGAGGAAGAAGGTGTCATTTTATCTACTATTGCTCTTCCCTCCGTCATTGCTCACAGTCGCTCCACATGCCCCAGAACCAGTCCTTACTCAGCCACTGTGTGTGACCCTGACCCCTGGAGGTACCCGTGGACCCCCCTGGGTACAGCACTCACCGTATGTGTCATGGAATTGTAGGGGTTTGTCTGAATGGTAGTGGAAGCCATCAGGGAGGTGAAGCAGGTATTTCCCCAAATCTGTATTCTCAAGGACAAGAGGCCCCCTTGTAAAGTATTCAGGGGCAGTGCCACAGAAGAAATTTATGGAAGCTCTTGCAGGTCAAGGAGGGACCCAGAAGCAGATTGGGGCAGGTTTGCTGTCCAGCTGTCTCTCTGTAGCCGGTCCTCACACCCTCCTTTGTACAGGTCCCTGAGCCTAGGCAATCTTGTTCTCCCATGATGGCTGAGGAATGCACCTGTGCCCAGCCAAGCAGACAGGTGTGGTTTTCGACCATCGTTCCAGAGAGGCCTGCAGATGGCAGAGACCAAAGGAAGTGCCTGAGTGAGTGAGAGAGAGTGAGGGCACAGGAAGACTGTGGAGGATTCAGTTCCATCACCCCACACAGAAGGTTCACAGTGAAGAGAAGCCAGGCACGGGGTCCCAGGCATCAGTCAGCCATCACTACACAGGTTCAGTGTGTTATTGAAGGGATCCACCTTGGCTTGACGCAGCCATCTTGGGATGTTACCATCAAGAGTGGCCATTAGAAAACCTACCCTGCTTCCCCTCCATGGTCCCCCTGCCATGACAGCAGCACATGGGACTTTACCACAGGATCCCTGTGCTGCCAGCGTTAGAAATCGGCCTCACAGCCTAGGTGTCAGTGAGATAAGAACAGCCACATCCTGGCTCTGGCGAATGTCACCATTAGCCTACTCACCCCACACACCCTCCCCTAAGTCCAGGCAGGCCCCCAGGCTTCCTGATTCCCTTGACCTTACATCAACCATACCTCCCCAATAAAGACTACAGTAGGTGGTACCCCAACACTTTCTATCCATTTCTTCTGTCCCATGCCATCTTCTCTCGTATGGTTGACTGTTTCATCCATTTTTCCTGAGCAGTAAGTGATTTTATTCAACCCAAGTCTATAGAGCACAGGACAGTCAGAGCCAGGTGACCTGAGATATCATGTTGACCAGCACCCCATTTCCAGCTCTGGAAGAAGCTGAGCCTCAGGGGCTGCATGCTTTTTAAAATCAAATAACCTCAGCATCTTTTAAAAAAGATACTTAATGGCATTTATTAACTTACTGTGTGCATGTGTTTTGTAGGGGGTGGACTGGGTGCCACAGCCAGTTTAGGGGTGTCAGAGAACAGTTTGAGGAAGTCAGTGCTCCTCTTCCACCATGGGGTCCCCCAGCATCAAGTTCACATCACCATGTATAGAGGAAAGTGCCTTCATCCTTTGAGCCACCCTGCCAGGCCAAAAACATGTCTTGTGACCCCCCCCCATTGGTTGACACTACACACCACTGATTGTTTGGTTTCTGATAAAATCTGTCTGCACTCACCAGGCCCCAAATGTGCTGTGGTGGAAAAACGGGCCAGCAAAGAACCAAGCGGAGCACAGAGAGCTGGAGCTCACGTTGATTTTTGCAATCTGGCCTGGACCCAGCTAGTGCTTTGCAAAGTCCAGCCTCAACCTGGTTTTCTTACTGCTTTTAGGGCCTGAACAACTGTGTTGAATTCGTTCCCCATGCAGTCACCTGCAGAGGGCGCTCTTAGTGGAAATCCATTGCAGTCGGGCTTGCCTACAGAAGCAGGGCTGATAAGGTTCCTGCAGTTTCTGCCATGTCTGCTGAAGGGATAGCTCTCCCAAGTGTTAGCCCTCCCGAGGTCAGGGGGAGTGAGGGTGCTGTTGGGGTTCAGCTGAAGCAAGCAGGAACACAAGTCTGAGGTTAGCACTGTATCCTAAGTGTGTCAGAAGTGAAATTTTAATTCATTTTATTTCTACTTAATCCTAGAGGCCTGGAGTAGGAATTGTTATTTAAGCTTCCACAGTGTAAACAGATGTGTGACTACACTAGGTGCACATTAGAGTAAACAGAAGTGTGACTACAGTAGGTGCACATTAGTGTAAACAGAAGTGTGACTACACTAGGTTCGCATTAGTGTAAACAGAAGTGTGTCTACACCAGGTGCACAGTAAAGGTGATAAATGTGTACCACATGTTTCTTTCTGACATTCACCACCACTGTCCCAGCACTGCACATGGGATCCATTTTAATTCCATTGGTCCTTTGGTTGTCTAAACCCTGCCAAAGGCTCCCCCCACTCTGCTGTCACCACCACTGTCACCATCTGGAAGTCACGTTCTGATGGACAAAGTACAAGCGAATGCTACAACTCTGGGAGAGGGGGGTATTCTGACTTCTCAGGGAGTCAGGCTATACCCTGAGCTGCCAGGACAGCTCTGGTGGCTGGAACTGCGATGGCACAGCTCTGCTCTGGAGGGAAAGGTTTCCTGACTCTTCGGGGAGTCAGGCATACCTGGAGTTGGGGTGCAGTGGAGATGGTCTCCCCACAGGATATAGCAACCCTGCTCCTCTCCTGGAGAGCTGCTACAGCTGAGCTTTGCTCAGCCCCCACTGAAGAGGGCTTCCCAGCAGAGCTCTGCTTCTCCTCCAGCCCAAGGTGTTCCTTCTACTTCACTCTGCTAAAGGGGAAACCCCTGCAGAAATACAGCAATCCCCTCTGGCTCTGGCAAAACGTTGCTACTTTTTCTGCTCCACATTGCTTAGTCCCCTGAGGGATGGCTCAGCAAAGCTCTTCTTTTCTGCTCCAGTAAATGAAGACCTTCACACCCAAGACTCTTTTGAGAAAGAGATTTATTTGAGAAGGAGGAGTCCAGGAGAGTAGCTGCCTCTACCAGGGTGGAGAGAACAGCGGACAACTGAACAAGCAGGTGGTTTATATAGGGTTACTTAGGGGTGCAGTTTCTCTAGGGAGATTTTCTGCTCAGGGATTGGTTAGATTTTCCTGCTCAGGGATTCTTTAGTTTTCTTGGTCAAAGGCAGAGATGGCCCTGGTTTCAGAGCCAAACTGTGTTTCTTTCACTGGCCTTTCTTAGCTTTTAGGCTCTAATTCTAAGGCCAGGGCACATTTCGTTCACTGGCTCTGATTCTAGGGCAAAGTGTGTTTCTTTGGAACTGGTCTCAGAGTCAGATCATGTTTCTTTGGATCTGGGTTCAGGGATAAAGTGTTTCTTTTACTGACTTGGGTCCCTGATCCAGACTGTGTTTGTTTCACTGGTCCTGGGTTCCAGGGTCAGGGTGGGTTCCTTTAGCTGGCCCCTCTACCCTACACCAAGCATGAGAAGGTGCTGTTGCTGCTGGAGAGGAAGGGCTGTGGCTGACATCACACTGTCCTGAGGGGAGGGGGACGGGAGAGCTGCTGTGTCTTCTCCATCTTCAATACTCTCACTCTGGCTTTCCCCCCGTTTTCAGCACCTCAGTTTCCCCACCGTTCTCATTGCTCTGTCTGCCCATCCCTCTCTGTGTTCAGTCCATTCCCCTGCTCTTGTCTCCTCTGCCCCTTTGCTTCAGACTCCAGCCGTTGTCTTCTCTTTGATCCACATGAAACCTGGGCTCAGACACCCAAATCCACACTGCTCAGTGTTTGGTTCCCAGACTTGCTCTCACCCTTCCCCCTCTAACAAAATGGATCCACTGTTCCCTGCTCTGTCCGGCCATCTTTGTTCACCCTGTGCTGCCTGGGGACGTGTGGTCTGGCTGAGCTCTACAGACTTCTCAAGCTGCCCAGTCACCTGTCTTGTTGGTTCGGGCAGCCTTGACCTTTGCCCCCTTGTGTAGATAAATGGAGTCTGCTACAAGACTATACACATCCAATGCAAGGAAGGAATTCCCAGATGCTGCTCCTCTGACTCGGGCTCCTCTCTTCACTGACCACGCAGTACCTTCAAAGGCATTCCATACCTGACATGCATGTTGGGCGTTGAACCCTCCAGTGAAGATCATTCCAGGATTCTGCCTTCAGCATCGTCTGACAACTGGATTGCTTTATTCACAGGAGGTGGCATCACCAGTTACTACTGCCAGCCTCAGCCCCACTCCTAAGGGCAGCAGATCTGATGTGAAGGGTTCCAGAATTATTCCAGCCATGTCTAGTCTTCCAGAGGAAGTGTCTATGGACTGGCCACCATGTTGGAGCTGGCACAGCCCCAGTGAATCTGTTTTATGTGGTCAGCCAGGGCTAGGAGTTTTCCTGATTGTCGCCTCAAGCTTCCTTTCAACCCAGGAAAAGCTTCTAAAAACCTCTTCCTGTCCTGTTCTTTTTAAGGCTGTCATTGGCATCCACAGTCACGTGAGCTACATGCTCTTTCAGAGCATCAGGTACCACAGCTGCTTCCTCCAGTGACAGAAGAGGTGAACCATGAGCATCACGTGGAACAAATTAAGTCCACACCTAAAGATTCAAGAGCATTTTAGACCCAGCTGTAGGAAATGCTAGGCCAGAAGTTTCCTGAATTTGGACAGTGCAGTAGGGGATGTATTTTCTTCTGGGGTCCGAACCTGGAGTCCCCTGAGATTCTCAGGTTGTGCAAATTGTCTTCAGACCACACTGCCTTTGGAAGATGTCTCAGTCCTCCTGAATTTCAGGGAGCTCAGCATAGAACAGAGCAGCCACCTGTGAACTCTGCAGTGAAGACACTGTGTGGAGAGCACATCAAAGCTCAGCCCTGCACACACATGGAGTATGAGATCATAGCAGGGCTGATAATGTCCCTTGTCCTCTTGCATGTCCTCTGCCAGGCCTCTTCTTGTGCCCTCAATTCCTCCCTCTCCTTCCAGCTCTGTTGTCCTCGCCCTCTACCCACACCTCCTCTCTAGGTCACTCACAGTCCCTCCTGAGCCCTGGCTGTGACCCTGGTCCTGGTCTCTGGGCTTTGGGAAGGGTGATGGCACTTGGTTTTCCATCCCTGACCTGTTGCTCATCCTAGGCTGTCATCACCATCTCTCTGGACACTGGGCACTGGACACCTAGTGGTCATTCATTCAAAGGGCTGTGGTGCAGTGGTTTCCAGAGGCCTGAGAGCCTGGAGGAATGCAAGGACAAAGGGACAAGCTCTTCAATAATTGATGTCCCAAAGGGCCAGACTGACAGTCAGGAAAGAGTGCAGGGTTCAAGGTCAAGGGTGTGGTGAGCTCTGGTGATGGCTCTTGAGTTAGTTAAGGGACAGATGCTGAGCAGCTGGCACAGAGTTCACTAACACAGCACATGGGCTCAACAGTAGACAGGACTCAATGAACTTGGACACTAGGAGCAAGTTGCTAGGCAGCTCAGGACGCAGGTCACTTTCTTTCCTAAGTTTGTCCAGGACTCCATTCTGTTCCTGCTCTGCATCCCAGGGAAATGGTTCTGTCCACATCCAGCTTTCCCTTAGGCAGACATTCCAGTCCAGGAAGGACAGGAGGGGCTGTGGAACACAAGAAAGTTCCTCTAGAGGACAAGACCTAGGCTATGCACAGGTCATCCGTCAGTCTCCATTGGTGAGAACTTGGGAGGAAGGCGCTTGAGCTGCAAGGGAGGAGGGGACACCACTCGGTGTTGCCGCCTAGGGGAGCATCTGCGGCCAGAAGGGGAGGGCAGCAAAGAGAAGGAAATGCTTCTTGTCTAAATTTCAAATATTCTTGTTAAACCACAAGAAAGAAAACTGTATTTAAAAGAGGAGATGATAAAAAATCAGGAGGCAATGATCAACTTTTTATAGTTAGCATATAATCCAGAAAACACACAAAGCATGACCAGGTCAGTGTTCACCAGTTTACTCTTCAAATCCTGTGGAGCAAGTGTAGCCCTTCACATGCATCTCAGCAGATCTCATCTGATTTCAGCAGATTTTAAAAGTCAATAGGAATTAAACCTTGTGATTTCCCCCAGAATCTGGTAGCAGAGAGCAGAACTGACCAGCCATATCTTGTCACCTCTCCTTTCTTATAGTGCCCACTACTGGCACTTAGGACCAAGAACCTGTGATGACCGTGCAGATGACATTCCCAGCATCCTTTCCTTTCTACACTCTGAGCATTTCACCAACACACCCATCACTCCACACAACCAAATCATGAACAAAGAAATGGGGTTCCCATCCAGAGTCTGATTGTAAGATTTAGAAATACTTGGAAAAACAGAGAATTAGGTAGAACTAAGAAAGGAGAAGAAGGTCTCTATGCAACCAATCAGAAAGCAGTATGAAAGTTGGCAGCTCAGAGGACACTGAGGATGGTGAGCCTCAGCTAGGAGCAGTGTTGTGGGCATGACTGAGGAGCAGCCATGCTGTGGCTCCGTCAAGCCTTGGGTCTTCTCCCCAGCTTAGGAGCTTGGCCCTCCTGTAGGGTGTTGGGAGGTTGTTGGATCTAAGAGGTGGAGTCTAGTGGGAGGTCCCAAGCCTGTCCCATCTGTGTTCTGGCTTCCTTTCTCTTAATGTGGCCTCCCCCTCTAGCAGGCACTTCCACCATAGTGACATTGCTGTAGAGGGGATACAGACAGGGTCTATCAGGTAGTTGTCTAGAGCATCCCCTATCCTCAGTCCTCTGAGCTGCACTGAAGAAGAGGTCACTTTGTCAGGCTGTCATGGACCATGATGAGCTCCTGCAACTTCTGCTCTAGGTCCTGAGCCTGCTGCCGCAACTCTGCAGCGGACTCTGACTTTGCACCCTCGTACAAATGCTTTGAGTCTTGTACAAGGATGACCACATCCAGCAACAGGAAGAGACCTGCAGTAGCTGCACCCATGATCCGGGCTCCTTTGGACATTGCCAGAGCTGTGCCTCCAAAGGCTTTCTGCACCTGTCTAGTGTTTCGGGCTGACACCCTCCCTGTGGTCATGAGATGCTTGGCATTAGATGCTAGGCGAGAGTTAGTTTTGGCCAGCCTGATGGCATCAATGTTCTTCTTGATGACTTCCAGGTTCCGGAAGGAATTCTTGGATACTGAAAGAAGCCTGGGGGTGCTCTCCTCCAAAATTTCTTTAATGACCTTCCCTGGGTCCTTGCTGGTTGGCACCAGCTGGCTGGCTTCAGCTTCCACAGAGGCCGTTCTGACCTTTTCTACAATGGTTGTGGACACACTAGTCACAGCTGCTCCCACCCCCAGTCCCAAGCCTGTGGCTGAAAGTCCCAGACTGAGTCCTGCTGTCACAGGTGCCAGAGCGAGACCAAGGATGGTCAGGACTCCCGACACAGCACCAGTGGAGCCGGCCACCACTTGTGTGATGGTGCAGTCCCTGTGCACCTTGTCAATCTTGTCTGCAAGGGCGCGCAGCTTCCCGATCTGCTGCTCAAGCTCCAGTTTCACCTGAGGATAAACTGCCAAAAACCTTTTCTTCTCCTTCAGGTCATTTTGGAGGTTGTCTTCATCTTCTATATCAGTATTCTCTATGTTCTTACCAAGAGCTTCACACCAGTCATCTGTCTTTTTCCTGTGACAGGAGAGGACATGTAAGTGAGGAAGACAGCTTGTAGTTTAGATCTGTCCTGTGGAAATCACAGAGCATCTGCTCTGAATGAAATAGCGGAGAGTATTACAGTTGTATGGGATCTTTCTTACAGCTATGACAAGACTTGACACACCACAATGTCTATAATTGTTAAGGTGACAGTGAGTTAAAACCCATCCTAATGTGTCTTTTTAATTTTTAATTTTATGTGTCCGAGTGTTTTGGCTCTCTCTCTCTCTCTCTCTCTCTCTCTCTCTCTCTCTCTCTCTCTCTCTCTCTCTGTGTGTGTGTGTGTGTGTGTGTGTGTGTATGATGTGCATGCCTTGTGTTAGTGGAGAACAGAGGAAGGCTTCATATCCCTAGGACTGACTTTACAGCCTGTTGTGAGCCATCATGAGGGTGTTGGGATCTGGATCTCAGCCTCTGGAAAAGCAGCCAGTGCTCTTAATCACCGAACCATCTCTAGTCTCTTAACATACCATTTTTATTTTTAGACATTTAATAAAGATGCCTTCCCCTCCGGGTCAATGTCACCATTACTAAAATACTTCTCTGTAGGAACTCTAAACAAACACAGAGAAGTGAGGTTAGAGGGGGAAAAAAACCCTCTTGATTTAGAGAAAGTTAGTGTTCTCGGAAGAGTTCACTTCCCCCAGAGAAAAGCCTCCATGTGGTGTCAGCTGTTGGACACTGACCTGTCTGCCCTACAGTGTCCTGAATGGTCAGGGATGTCCATGTTTGATAGCAGACTTGGGCTTTGAGAGTCTGCAAATTGCAAGCCCTAAGAGACACACCATATACAGGGCACTCTTTGAAGCTAGAGGTCTTTTTGCACTGCAGTGGTGTGTACATGTGATCTGGTGGGGCAGCTCACAGCTGAGATCCATCCACTCAAAACACAGCACAGAAAGTCCTTTTCCAGCTGTGAGCAGAAGGTAAAGAAACCTGAGTGGATTCTGCATTGACATGTGTGTCCTATCCCCAAGAAATCTCACTGTGCCTCTACAAGTGTTTCAGTAGCAGGTAAAACTGAATTCAGAACATGTAGGTTCCCTAGCAGTCCTCAGACTGAATTCCCAGCCTGAGAAAGGCGATGTGTGGTGGGATTTTGCTGTCATTTCTGACCTGCAGGGGAACTAGACACTAAAGGCATGGACTCCAGGAGGGAGGAAGACCCCGGGCCCTCCTGATGTATGTGATTAAGGCCCAACAAACTTCTGGATGCTGAGGCTTATGTTGACAAATATTTTACCTTGCGGAAACTCTACTTAAGCTTTTCTATACTGCTTTCCGAGTGTGGATTGACATTGGCTTTCAAAGTCTTTCCTGTGCATGGTGGGTGTGCCCTGCCCAGGCTTGTCAAAAATCCTGTGAAATTGTGAGACTGCCCTACCTTCGATACTCAGTACTCAATCAGGTTCCCGTGTCTAACTTCCTCGGTCTTCGGCCTTGACTCCCCTCAGGAGGATTCCTGAGGTCAGCTGCACAGTGCCCCTACTCTCTGCTGTCTACTGCCCCTCACTCAGCTTGTCCTCTAGAGTCCCTGTGGTGGTATTCTAATTGTACTGAAATGTGATTTTGATTGTATGTTAATAAATAAAGTTGCCTGGGGGTCAGAGCTATTAGAGCCATAGCAAGAGGGTGGTGGTGGTGGTGGTGGTGGTGGTGGTGGTGGTGGTGGTGGTGGCACACGCCTTTAATCCCAGCACTTGGTAGAAGAGCTAGGTAGATCTCTGTGTTTTCAGGGATACAGCCAGCATTGGAGACATATGCCTTTAAGACATGGGGGGGCTGTACATACAGACAGTGACGAGGCAGTCACGTGTTTGGGTTTACAACCAATGAGAAGGCAGAACAAAAGACTATGAAAAGAGATACACACAGGAAATAGGTCTCTTTTGGGAAGCTAGGAGCACACAGGAGGAAGGGTAAGATTTTAGCTCTGAGCTCTGACCTCTCGGCTTTCTCTTTTACATTGGTTCTGTGTTTCTTATTTAATAAGACGGTTGGTTACATCTACAAGTCTCCAGCTGAATGTATATCCAGAACTCTTCTGTCTCTTTCCTTAGAGCAACTGTCCTGAACAACATCTTCCTGACTGTTAACTTATATCAGATTAATTGTTCTTTCCCATGGGAGCTTTCTTGGTGTGTGACACTCCATGTGAACTGTCACATGACTGCACTGTGTCCTGAAGATAACAGTAGAATCTCCCTGAGGTCCTTGAAGAGGACTGTGGATGTGGCTAGTTTGGTAGAGTGTCTGCCATGCAAACACATGGACCTGAGTTCAGTTTTCCAGAGTCCACATAGAGAAGCCAGGTGCTGGACATGGCCTGCAACCCTTGCTTGGGGATGCAGAGTCACCAAGATCCCTGGTGCACTCCAGTCAGCCAGTCTAGACAAACTGATGATGTCCAAGTAAATAAAGGTAATTGGTTTTTTAAGGGATGGGAGAAATGGCTCATTCATTCAGATCGTGTACTTCTCTTGTAGAAAAACTGAGATCGGTACCCAGAACCCACACCTGGTGCCTCACAGCTGCAGTGCGGATCTGAGGTCCTTTTTTGGTCTTCATGGCTAACACTGTGGATTAGGGACCTCACTCATGCCCTCACTTAATTTCAATACTTTATATATTATAGGTTCAATGTCCAAATAGAGTCACCTGGGCTTAGGGATTTTCCAAATGAGTTTAGGGACACAACTCAGTCCCTACCACCAGTGACACCATTAAAATACCCCATGTGGCAGGTGCTCAGAAACACATCTAAACAGCTTGTCCCTGACACCATTGAAACTCTTATGCACTGTCCTCTAACCTTCCCGCCCCCTCGCAACTAGAGAGAAGCTTCATTGAGTGTGGCTGAGTACCTCCCTTTCTTCTCTTGCAGGTCATTTTGGAGCTCATCTATATCTTCTCCATCTGCAATGATCTCACCAAGATTTGCAATGATCTCACCAAGAGCTTCACGTAAGGAAACTTCCTCTTCCCTGTTTCAAGAGAGGACAAGTGAGTTAGAAAGATAGTTTGTAAGATAAGCTCACTCAGGTGCAAGAAGTACACACACACACACACACACACACACACACACACACACACACACACACCAAAACCTTTTTGTAAAAATCAACTTTAAATGAAAACCTACTATGTCCTGGCCATAGACTATGACTGACCATCTGCTGAGTCCTCCACATGCATTCTCTGATTTTTCTTACAATGTAGTTCAATGTCACCCAATAAAGCAGAACGTCATAAACTAAGTTCTCATGGTCACAGGGATAGCAATGGCAGGAACAATCTTGTCCCCCGTGGCTGCCATCTCCCCTCAACCAGAGGCTGTTCCCTGCTAGTGTAGCATTGAGGAAATATTTGCTGAGCAGGGACACCCTGAAACCCCAACTACTTGGTCTGCCTTGGTAGAGTATTCCTGCCCAGAATAAGTCAACCAGTCATGGGCTCTGGTGGCATTGCTAGCCTCCCCTAGGGTGGTGACCTGGACAAATCGGCTTCTGCCACAAGCTGTTTCCAGGCTTCCTCTTCAGTCAGCAGGTGTTGCAGGGCCTCTGTGCTCCACGTGTCCTGGAGGTACTCAACTTGAGACTCAAGGAAGCCTTTTCTGTCTAGATGGGAAGGAAAAAAAAACCCACATGATTAGATGACTGTGAATAAAAGCTTGAATGGCACCTGGGACAAGCTGGTTAAATGTGTTTCTGAGCACCTGCCACATGGGGTGTTTTGATGGTGTCACTGGTGGTAGGGACTGAGTTGTGTCCCTAAACTCATTTGTAAAATCCCTAAACCCTATATTTGGAGATAGACCTGTTAAGGAACTAAGTGAGGCCACGAGTGAGGTCCCTAGTCCATAATGTTAGTACCCTCATGGCAAGAGGAAGTGTAGCTAGAGTTTTCCTGCCTTGCCCACAGTCAGGACAAATCTCTCTCACCCTCCAGTCCCACAGCCGCTCAGACCCAACCAAGTAAACACAGAGATTATATTGCTTTATAAACTGTATGGCCATGGCAGGCTTCTTGCTAATTGTTCTTATATCTTAAATTAACCCATTTTTATAAATATATATCTTGCCACGTGGCTCGTGGCTTACCGGCATCTTTACATGCTGCTTGTCCTGGCGGTGGCTGACAGTGACTCCTTCTACCTTCCTGTTCTTTCTTTTCTCCTCTCTGTTAATCCCGCCTATACTTCCTGCCTAGCCACGGGCCAATCACTGTTTTATTTACTAACCAATCAGAGCAACACATTTGCCATACAGACCATCCTACAGCACAGCCAAGTGCAGACCATCTCAGACACCTGCACTCAGGCCTGTGGTCCTAATCATCCTCTATGCGGACCTGCCGGGTAAAGCCACGAGGGCTCCCACAGGACATACAGAACATCCCACAGCAAGGAAGAAACTCCCTTCCTCCATTTCCCTTCTCTTCTATCTCACCCCCTCCCTTTCTCTCTTTCCCTGATTTGTTCTTCACTCCAGACACATAAGAGAGCCCATGGACTGGCACAGGGTACAGGTTCCTCTGCCAACCAGGAAGACAGTGCTCTCCAGGGCCAACCTGCCACACTTTGATTGTGGATGTTGGATTCCAGGGCAATGAGAGAAGAGGTCTTTTCTTTTTAAGGCAGTGTCATTTTGTGATGGCATGCTGAGAAAGCTGATATACAAGGGGAGTGTCATGGTGCTTGGCAGAGACAGACATGTGTCGTTTCCAGAACAAGTGGGAAGTGAGCTCCTCATCCACAGGAAGAAGGAGAGTCCAATAATGGCTTTTGGTACTTTGTGCCTTTGGTACGTCCTTGAATGTGACTTTTTCCTTGATTTTCATACTGCGTGTGTTGTTTGGGGCCACATTTGAAAGTAAATATTTAATATTTGTCTTCTAAGTCTGACTGGTTTTGCTCAACATGATGACCCACAGTTCAATCCATTTTCCTGCAGACAACATGGAGAAGAAGAATGATTACCTGGGGAGCCCATGGCAGCTGCTGGGTCTTGGTGTCACTCAGGGGTTCCTGACAGGCTTTTTTTTTTACAGCTCACCAGGTGTCCAGGCTTCAGGAGGAAAAAACAACCTGTGGGACAGAATGGGGACAGGTGCTGTGACCAGGGATCAGGTGACCCACAAATCATTCAAAGTTTACTGCCATGGTCCAAAAGAACTTGACAAAAGCATGTCTGTTCCCCTGGCTCTGTGACTGCTATTTAAAGAACCCAATATGTGGCTCCAGCCCTGCTGCCCTCTCTCCAGCCAAGGTGGAGGACTCCTGTCCTCTTGGGGACAATGGAGAAGGTGTTAGCTGAGGACACAGCTGAGGAGAAACAACAGACTCTGCACACAAAATGAGAGATGGAGAGTAATGTTCTGGTAGCCACCTGGGTGTGGGAACCTGGTTTGTATTAATGGTAATTTTTTAAATACTTACTAAGTGTCCATGATGCTCTGGGCTCCTTGCTCATAAATAATGAAAATTTTGCACATGCTCTGTTAGGTTGGGGCTCTTGTGACTTCACGTCAAAGAGGAGGGACAGGCGCATATTTAGCTAATGTATGTGAGTTTTCAGTGTTGATAGAGTGAGGACTTAAACCAAGAACATGCTAATTCACACCTGCTGAGAGTCACACCTGCAGAGCAGCTGATGATCCCGTGGACGCCCCCAGACAAGCCACTCACCTGCTGCCACCCTCAGTCTTGCCTTCTCCACAGACCCACTCGGAGGAGCGACTTCAGGCCCTTCTCATCTCATAGTGCTGGATGAATGTCTGTGGTCTCAGCCACCACTGACTGTGGGACCCTCTATAGATCACTCCCCAGCACTGCTGGCCTCTGTCCCTCTTGGGTGAACAACCCCTCCCCCATCCCTTCACCTGTCTTCTTAGAGGCACAGAATGTGACTCCAAGGTCAGTAACAAATGTGGATGGTGCAAATGAAAGTTTCCAGAAGGAATCTCACCTGAGTCTTCTAAGATCCTAATTAGCTAATAAGAACTTCAATAGCTGTGGAGACGTTGGAATGTTGCAGATCAAGGCCCTAGTGTCAGCTTGTCTCTGACTGTCTTTAGTCCCCTAAATATCCTTTCCTTGCCACTTCTGTACTGGATTTAACACTCTATGACTAAGAGATAAAAACTACTTGGGATGTTTACTTAGAAGACCACTAGCTTCCACCAACTCACAAGCTAGGAATATGGGCAGCCAGCATCCAAGGCCTATAACAGTCTCTGATGTTTCCACAAATGTCTTGGAAATGTGTTCCTTTATGGCTTTCATTCTTCTGTTACTATAATAGCTTCATGAAATGGTTACACCATGGATTTTGGTGTAAACTAACTCTGTGTTCCTGGGCCATGGTCCCTCCTATTTGGCTCCAGTTCAACAAGTCTTCTCCTCTTTGAGGTGAGAGTTGGATTTTTGGATTGACAATGGTAATGAGCAGCTGCCTCCAAACCCTAAGCCCAAGTTCGGGACTTGATGTCAATTCCTGTCATTCTTTGTCCCAGTATTGATGCAGCTGATGTCCCAGGTGGAGGAGAGGGGTCAGTTCAACCTGGCTGTGTATCTCCTTCCTGTGAGGCAGGACCTAGCTCATCATAGATAGTAAGAGAAAGGACCCATGGTGAAAGCTCTAAGAGCTGTGCTCTGGGTCAATGATATTAGGCTGACTGCTCCCTCCCCACTCACCCCAAAGCTCTTAGGAACACACCTAAGGCATTATTTGTTTCAGGTGGATTGCCACCAAGGCCACTGTTCCTTTCCCACCTTAACCCTTTGCTCTCCTGATACTGCCTACAGCTTAAACTGAGTATACAAAAAAAACTGCAAAGTAAGGTCAATTTTCCAGAGTTCTTCCTCTACAGGTAAAACACTCAGACCTGGGTCTGACATCTGAAGGCCCGCTGCTCTGTGTGACCACTGAAGATTAAATGCTGCTCTAGTCTGACAGCCAAAGACTGATGCTTCTCCACACCATGACCCACACAAGCCTCCAACAATGTCTAAGTACGTCTCTGTCATTTTAATTGATGCAAAACTCATCTAAACTATACTTCCCACTCAAAGTTATCCTTCTCAGATCTCTGAGGACATTGATAGCTAACTGCAGCTTCAAAGTGAACACACACACCCAGCTGCCTGGTCAGTCCATTTCCTATGTACAGTTTCCTTGCTGGCAGGCTTCACATTAAGAAAAATTTAGAGTTGCTGCAGGTCTAAGGAAGTAATTTAAGGCACATAAATCCAGGACACACTTCAAGACAAGTCTGAAATTCCATCAGGTCCTGTGGTGCCTCACACAGACCCTGCTCTAATACACAAACCTTGACTCCTCCTTAGCCTCCTCCTTTCAAGGTTTTTCCTTTCTCACTCCCTTCTCCTCATTCCTCCTGTCCTATTCCTTACTAGGAAGGGATGTCCTCTCCAAAACTGACATGATTTACCCTTTACCCTTATAACAGCTCCCAGAACACCCCTGCATCTCTCCTCCTCCTTTCCTCAGCCTCATTTGTACACCCCCACTCTATAAATCCCCAAATCTCCTACCCTATCCTCTCACACACAAGAGGGTCCTCTTCCTTCTTTTCTGTCTACACATTTTCCCCCCCCACAGATGCCTTGTCCTTCCTATCAGATGGCCACATCAGACTGACCCATGCATTATCTAAAGACAATAATCACGACAACCTAACAGCTGGTCAAGCTGCCCTATGACCCATCTCACTTCCTTCCAGACTACTCTACCACATAACCCAGATAACAACATACCCAACTTTCCGTCAACCCAGGTAACTCTCCTAACCCTCTGGTTCCTGCTTCCTCAAGATCACCTGTTCCCCACAAATCTCATCTCTCTTCTCACACTCTTCCTTTTCCTCTGCCCAAACGATTGTCAAACATAAACTGCCAACTGACCCCCCTATAATCACGAACAATGGAGATGTCCTCAGACATCAAACACTCTGAACAAATCCCAGGCTGGACCAATTCTAACCCCAGGTATCCAGCAATCAGAGCAAACATTCCAGGAAACCATGTGCAGGGTCGCAAAAGCAGCTGGAAGCAGCTGAGTTTTAATGCAGAAGGAGGGAAGGGATTGACTTTCCAGTCATTCTGCAGTGGTCAAGCAATCCCGAGTCCAGTGACGCCAGAGAGCACTCTGACATCCAGAACATATGCTGCAGGGATGGGGACTGGGGAGACACTCGGCTTCCTGGAGCTAGGTCTGACTGCATAATGCAGCTTGTGTGTGTGTGTATGTGTGTGTGTGTGTATGTGTGTGTGTGTGTGTGTGTGTGTGTGTGTGTGTGTGTGTGTGTGTGTGTGCCAACCTCCACTTGGATGTACCGGAGCCCCTGCCCTTTCCACTCACCCCCTAACAGTTGAGTAGAGAGCAAGTGAATCGCAGAAGGAACGAGGCTGCCAGCTACCTGTTCAGCCCCTGTTCCAGAATTCTGGTCAAGTCACTCTCTTCTGAAGCTTCAGTTTCCTTGCAAGGCCTGACCCAGAGTGAGGGCTCAGAGACAGGTTGGCGAAAAAACCCCTGGGGTCCTCATGTTTAAAAAAAAAAAAAAAGCCTTTGTCCCCATTCTGCTAAAGTCAGAGCACTCCAGAGCCAGCTTTGTGTGTCCAGCCCCAAGAACAGAGAGGCTTGGTCCCCTGTGCCCATCTCATTGTTTTCTCCAGTTCCCAATAAAGGGACACTGACAGCGGACATCTCTCTGAGGTCTCCTAGTCAAGTCTCCGGCATCCTGTGCACACGCTGAGCCCCATAGGTTTTATGGTCTTCTCGGAGGAGTCCCTCATCCTGTCTTGTGCTTAGGGAAGATGGAAAGGGGGAGCAGTCCGACCCCAACCTGCCTGCAAGGTCAGCTTCATTGCTACTGTGTCTGTGACCTGAGGCAGATGCCCAACCTTGCTGAATTTATCAACAAAATGGGTCCACAACCCTCTTTCAGAGTGGCTGCTGGGGGTATGCAGGTGTGAGAGCTGAGAGATTCCCCAACTTACCAGGAGTCTTCAACAGGCAGAGTTTGGATGGGACTGGACAGTCCTTAGCTGTGTGCACACCGTGGCCAGCTGTGCATGCAGGTGATAACGGAACACAATATCCTGCTGATATACCCAAACCAGAAAGAGAAAGAGAAACAGAAAGAGAAAGTGGAAGAGAAAGAGGAAGAGAAAGAGAGAGAAAGACCCACTTCTAAGGAACTTTCCACTCATACTACATGGGAAACTTGGTTGCTGGATGCTTCCCTCATCCCATGCTCCCAGCTGACCCACTCAGAGGAGTGACCTTATGCCCATCATTCTAGGTTCTTCTTGGTGGAGCCCATTTCAGAGGGGGGTCTCTGTGATCTGGAGGGAAAAGGCAGACTAGGGGACCTTCCACACTCCCTCCTGGGTTCTGTTCATGGCCCCCTTCCCCACCTGCAGCCTCAGCACCACCCCCACCTCCTTGGTCCTGTTGATGCAGACTGTGGTGCTGCTGAGGATGAGGTGCACAGCACGTGGACATCTGCTCTCCTGGGTTCTCCTTCCAGGAGCCCCTGCTTGGAATCATCATCAATCATATCCTTTCAGTGTAACAGAACCCCAAACCTTAGCAGGCCTCCAGACCTTAGCACAACTGACTCCATGATGGAAGTAGCATTCAGGCCTTAAAACAGCACATAGACAGTATCACCTGACAAAATGAATACAAAGTCCTAATCCATCAAAGTCCATGGTTCTCCCAGAAGTCTCTGAATGTGCTAACCTTGATTTTTAGCATCTGGAGATCTGCTCAGGGGTAACTGTTTTTGTTACCTGAAGAATGTCCACACAGGATATGGGTTTTGTGCTTCAAGCTCACCCTGAGAAAGGCTTAGGGCTACACTTCGATTCTGAATACTGGTGCACTTGTTAGCAGACTAACAAAGACTCTTTATTGGCTTAAACCCATGTCTGAATAGTCTTCTCTGGTGGAGACCCTACAACATTTCTGGAGATCCCTAGAGACACTGGGGGTCTCAGAGTGGGAAAGAGTGCATGGTCGAAGGGCTCGGAGGGAATCAGAAACCTGAGATAATCCAGGTCCCCAGGATTCCCTTTGAATAATCCCTCCCTAATGCTTTGGAGGGGTCTGACACCTCTACCAGAAAAGGAAACACATTAGAATATGTCACCCTGGATTACCATTTCATAATTGCTTACTACAGCTAGCACAGTAGAGACCCTGGCAACAAAAGTAGCTACCACAGCTAGTTAATCTTTCATTCTATTGGGCATGATAAATTTAATTCAGTAGTTATATACATCTCGATTGGCTTTGAAAATTATAAATTTATAAACTCAAGTTCCAGTTGCTTTTGGGATACTATCTTACATGGACTCCAACGTACAGTATGGTTCGATAAGGAAGGGAATGGCTCAGTTGCCTTTAGCCTACTGGCTATGGGTGAGATAGGACATCTGTTGGTCTTTTCTGTATCGAACACACAGATTGCAAGCCCAGTGCCACTCTGAGATCTTTGGCAGCAATTAACCATGCAGCTCACACACGATTGAGCCGGTATGATAATGAGTATTCAGAGATGGGTAATGCCTGGGGGGCACTCACCAACCTAAGACAGAGAACCTGTGTGGCCTGGGCAGGCGTCTCCATGACGGGTAAGGTGACCTGCTGATGTCCCATGCAACCCAAGTCAGAAGCTCATTTTTTTTAATAAAAGGGGGACCTGAAGGGTCCTGGCCCCCATTTTGGCTAATTGTTGCCTTGCTTGCAGACCTTGACCTTGATATCCTCCCAATGCTAATTCCCTGTCAGGTTCCACCCTCCTGAATGCTTAAGGGAAGTTCCTTGTCTGTGCATCCTGAGTAATGGGCATTAACAGCTTAGATGCAAGATTTTAAAACATCAGTAGCGAACTTCTGCCCTCCGGTGTCCTCCCATTGTGCTGTAAGCCTGTATTTAAGACCTCCTACCCCCTTCAAGAAATGACATTTGACATTTAAAATTAAATATATATATATTTAAAATTAAACATATATATATATATATATATAATTGAATGAATACTGCGAATGTAATCTATGAATACCACAAATGTGATTAATATCATGAGTGTAATTTAAAAAAAAAAGAATGTCACCCTGGAGGTAAGTCTGGTTAAGGTAAGTCCTTCTGTTTAGGACAAAGGGAGAGGCCGGACATGGGCACTGCTCAGTGTCCAGGATCTGTGTGAGACATCACCAGACCCCCCTGGGCTGCTCAGGTGTATGAACATATGGCAGCCACCACTTGTTGTCTCTACTGTGTGTCTCTCTATTTGTTTCTGTCAGTTCTATTTCCCTGTATTGACCTGACCAATGGCTTTCTCTGGTGTGAGACACTCACCTCTCCCTGCTTATGACCTGTGCCCTCCTGTTGGGGACCTGAATCTTTTGGTTCTGCTAGGTCACCCAGAGAAACCCAACAACCTCTGCCTGTCCCACACCCAGAGCACTGGTTGGTTTTGTTGCTTGACTCCACTCATGGTTGGAGTGAGTCCCAGGCCCCATGGAGAGGAGGGAAGGGGCCTGGATCTTGTGCAGGAGGGCCCTGACATCTAAGCATAGTGCACACAAGGGGGAGAAATAGTTTCTCAAGCCACACACTCCCTCTACCAGCCCCCTTCCTCTAAGCAGCCCCTGAGAATGGGAAAAGTTGACCTGATTGAAAAAGGAAGTTCCACACCTTCCTCTTTCATGATTTATGTGTCCTTTCCAACAAATATTATCTGTAATTAGAAAACTAAAAACCTACCATTCTCTAAAAAAGTAAAAAAACCCTGGACCTTGTGAGGGTGGGAATTAGTTCCTACTGGACAGAATGGATTTTCCCTTCTGTCCTACCCTGACCAAGGGGACTTTTAAAAAATGGTTGCTGGGTCCTTTTTTTTTTTTTTTAAGAATGATTAACAACAGCTACTGAAAAGATTTCCTTTGTCAGCCAGTTGGCCATCAATATTAGAAAATAATTATAAAAATCAGAAAAACATAAGGTATAAATAGGTCCCAGTTGCTGGAGTAGCTCAAAGATGTTTAGCAACAGAGAACATACTGAGAGATGAGACCTTTTGCATAAACTGAAAGCCACAGTCATCTTCTCTGATGATGAGACACAGTTAGACTCACACATACCCAGCAGAATGTTGGTGTCTTGCCCTCTGCCAGAAGAATATCTCCTAGCGCAAGGATATGCTTGGACTATCTCTTGGATTTACAATTCTGGGTTATGTGGGCAGAAAGCTATCCCCAGGACTGGTCAAACACCAACTTCCTATAATCGTTCAACTAATCAGTTTATCTACTTTCATGCAGATTCAATATCACCCAGTGACCCTGGAAACAAAAAGGGAAGCTGTGGTCCACATTGTCAGGTTTAGAGAAACAGGCATCCTGGTGCCCTGCCAATCACCCTGGAACACACCTCTCCTGCCTGTGAAGAAACCTGGAACCTCTGGTTCTCATGAGTCTCATTCTTCTGGAGAAACATGTATATATTGTCCTGCACCTAGAGGATGAATTCTTCAGCTTCCTATGGGTAGAGGTGAGTCAACCCATGTTTGCTTTTACATGGACAGACCCAGAGAGAGGTAACAGTGAGCAACTTACCTGGATCAGGTTGTCCCAAGGTTTTGAAAATTCTCTAATCCTGTTTAATGAGATATTAAGTGCTGATCTCCTGCTCTTCCATCAGAGGTTTCCTGGGACCACACTCTTACAATATATACTCTTACCATACCTCCTCCTGGACTCTAAAGCTAAAATAAATCATAAAAGCGCCAGTGAGGGACTGCTGCAAGAGTTACAGTCCTTGGGCTACAGAATGTCACCCAAGAAAGGCCAACTTTGTACATCAGAGGCTACCTATCTTGGCTATGTGCTGAGGGGAGGCAAAAGAGCCTGTCTCAGAGTAGGATTGCTGTCGTCCTTCAGATCCCAGCTCCAAAGGCTGAGAGGCAGGGTCGAGAGTCCCTAGGTGTGGACAGGTATTGCTGCCTCTGGGTACCAGAGTCCGTGGAAACAGCAAGGCCTCAGCCCAAGGTGGGGAGGTCACTGACCCCCTAATCTGGACAGACACTGACCAAGAGGCATTTGAAGCTCTAAAAACAGCTCTGACTTCAGCTCCAACCCTAGCACTTCCGGATGTCTCCAAACCTTTCCATCTGTTTGTCCACAAAACAAAAGACATTACAAAAGGCTTTCTAACTCAAACTTTGGGGCCACGTTAATGCCCTGTGACGTACCCTTCCAAACAGTTGGACTCTGTAGCCACAGGATGGCCCAACTGTCTAAAGGCTGTAGTGGCTACCATTAATCTAATGAAAAACAACAACAACAACAAAACAAATCAAGTTAACTCTGGGTCAGGATCTTACTCTCACAGCACCCCACACTGTTGAGGCTCATCTCCGAGGAACACAAAAATGCTGGCTGTCTAATGCTCATTTGACCCAGTCAGTACCAGGCCTGACCCTGGACCACCTTCCAGTCCAGTTTGAGAAGCCCACTGCCTTCAATCCTGCTACCCATTTGCCTGATTTCAACACACAGGTCCTCATCCATGACAGTCATAAAATGAACGATGAACCAGGTACATGGGGCTGGAGCAGTTACTTTAACTGAAATGTTTTTAGCCCAAGCCAGGTACCTCAGCCCAGGGAGCAAAGGTGATTGACCTGACCCAGGTTCAGATGGGAAAAAGGAAAGTTCATCACATATACATGGACAGTCACTATGCTTTTACTACTGTGCATGTCCACAGTATGATCTGTAGAAAAAGACGGCCTCTCACATCACGGAAAAGACATCAAAACAAAGAGAACATCTTGGCTCTCCTAGAGGCTATTTGGCTCTCCCCTAGGAATACTTGTGGCCATGTTTTCTGGTTTACAGTGATTGTTGACCATGTTTCTTTTGACAAGTTCTCTTACACTAAGTTCTCTTTCCCCTTTTATTTCCATAATTTTAGATAGACAATCAGAGAAGATCAGTGAAATGTAGGACCATGAAAGGGTCCACATGAGCTGAAGGCTAGCAGTGACGTGGACCCTCTGCAGAGTGCAGAATAGACTGGAGTGTTAAACACTCTTGAACAGTCTCTGGGTTGAGTAGCAGGATGGAGCTGCAGACTCACATGCTGGGGAAGTGGAGTAGGGGTCTCTAACCTTGGTTCTGTCCCACCTGAACATCCTGAAGTTCTGCTAAATGTCACACAGGATGGCTGTCACTTAAGAGTTGAGGATGATCTAGTGGTAATTTATACCAATGGAATGTGACCTTGATGCAATGGGAAACATTAGCTGAATGAGCTCTCTGGGTAGTTGTGTGGACACAAGCATCCTCTAGTGGAGGGGTCAGCACCAAGATGTCTGGCCACCATGGTCACCCTATCACAGTCCAAACACTAGAGAAGGCGTAAGGCCCCAGAACAGCATTCACCTCTCTGCTGGTCTCCTTTTCTAGGGTCTGGGATCTTCCTAATGAGTGTATGACTTGGTGGATTCTGATGTCATCTCCCTGATCATGATAGACAAATCTCCCATGATGCAATGCACAGAGAATAGAGTAAGCATTCTGTGTTGATGGCCATCGGTTCCTTCCTGGGAGTGATGGACAGCCACTGCTCCCAGGTCATCATAGTCTTTCCACTTGTACTCCACCAGCATCTGATAACAAGTGTCAATTTCAAGAAGGTTCCAAGTTTTAGAGCCAAGTAAAAGTATAGCATAGACATTTGGCCTATGTCCAATTGTAGAACTGCACACAAGGAGAACATAACCTAACCCGTAATATTTTGTATCAAAGTACAGATAACTTTGCCCTCAGTTTGCCGCATGTGGGATCATCAGGAGCACCAGGCACATTTGCTGAGTGAACTCAGTAGTTTTTGGATTAAACCAGACTGTGATGACCCAGAATTGACCCAGAAAATCTGGAAAGCACACCGAAGACTTTCTGTTGATTATTGCGGAAGTTGCCTAAAAAGTTCAGCCAGAGAGAGGATGTGGCCTCATGTTCAGTAGTAGTAGGGAGAGGGGACTGGTTATGAAAGTCACATCACCAGGCAGTTCTGCAGCAAGTTTTAAAGGTACCGTCCAGTCTACCCCCCTGTACCCTGAGTTAGAAGACATAGGAGAGTTGGCAGGTGTCACTGTTATGTCATAGCAAAGTCTTGAAATTCACTACACCTGGCTTCTGCAACCATGTGGTGGATCATCATACAGAACCACATCATCAAGCCAGTCAATGTACAGAAGCAACAAGGAAAACAGAGACATGGATGGATGGCTGTTCTCATATAACCACACCAACTTGATTGATCACAGTCAAAGGCACATCCTGGATGTCCATCGTGAGATGAACAGACTTGAGGATATGGCAGTGTGTTGAATGGAAAAAATCTCAGCATTAAATGGGCAGCAAATTCTGACCCCCACATAACACGATGAAGCCTGGGGACATCAGCATAAATCAAATAAACAGGACATGGAAGGACAGATGCTCCATATCTCCTTCGAGAGTCCTATGGGGAAGTAAGATCCTGCAGGGAGGAGCCAGTGGTGTTTGCAGAGGTTGTAGAGAGAAGTTATTATATAAGTGTTCAGTGTCAGACCACATATCAGGTGATCTGGATGATGGAGATGTTGCTAACGCAGACACACACACACACACACACACACACACACACACACACACACACACACCCCACACAGTGGTTACAGTGGTGGGGAAATGTGTATTTTAACACAGATTCAAAAATCTAATTTTTTTCTTTAAAACTTTATTCTTCTCTCATACATAGCCTCTCCTCCCTCCCTTTCTCCCAGTCCCCCCCACCACATACTTTCCCTCTCTCTCAGATCCACTGCTCCTCCACTTCCCTTCAGGACAGAGCAGGCCTCCCAGTGATATCAACCAAACATGGGATAACAAGATGCAGTAAGACTAGGCACAAACTCTCATTTCAAGGCTGGAAGCAACCAAGTAGGAGGAAAGGGGTCCCACAAACAGGCAAAATAATCAAAGACACACCCTCTCCCACTGTTAGGACTCCACAAAAACACCAAGCTAAACAACCATAGCATGTCCTCTGAGGACCTTAGCAGACCCATGCAGGCTCTGTTATTGCTGCTTCAGACTCTGGGAGCCCCTTTGAGCCCTGGTTAGTTGATTCTGTGGGCTGTGTTCTCCTGGTGTCCTTGACCTTTCTGGTTCCTACAATCCTTCCTCTCCCTCTTCTCAAGGGTCCCAGGAGCTCTGCCTAATGTTTGGGTGTGGGTCACTGCATCTGCTCCCATCAGCTGCTGGAAAAGCCTCTCTGATGACAATGGGGGTAGACACTGGTCCTGTGAGTATAGCAGACTGTCCTTAGGAATCAGCTCACTGCCTTTTTTTTTTTTTTTTTTTAATTCAGTCGGGTTCAGTTCTACCCTAGGTCTGTGAGCCTTGTAGTTTCCAGTTCCTGCCCATCCAGGCAGTGTTGGGCATGGGCTCCCTCTTGTGGCTCCAGCCTCAAGTTAGACCAGTCACCTGTTGTCCACACCCACCAACTCTGAGCCACCATTGTCCCAGTTCATCTTGACAGCAGGACAGGCTGTGGGTCAAAGGTTTGTGGCTGGATTGGTGTCCCAGTCCCTCCACTGGGGGCCTTGTCTGTTACAGAAGATAGCGTGTTCAGGCTGCATGTTCTCCATTACTACGAGTCCCTCCTAAGTTTACCCTCATAGGTTCCAGGAAGTTTCCACTGTACTAGGTTTCCACTCTGCCACTCAAATGCCCACTTATTCCAGCCGTTTCTTCTAGTACTCTCTCCCTTCACCACTCTCTCCCCACATGTTCCCCACTCCTTTTCCATTTCCACTTGTCCCCAAATCCACCCACAAATCTATTCCATTTTCCCTTCCCAGGGAGATCCATGCTTCGCTCCTAGAGCCCTCCTTGGTACTTAGCCTCCTGAGTCTATGGATTGTAGTGGGATTATCCTTTATTTAACAGCTAATATACACTTATAAGTGAGTACATATCATGTTTGTCTTTCTGGGTCTTGGTTGTCTTGCCTAGGATGAGGTTTTTCTTTTCTTTTTTTTTTTTAGTTCCATCATTTGCCTGTAAATTTCCTGATGTCATGTTTTCTAACATCTGAGTTATACTCTGTTGTGAAAATACACCACATTTGCCTTATCCATTCTTGGGTTGAGGGACATTTAGGCTGTTTCCAGTTTTTGGCTATTATGAATAAAGCTACTATAAACATAGTTTAGCAAGTCTTACATTTCTCTAATTCCAAACTTGTCTGTTAAAAATGATAGCTAAAGGGGCGGGGGTCTGGAGAGATGGCTCAGAGGTTAAGAGATCAACAAGGCTGTCACTCACCATTGCTGCTCTTGTCAACAACCAGGGTTCAATTCCTAGAACCCACACAACAGCTTACAACCATCCTTAACTCCAATTCCAGAGGATCCAGCACTCTCTTCTGGCCTCCTTAGACGTAAGGCATGCATTCAGTGCATGCACAGATATGCAGGCAAAACACTCACACACATAAAATATGAATAATAAACAGATTTTTGAAAGAAACATTGGCAATGTTTGACTTTAGAAAATTCATAGGAGGAGAAAGCATGGTCCTGCCATGCACCATGAGAGATTGAGCAGGACAAGGACGCCCATATACATGCCAGGGTGGTCTGCCCCAGGCTCCAAAGAGAAAACACAGTCCTGCTCAGTACCTTTCAGTGCTGGGTATCGGGCATTATTATGAGGAACAATGAATGGGGTGGTATGGGAGAGAGAGAGAAAGAGAGAGAGTTATGTGTGTGTGTGTGTGTGTGTGTGTGTGTGTGTGTGTGTGTGTGAGAGAGAGAGAGAGAGAGAGAGAGAGAGAGAGAGAGAGAGAGAGAGAGAGAGAGAGAGAGAGAGAGAATGTTTCATTTCCTATGGAAAGAAACATATCTGAAGAGGTAAGGAGTATGCTGAAGTGAGTAGCTTGATTGCCATCCAGGGCCATGGCCAGAGGATAGGGCTGTACAGAGTTGGCCCTGCCCCTTACTGTCTGCACCCCTAGGAAAAACTTGTCCTGCCTCCTACTGGCTGAAGTAAGCACTCAGGAGAAAGGGTCCTACACCTCACCCGGGCATCACGATAGAGCTGACCCTGTGAGCCTCTCCTCTGCCATGTGGTAGCATGCATGAGGGAAAGATGCCCTCCTCCCCTCACGCTGCGCCACCTGCAGCAGGTGGGGGAGCTGCCCAACCCCTCACCAGCTGCAGCACTTTTGAGAATGGGCCCTGCACCTTGGCTGGGCAGCACAGTAGAGTTGACCCTGTAGACAGCGGAATGAGTGAGCCAGTCCTGAGGGCATGAGATTGGGATAGCTGTTACTGCCTACTCATATGGGGTGTGTCGGTGGGGGTCTAGGGAACACAGTAGGGCTGGCCCTGGTGGTGTAGGTGTGGGAGAGCTGATCTGAGGGCACATAAGCAGGGGAACTGTCCCTGTCCCTTGCTCCTTGCTGCATAGGGTGAGCTAGCTGGGGCAACCCTGGAGAGCTCACCCTGGTCCTGAGGCCGGGGTGGGGGGGTGGGGGGGGGAGCTGGCAGGCTGACCAACCTTTCAACTACCCAGGCCCAGAACTATGGCTTGAGTTCACCCACTCCAACATTCACTCCATCTATGATCTGCTTGAGCACTTGAAGGTGTTGTTCCTGCAGACCCAAAGCTTCAAGATCTCCATGACACAGGGCAACTACAGGATAGTCGAGAGGAGTCCCAGTGGGGGCCCAGCATCAATAGTGTAGCAGAAACCAGAGGCATCAACCCAGACCAATGACTCTTTACAATGAACACTGGCAAGTAAAGATATATGGATAAAAGGGTAAAATGTGAGAATCTGTGCCACACTACAGCTTCCATAAAGAGAGCTATCTATCTATCTGTCTGTCTGTCTGTCTGTCTTCTCTTAAATTTTATTTTAGTTCATTTTGGGGGGAGGTTGCAAGGGCAGAGGGTGGATACGAAGGGATGGGAAGATGAACGGGATCGAGATGCATGAGGTGAAAGACACAAAGAATAAATAAGTTAAAAAAAATAGAAAAAGAAGTTTATAGATGCTTCAGAGACAGACCTGGTATGTAAACATCTACTTCCTTGATTGCAAATGTGAAAATTACAATTAAGAGTGTTACTGCTGGGGTTGTATCCAGGTGTGACTCCTGTTTCCTTCTTTGTTCTAAACCAGTCTAACTCTCCAAAGGGAGAGAAATCCTCAAACTGTCAAGAGTTCTGAGAATGTGATTTTCATCCCTGCATTTCCCCTGAAGCCTAAGATGAGTCACGACACTTTAAATACCGTAAAATCATTGGCCAATTCCCAGCTGGCCTTGAGGACAGTGGACATAGTGTGGGTGGTCTGGCTGGGTCCCCTATGAGCAACTGCTACTGATGTTAACCACCCACATGTTTCTGAAGCCCTTTGCCTTGTCTAATGGGGTGGTAATGTTGCCTGAAATGTGTGTGTCAATCATTCATCCCCAGCATGATGACCCAGGAATTGCTTCACCTGATCCCAGCTATCCACGTTCTGAGAACTCCAAATTGGTACCTGAGTTTTCTGGGGAGATATGAAAACTGTCTCTTTACACCAGTTCAGGGAAGGAACTGGTGACAGACCAAAGGAATGGTCCTACCTGAGCCCAGCTTAGTAACTAGGTTTATTCGGGTTACTCACAGGACTATGTTTAAGGGTCTGCTTATAGGAGACCGGGGAACACAAAGACAGCTGCCTCACAGGACAGCCACTCCAGCATGGGTGACAGCTCACAAAAGCTGTGCATCTGGAGGTCACTGCACAGGTTTTGGGTGGACCGACAGAAAGCTTCATTCAGAAATGATAGCCCCGCAGCACTCAGCCCCTCCCCCAGCTCTTACGTTCTTTGTTCCCTCCACGCTCCATAATGTCCCCTGAGCTTTGAAGGGGAGTAATATAAATGTGTGACGACTCACTTCTGTTCACGGTGGTGCACAGCCCCCCTTTGCCACAGCCATGGTCACTTGCTATAGGGAGCTTGTCTGGGTATCAACCTCTAATGGATACTGCCCAGTACCTGATTTTCCTTCATACTGTCCAAGGCTGGAAAAGCCATCTACAGGTGTGAACACAAATGTTTAGAAGACAACTTGACAGGAACATCTCATCTGATTATCGGAATGGGAGATTTATCCCTCCCTGAGGCAGTTCCATGTTGGACATCTCTCTTTTCCCTGGAAAGGGCCATCTAAGGATGTTCTCAGAAGACTCCTCAGAAAGTCCAGCTGGACTTCATCTCCCGTGTTAAAGATGAAATGGAGAACATGCCAACGTCTTTGCCCTCTTCTCCACCACTCCTCCTCACTCCCCCACCCAGAGTCAGTCCCTCTGTGTATGGCTGTACATGCCAACATGGCTGGATACAACAGGCATCTCTGGGCAGCATGAAATCTTTCTTATAAGGGTAATGAAACCCATGAGAAAATCAAGCCATCAGTTAATCAGAACGACAGTCTGAAGGGCCATTCTGGTCCTGTGTGCAAATTGGCAGGGACACCATGAGAAAGACCGTCCTTATGCTTTCCTAGGGATTAAGAAGCAAACAAGAAGTCATCTTGTGTAAGAATGGCGCTGTCCAGCTGTTTTTCTTGGCCCCTCTACAGCTGAGCCGCACACACATCTGCACACAGATCCCTGAGCTCAGTCAGTCCATGGGAAGGAACAGGCCTGAGCTCAGCTCAGCCTGACAGAAACAAGTGTCCCTGGGTAATCTAGCTGTACCGCAGGTTGCAGAGTCTGGAGGAAAAGGGTCTCTGGAGAGTGAGAAGTCTATACAGGAACACAGCACAGGACTTGCTCTCTGACACCTTGAGAGAAAAGGTCAGGATAAAGAGAAGTCAGGGAGCCCAGGGGAGCCAGCTGGCTAACACATCAGAGGCTGAATGTGTCCAGGGATCCCGCTTGGCTTGACTGAAGCCATCTTGAGTCACACCCATCAGGAAGGTCAGGAATAACTCTGACCTGGTTTCCCTGTATAGTTCCCGCAATTTCAGTGGCTCCTGGGACTTGACAACTGTACCCCAGTGCTGTGATCGTTAGGAATATGTCTGGCATCCTTGCTGTCAGCTGAGATAAGAGCAGGCACATTCCATCTCTGATAAATGTCATCATTATCCTCCCTCTGGGCTGAGAGGCAGGGCCACCAGGCTTCCTGCTGCCCTTGTCCCTGGTGTGGTCCATGGCTCCCTACTGAAAAAATACAAGTGAAAGTTTGCATTCTCTCCTCTTCCCACAATATGGCAGCCTCACCACAGAAGAAGAAGAAGGAGGAGGAGGAGGAGGAGGGGGGGGGAGGAGGAGGAGCAGAAGGGGGAGAAGGGGGAGGGGGAGGAGGAGGAAGTGGAAGACCATGTCCCTAACGGACTTTCTGGCTGAGAATGGGGCCACGGGAGCTGGTGAAGGAAGCACCTTTGACCCCAAACCAGTCAACTGGACTGATGAAGCAGATGCTCTGGCAGGATGTGCCCATACACTAGCATAGCAATGTGTATTGGGCTCCTCTGATTGGCTGTTCCACCCTGTTCACCGCTCCATACCCTGCTTGGGAACCCAATGTCAACTGGAGCAGTCTTTCCAAATTGTTACTCTCGGCTGTTTCCAAGAGGAATCTGCCCTATGATGGTGGGACAGAAAACCTCCTAAGGAATTCTCCGGAGGACTAAACATCAGTGCAGCACATTTACGTCATGAACCTAGCTATCCAGACAGGTTGAAAGGCTGTGGTGACTTAGAGGACCTGGGTTCCCTGCTCAGTGCCCTCAGTCTCAGTGAGAAGTCTCTAGGAAACAGAAGGCCTGGAGGTGTTTTGCTGATCAAGCATAGGATAAAGACAGGATGACTGTTCTTTCAACCCAGTAGAAACCAAGATTCTGACAAAACAGATGCAGACGACAGGACCAGGACCAGCACAGACAGCTTTGATAACCATCCACCTAGGAGAGGCAAAGATCATTTTGAAGACAAGTATTGATATGGTTAAGATTAAGACCAGTACTAGGATGGGCCTTGGGGTACTAGGATGGGAATTGTGTTTTGGGATGGGCATTGGGCACTAGGGTGGGCATTGGGCACTAGGATGGGCATTGGGATACTAGGATTGTATTGGGCACTAGGATGGGCCTTGGGGTACTAAGATGGGCACTGGGTACTAGAATGGGCATTGGGTACTAGGATGGGCATTGGGCACTAGGGTGGGCATTGGGCACTAGGATGGGCCTTGGGGTACTAAGATGGGCACTGGGTACTAGAATGGACATTGGGCACTAGGATGTGCATTGGGTACTGGGATGGGCATTGGGTACTAGGATAGGCCTTGGGGTACTAGGATGGGCATTGAGCACTAGGATGGGCATTGAGCACTAGGATGGGCATTGAGCACTAGGATGGGCATTGAGCACTAGGATGGGCTTTGGGGTACTAGGATGGGCATTGGGTACTAGGATGGGCATTGAGCACTAGGATGGGCATTGAGCACTAGGATGGGCATTGAGCACTAGGATGGGCTTTGGGGTACTAGGATGGGCATTGGGTACTAGGATGGGCATTGGGTACTAGGATGGGCATTGGGTACTAGGATGGGTATTGGGGTACTAGGATGGGTATTGGGTACTGGGATGGGCACTGGGGTACTAGGATGGACATTGGGTACTAGGATGGGAATTTGGGTACTAGCATTGTCATCAGGGTACTATGATGAGCATTAGCCAGAATATGGATGACAATGGGCCTGAGATTGACATGATTCCAGGGGCTGCAGAGACCATGACTGAGGCTATGACTCCTTGACAGGCAGAGGAAGAGGAGCATTTGGTAGTGGATACTGTAGGGTGATGACTACAGGGGAGTCAGGAGCCACCATGAGACCAGTAAGAAAGACAGGATGACAGGGTATGGAGCCCCAGAGATGATCTCTCTCTCTCTCTCTCTCTCTCTCTCTCTCTCTCTCTCTCTCTCTCTCTCTCTCTCTCTCTCTCTGAATGATTATAGATGTGATGATAGAGGTCTCCCCACGTGACCCAACCTGAGTCAAAAGCCTCAGAGTACTCCTGAGGAAGAAGGCTCCTCTTTCAGCACTTCCTGGTCCAGCTGAGTGGATTCTGTAGAGGAGCAAAGACAGTTGACCCAGTTGCTGGAGAAGAAAACGGAAGAGCAGCAACAGAGAGGGCAAGACGAGCTGCAGCCTCAGCTGGATGAGCCAGAACTGGACCACAGGTCCAGAGGGGCTGGGGACATGTAAGTTGGGGGAACTCAAAAGCATTTCATCTCATCCACCAGAAGCCATGGCTTGAGGAGTCACTGCTTTTCTCAAGGGAATCATCTCTGACATCTTTGATTTCTGGTCCTGTCCACCATTTCCTACTGCCCTCCCCTCTAGAGGTCAGAGTATCTCAGCTGATGGACTGGGGTGGTGAATAGAGTGTAAAAAGGGGGATTTGAGCTGCAGTTCCTCAACCTTGACTTGGGTGTTTTCAGGTGTCTACTGTAAAAGGCCTCCAGACCTTAGCACAATTGACTCCATGATGGAAGCACCACCATTCAGGTCATAAAACTCAGCATGTAGACAGCATCCCCTGACAAAATGGAAACAAAGACTTAATCTATCAAAGTCTCTAGTTCTCAGAAAGTCCCTAAATGTACTAACCTTGCTGTTTTACTTCTGTAGTTCTGCTCCTGGTTAACTGTTCTAACTGAAGAATGTCATCCCAGGATATGGTTTTTGTGCTTAAAAGCTCACCCTGAGAAAGGCTCAGTGCTACACTGGGATCTTGAACACCCAGTGTAGTCACTGGCTGGCCCATAAAGACTTCTTATTGGCACAAACCTGTGTCTGAGTAGTCCTCTCTGGTGTCTACCCCACAATACTATAAGTTCCTTTGCTGGAATCGCACACCAGTGTTCGGGTCTATCATGTGACCTAGACGGTGTGTGGTTTTCTGCTTAGGAGAGTTGGTTTCATGACTTCCTTCCAGAGTAGACAATAATGGGAAGAACGCTTGAAGGTCTTGGTTTCCTTGGCAACACTGCAGCTTGACCTGTGTGCTTTGATGTGCACCGCTGTAGGCACCAGCTCCAAAGATGGCAGCTGTTCCTGTTGCAGGAAGTCAGGGAGCCTGCAGGGAAATGGTTCCCTGGTCTCCAGTGTGAGCCCTAAGCCTACTGTGCAGGAGCGTTGGTTTAGTGTGCTGCTGCAGTGGGCACAGCAAACCGCTGATCCAGTGGACTTGATGGCCAGTAGCTAGAGAGTGGGCTTTTAGTGAGAGACCCGGGGTTGAATGTGGTCATGGACAATGAAAGGTAGTTTGTCCTCTTTGTTTTTCTGCAGATAATTGCATCCAAGAGAAAGTGGTTCTGTCCCACTCTCCTACTCTGTTAAAATAAAACAGGGGTTGATTTAAGCTCCTGAATATATGTAAAACTTGTACAAAGGTATCTTCTGTGAAAATGACTCACAATCTGTAGACATTAATTAGGAGATGCCTTGAGATGTAAAACCCTGTCCTTTGGGTTGAGAGATTTTTGGCTTTCCCCAATTAAATTTACTCTTTAAAGATAAAAATAAAGATTACAGCTGGGTCATGCGGACGCTGTCGCCGGTTTGGTCGCATGCCACCATCTCTTGTGCTGCTGGTTGTTTCTTATTACATTTTCCCCCAGAGGTCAGCAATATTTATTTAACCAAATTTATGGATACCATGTAAGCAGAGTCAGTGGATTTGAGGTATCTCTCCCCTACCTCCTCTTCTTCAGTTGAGTTTCCAAGGATCACAGGCTCAGTCTCATGATCCCAAACTAGCTAATATATCCATCCCACAACTTGTTTGACCTCTTACTCAAACACAGCTTCCTTTCTCTCCTCAAGTCAACTACTGACCCAGGCCCACACATGGAGAATAGTTTTAACTTCATTGGTCTGTCCTGTCACCCTGTCCCCTTCATGGGCTGGCGACTTGTCAAGAGCTCTACCCACTGTGCAGTCACCACCCCCATCCTCAGCACCATCCTCAGCATCTCCATCATCGTATGGGAGCTGCCTGATGGTCAAAGGGGGAGCTGGTGCAGCTGATGCTGGACAGAAAGGACTGTGGCTCAGAGCACATCGTCCTGTGGGGAGGGAGGACGTGGAGCCTCCTACTCCAGCCCTTCTGTTTCCCTGGCTTCTCATTACTTGCTCCTGCACAGCCCTCTCTGTTCACACCCACAGACCCCACTGTGTGGTTTTAGACCCATTCGCCCATCTCTAGTCCGCTCTGGTCCCTCGGTTCAGGCTGCTGTCACATCTTTCTTTGACGCTCAGGCCGTCCATATTAACTCTACAGTGAGACACAGAATGACAAACACCTCAACACTTGGTTCTGTGGACTCAGCCCCACACTCTCTGCTTTCCAACCTTCACTTCTGGTGCTGTGATAAATACCTGACAGAAGCCAGTCCCTCGGCTTACAGTCCCTGGCTGTCTGTAGTCCATCATTGTGAGGAAGTCAAGGCAGGAACTCAAAGCAGATAGCCACAGTGCATCCACGGTCCAGAGTAATGAGAAATGAATTCATGCATTCATGCTTATTAGTGCTCAGCCTGCTTTCCCTTATACAGTTCAGAACCCATACCCAGAGAATAGTGCCCCCTTTGGTGGAGGAATTTACCCACCTCATTTAGAGTCATGCAGAAAAATCACTCCCAAGCATGCCCACAGGACAGCTCAAGCTAGACAATCGCTCACTGAAACTCTCTTCTGACATGATTCTAGGTGGTGTCAAGATGACAGTTAAAACTAACTACCTCATTCCTCCTCTAACAAGACTTCTCGGTGCCTCTAATCTGTCTGGATCATCTCCACAGACCTCCATGTACCTGGAGGAGGCTGTCACAGGCACCTAGAGGGTCTTGTGAATCTGGGCAATCTCCGACAACTTCTCCTCCAGCTCCTGAGCCAGGGCCCGGAGTTCTTCGGCCGACTCTGATTTTGCTCCATCGTATAAATGCATTGAGTCCCTTAAAAGGAAATACACATCCAGCGCAAGGAAGACACCTGCAACAGTGGCCCCTCTGATTCTGGCTTTTTTAGTCATTGCCAGAGCAGTGCCTTCAAAGACATTCTGCAGCTGACTAGCTCGTTGGGCAGGGATTCCTCCAGTTGTCACGAGGAGCTTGGCATCTGCCACTAAGTGAAGGTTGGCTCTGGCTGCTCTAATGGCGCGGATGTTTTGTCCCAAGGTTTTCAATTTTTTGCAGAGACCATAGGCGCTTATAGCAAGTTTAAATGCAATCTTTCCCAGGACAAGAAGCTTCTTCATCATGTCCATGGTGTCTGACATCAGGCGCTTGGCTTCAGCCTCATCTGACCACTTGCTTGTTTCTTCCACAACTACAGTGGCAGCACCAGTCACAGTAGCCACCACCCCCAGCCCCAACCCAGTGGCTGAGAGCAGCAGACTGCCCCCTGCTGTCACAGGAGCCAGAGTTATACCCAGGATGCCCAGGCCTCCAGAGGCAGCGCTGGTGATGTTGGTCACCACATTGGAGATGGTACAGCCCCTGTGCACCTGGTCAAGATGGTCAGCCAGAGCTCGGAGCTTCCTAATGTTTCCCTCCAGCTTCCCTTTCAACTCAGGAAAAGCTTCTAGAAACCTCTTCCTGTCCTGCAGCTCTCGTTGAAACCGCTCTTTGTCCTCCAGGCCTGGGAGCTCTAGGAGCAGCTTCAGAGCCTTACACAGTTCAGCTTCCTCATCCCTGTAAAGAAGAGGTCAGCGCATCAGGAAGAAGGCTTGTTTGACTGTAGGATGGGCCCCCACGACCTATCTCCTTCACATCACAGTGTTTAGTGTCATAGAACCAATGGGAAGGTATTTCACTACATGCAGGACTCTGCATTCCACAAGGAACATTGATGATCACAGGCACTCCATGGTTCTTAGTCCATAGGTGTCAGTGTGTGAAGTCATGTGAAGACACACATTAGTGACATGCCCATGACAAAGAAGCCTCTACTTCTAAATATTTGCCCAGTGGGGACTCTAGATGAGCATAGGGATGCAGGATTAGAGCAAAACTGGGGACATTCTGGGGGTCCCATGGAGATGACCTGGACAATTCAGCCTCTGTCACCAACACCTTCCAGGCTTCATCTTTGGCCAACAGGAGCTGCAGGTCTCTTCTGCTTGCTGAGTCCTGCAGATACTCAGTGACTTCCTGGATGAAGTGTCTCCTCCTCAACACTAGGAAAGAAACAGAATGAGGTCTGAGGACAGCATGGAAGAGTTTAAATTCCAAAAAGTGTACGGTATTTAACAGCCAAGGTATTCAGCATCTGCCACTGGGTACCTGATGGAGTCAGCAGTGCTGGGGAATGAGTTGTAACCTTCAATTCATGTATAAAAAGCCTTATGGCAGCAACTAGTTTTAGAGATGTATTATTAAGAAAGTGAGGTAATAAGGATTAGGTGATGTCATAAATATACATCCTTAACCAATGAGAGTGTGGTACTGATTAAAAAAAAGAATAGATACTATATATATATATAATGTCATATCTATCTATCTATCTATCTATCTATCTATCTATCTATCTATCTATCTATCTCAGTAGTTCTCAATCTTCCTAATGTTGTGACCCTTTAATATAGTTCCTCATGTTGTGGTGACCCCCAACCATAAAATTATTTTCATTGCCACTTCCTAACTGTACTTTTGCTACTGTTATGGATCATAATGTAAATATCTGTGTTTCCTGATGGTCTTGGGTGACTCCTGTGAAATGGTTGTTTAACCTCCAAAGTGGTTGAAACCCACAGACTGAGGACTGATGATCTATCTACTTACCTGTCATCACTGATCTCGGTGTCTGTGTGTCCTTCCTCCTCTTGGTCCCTTCCCGCCTCTCTGTCCCCAAACACACAGGAGAGGCTGTGTGCAGACTCTCAGTTAGCAGGCTGCTGCTACAGACCAGGAAGAGTGTCCTCACCACAACCATCCTGCCATTCCTTCACTGTGGACTTTGGCTTTCAGAACTGAGGAAAAATTAGGTCCTTGGTTCAAGCCCTCAGTGTGAGGGATCAGGGTATGGCAGCTGGGAGACTCCTACACCAGGGAGGTGTCATGGTGCTGTGCAATGAAAGGAAATGTCTTCTGCTCTGAACAGTTGAAGGGTATCTCTTTTAGTCTCAGAAAGTGACAACTTTGCAAAGTGACTTCCCTCTGCCTGGCTCTTACATGTCAACACAGGCACCAGAGAAGTGAATGGGACTTTCAATTCCTCCTCACAGGGTTGTGACATTAGTTTGTTGGATAAAGGCAGCAGGTCAAAGAAAACAGGATTTGCAATGTCAGAATTATTTGCTTGTAGGAAGAGTAAGGCTAGTGTGGTGGTTTGAATGAGGATGGCCCCCATAGGCTGATATATTGGAATGCCTGGTCCCCCCTTGGTGGATCTTTTTGGGAACTGTGGCCTTGTTGGAGGAGGCATATCACTGGGGATGGCCTGTGAGTTGTCAAAAAGATGATACCATTCCCAGTTAGTTCTCTCTCTCTGTCTCTCTGTCTCTCTGTCTCTCTGTCTCTCTCTCTCTCTCTCTCTCTCTCTCTGTCTCTCTCTCTCTCCCTCCCTCCCTCCCTCCCTTTCTCCCTCCTTCCCTCCCTCCCTCCCCCATGCCTCCTTCCCTCACCCCACCCTCCTGTTTGTGGATCAGACGGAAGCTCTCAGCTACTGCTCCAGTCCATTCCTGCCTGCTGCCATGACGGTCATGATCTCATCCTCTGAAACTGTAAGCCCAGATTAAACACTTTCTTCTATAAGTTGCTTTAGTCTCGGTGTCTTAGCACAGCAATGGAAAAGGAACTAAAACAGCAGCTATTCCTAGGGAGTGGGCTATTGCTGTGACAGGCCTGACCATGATGTTTTTTGATGAATGTGGAAGACTTTGGGGCTCAGGACTAGGAGAGTGGTTGAACATAATGAGTGGGGGTTACGGGGCCTCCTAGTAGGAGCTGGGAAGACAACAGTGCTGAGATCAGGTGGTCCATGGAGGTCCAGCTCAAGATGTTTCAGAGGGGAATAATTTTAGCAACCAGGCTAGAAACCATTTTTGTGATATTTTGACAAAGAATCTGTCTGCTTTCTGCCACTGTCCTATGAATCTGCCTGAGGCAAAATTGAAGACTTTTTGGATTAATTATATTGGCAGAGGAGACTTCAAGCAGACTGATGTTGACTCTGCCATTTGGATATTATACAGATCTACAACTAAAAAGAGCCAATGAGCACCGTTTCTCTATGGCCTCTGCATCACCTCCTGCCACAGGTTCCTTACCTCCTTGAGTTCCTGACATGAAAGCCTTTGTTGATGAACTATGAAGTGGAAATGGAAGTGAAAGAAAGCCCTTCCTCTGAGGTTGCTTTGGTCACAGTGTCTGATTACAGCAGCAGGAACCCTTGCTCATACACTCACTGTAGTGAGATTTTATAGGAGATGAAGGGCTTATTCACAGGAACAACCAAGCATGTGAAACCTGGTATGAGCAAGATCACAGACAGTGTTCTCCTGTGTGCTGGGGAATTTGGATTGTCCTCAGACTTTGGGGGTTGTCACTAAGTCACATGACCTGCTGTGCTCCACTTTTTCAGGCTGTCCTAACCTCTCTGAGAGGTAAAGGGGGGGAGAAAGGGATCCCTGAGCATGCCCCCAAGACAGCCAAGAAGAGAACTCCTTATACACAGGTAGGGGAGACCCCCATTACTCCATTTTGGGGACTTTTTTTCTATCTTGAACTCAATACGCTCTCAGTGTGGAGGTCCAAGGTTCTAGACCACACTCAGGAAACATAGAAGAGAAGTTCATACCTCTGGAGGCCATGAGGGCTTCAGGGTCCCTGGCGGCAGAAGTGGGGTCTCTCTCTGGTCCTTCTCACAGGTATCTGTGAATCCTGGCTAAAAGGGAGAGAAAACCCAACTTTAAGATGGAGTGGGGACAGCCTCAACAGAGGCTGGTGTCTCATGGTTCTCTCTGGATAGCAGAGCAACTAAGGTCGAAGAGTGACTGGCCCTGGCTCTCCTGAGTAAGGGTCAGTCCCAGGCCTCTCCTCACTCTTCCCTCACACTAGCCAGAGCAGAGCCCTCCTGTCCTGGTGGGTCCATGGAACAGAAGATCACCTGGAGACAGCCATGAGTAGGGAGTTATCTTCTCTGGAGAGATGAGGAAAAATGTTCTGGCACCTAGGGTGGGAACTGTGTGTGTAGCAATGATGATAGCCAATGTTAACTGAAGGAATATGGTACATGGGTCTGGGCTGCCACGCTAGGGCTCATGACAGTGAATAGAAGAAAAACCCTAAATCTGCAAATTTGCACTGTCTTGCTGCATGAAGACACCTTATTATGGTGCATCAAGAAGATCCGGCCAGAAACAAAAGCTGGTGCCTGGTCCATCCTCTGACCCCCCAACCTGCTACTGTGCACTACATCAATACCTATCTCTGTAAGTCCTGTCTGCACAGTAAGCTGCTCTAGTCTCAAGCATACGGAGGCACCTTACCTTGGAGAGAAAGAATGAGTGCTAGTCTTTGCTGAGTACAGCTTGACCTCCTGCGTTGTGTCTACAGACAGGATTTTCACAGATGCAATGGACACAACTGGCCCTCACTTTCCACCACACACACCTAGACACTCCTTCAAGCTTCCCATTCAAAGCCCTGATCCTATGGTGGGTTCTTCCTACTGCCCTGGTCCAGCTTTGGATCTCCAAGGTTAGCCTTTGCCATCACCTAGAATAACCACCACAGGCTCACTGATGATGGGAGTGTCCCTTCACCTTTGGGCAGGAGAGCACAAACCACTCAGAACCTGCTGCTTCTGTCACGTGGGGAGTAAGGACTGAAGCCAGGCAGTGGCAAGGCACCCCTGCCAGGACACCCAAAGCTTCCTTTTGCTCCCTTACCCACAGCTGCCCTGGCTATTCCCAGGCCACTCCAGGTTCGGCTGCAGGTCTTAATTAACCTCAGTAGGACAGTGACTGTGAGGGCTACAGGTGCCTGGCCACCCAGTGTGGAAGCCATGCTCCCCGAGTTTACCCTTTCTTCTGGACCCTGTTTCTTCCAGATATAATGTCCAGACTTGGAGTCGGTAATACAGTGACTGAGTGACCCAGCTGTGAGCATCCAGACACAAAGGGTTGATGGTGAGGGTTCTTGCTAAAGGCACCAGATGACAAGAGAGCTGGTGTCCCTTTCCTGTGTCCTGTTTCATAGGCTACAGGACCCCAGAGGCTGCTAGAGAGAAAGACTGGCATATGTAGTAATCTTATCCTTGGGTGAAATCTCTACACTCTGAGTTTCCTGTTTCTGTGTGGCTCTGAGCTGGTGGCAGAGCCCAGTGGTAAAGCCCTTGTCCAGTGCAAAGGTCCTGGGGCTGACACCTAGTACCACAAAAGAAATCAGGGAAAGAGGAGAGAAAGTGCAGCTGTCTTCATGCTTGCCTTAAGCCCTCCTACTAATCTGCAACACACAGAACCTCTTAGCATTGGCTTCCTGTGGATGTGAGACAGGAGGACGTGTAGCTGGCCCTAGCCCTTGCCTTCCGATGGCCAGCTGAAGCCCACGCTGGGCATCTCCCCTCCCTAGCAGTGCCAAGCTCTCAAAGTGGGGTAGAATAAAGACTCTCAGTAAGTCACACTTCCCTGTGGGTGTGGTAAATCTTCCTAGGGCAAGGAGACAGGGCTCAGGACAGCATGAACCCGAGAATCTTTAGTTAGCTCCCAGTGTCAAGTTCAAGGCCAGTCACCGTGGACAGAGGGCCTTCTTCCTACTGCAGTCCCTCCCTTCATTCCTTCCTTTCTCAGTCTCCACAAGCAGCTGATAGGACTCCAGGACTATGCTAAGTCTCTTCCTCACAGGAAATGCCACCCAGTCCTATGTGGTGCCAGGACCAGCTAGGACTGCCTCATTCCATGTGCCCAACCTGCCACTCTCTGGCCTCTGGGGACATTCTTTGGACGCCAAGCCATTAGCTTCTGAGGACACAACTCTATTCAAGGAAATGGCGTGCATTAAAAAAGATAATAGTCTTAAAGTTTCTAGGACTTTCTGCTTTTACAGACACAGAGATAATCTCCTCTAACCACACCTGTGGTCTGGTCTTTGACCTTGCAATTACAGGGTTCACAGAGCTGACTATGTGGTTGTGCAACCTGTCCTGCCCTGCCCCACATGGTACCCCACCCACCCAAACACACAGGCCAGCCTGTCTTCCTTCTCCACCCCTCACAGGCTGGGCAGAGGCTGGGGAGGGCCAGAGGAGGCAGTCCTGCCAATCACCTGCTCAGTCTGCTTCACAGAATCCTCAGCAAGACCTAGATTTCCCCAGGGCTTCACACAGCCACATGCTCAGAGACACAGTGTGTGGCATAACTTGCCAGTGGCCATGGCTGTGTCAGAGCAACAGCAGGTGGTAACTGAAGTTCAGGTGTCAGCCCCCCAGAAGAAAAACTCTCTGATGGGAATGTCTCACTTAAAAAAGGCTTGTGAGAATACAGACTCCAGAATGTCATTTGTTTCTGCTGTACCTTTACATGCTTTCCTCTGGTATTTGATAGGATGTATATGTATGCGGGGAGTCCCCCATTACCTGTATTGTAGTGTGTTTATCTCAGGAAAACACCCTGATCTACTGGGCATTTATATTCTGTGGATTGTCAGAAAGATGATTTCCTCCTTCAGCTGTATTGTCTAAATGATAGAGTTTTGGGGTATAAAAATAAATAATTGGGATATGTTTCATAGCTAAGGCCTATTGCTCCACACGAGGCCTATGAGTCACACTTTGGAGATGCTTTAGATCACAGTTCAGATTTATGATTTAGGAAAATATTAGAGTAGGAGCCAGGCTGGCTAAAATTCCTTTCACTAGACCAGATGCCTTGCTAATAGTTTTTAAGGTAAACTGTCCCAGACAAGCAAGAACACACAGCTAGGTTGTAAATACAAAAACAGCTCAGTTATTTCTATCTGGAAAATGATTAAATTCTTGCACCCATTCCTGACCTCAATTTGTGAACATAAATTCTGACTAGTCAAGGCTACAGAAAATAATTTGACTCTGTAGCCCCAAATGAGGACTGCAGGTGTTCTTGGATAATCAGAAGTTAAACACAGGGCAGAAAATTCACTAAGTTTTAGGTCTTATGGTCATGTCTTGTGGGAAATGTCAGCTGAGCTGATATTACAAGATATACAGTAACCTGGCCCTGAACTAGAGAGGCCTGACACCCTTAGCCTGTCAATCACCAGGCAACTTTGTAATGTAGATGAAATCAGAATTTATGACTTCTAATTATAGAGTGTTAGTTCAAAATTGTTACATAGTTGTTGGTTAGTTTGAACTGCCTTTCCCCTGCCTGGAATTTTTTTTTTTATTTTTCTAGACAGGGTTTTTCTGTGTAGTTTTGGTGCCTGTCACAGGTCTCACTCTGTAGACCACGCTGGCCTCAAACTCACAGAGATCCACCTGGCTCTGCCTCAGGAATGTTGGGATAAAGGCATGCGCCACTGCCACCGGCCTGGGACTTGTTTCTATCTATAATCCTTTACTTGGGAAATGGAAAGTACCTTTTTATGGCCTTTGTATTGCGTGAGAGATTCTGTTAGAGTATTTAAGCAGCAGAGGGAAAGGGAACAAAGGAACAATGAGAGAGAACATCACAAGAGATTAAAGAAAAGAACCATCAAAAAAGTACGTGAGTTTTTCCTTCCCTACAACCCCTCAGATAGAAAACTCTTAGCTTCACTGATGCCGTGGATTTCTTTCAAAACCCTGAGCTGCCTTGTAGGATGGCACTCTAGACAGCGTTAATCACTCTTGGACACCTTGAATCCCCCAAGTCAGTCAACATTTGTCGCATCTGATCGTGGCAGCAATAGCTACTCAGTGCCAACCTCAGAGTGCATAGGACATGTGAACCAGTGAGCTCTGGGTTGCCTACCTTCCCCTATACCCTTTATTCCCTCCATTTCCAAAGGAGTGGGGACCCACAACAGCCACCGTCCTCTAGGAGCCTGTTATCAAAGTCTCAGGCAGACTGGCACTTCAGCAGAGCCCAGAGAACCTTGGTGATGTCTTCTCAGAGTTCCCACCCTTTCTGGTGCTTATGGCTGAGAGGGAGAGAGGGACAATCAGAGCCGGCATAGCTGCAAGTCTATTCTGTGTCCTGGGCTGATGTCTGACCTTGACCATCTTTCTCTTCAGGAGTGGCTGGGAGGAGGAGCAGGCAGGGGAGCTTAAGAGGTCCCCAACTTACCTAAAAATCTTCCCCTGGCTGATCTGGAATCTTCCCGTGTGCATCAGCTCACTAGCTGCACATCAGTGTCCCGATAAGAAGCAGCTGCCTGCTGGTTATACCCAGCAACCAAAAGTGAAAGTCTCCCTTTGCTGAGCAAGGTCAAATCCACACAATTGTATGGCCACCTGTAGGGAACCACCCACAGTCCTACCCTCATGGACGACCCACAGAGAGGAACAACCTTAGCTTTACATTCCAAGTCTTTCTCAATGATGTCTTGAATGCGACTTCTCTGTGGACTTGAAGAAACAACTGCCATGACAGATTGTGGGAACCTCCGTAGATCACCCCCTAAATGACCCTACTCTGTCCATGCAGTCCAGCGAAACATTTCTCTCTCCTCTACCTTGACATGGCCCTTTATCCTGGGGTCTGTTGATGCAGACAGGGGTGCTACTGTATTCAGCAGTGGTACCTGGAAATCTGCTTACATGGCTTCTGCCTCTAGCCCCTGTTCTGTATCTGGAACCATTATACATTGCATCCTCTCAGAAGCCCTCGATATCCTCCAAGGCAGACTCCTTCCTTCTTCCTCTTTTGGCTCCTAGAGTACTTGAGGTCAAAGTCCACTCTGGCTCCTCCTGTCTATAAACTGACATAGCTTGATGGCTGTGGAGCAGTCCTGCTTTGCTCCAGGCAGAAGGAAATTTATACAAGGCTGGATCACAGGGACCAAATGACCTTTGCATTACAGTGGGCATCATCCCATACATATGTCCTTGGGGCTTGATGGTCATCCCCATCCAGCCTCTCAGAGAAAGGTTCATGGCCCTGTTACAGCCATGGTCTGTGTTGATGTCCATGGCTACTGATTCCACTGAAGCCCCAGAGGATAGGGCTGTACAGAGTTTTCCCCGCCTCTCACTGGCTGCAACACTAGGAAACTGGTCCTGCCTCATACTGGCTGAAACACTCAGGAGAAAGGGTCCTACACCTCATCTGGGCAGCACAATAGAGCTGACTCTGTTTGCAGGGTCATGGGTGAGGTGGCCCTGAAGGCATAAGAATAGGTGGGAGAGCAGGTTGCACCCCTCTTCTCTGCCACGTGGTGGCATGCATAAGAGAAAATTGCTCTTCTCTCCTCACCCCTAACAACCTGCAATAGGTGGGGGAGCTATCCAATCCCTCACCAGCTGCAGCACTTTCAAGAATGAGCCCTGCACCTTGGCTGGGCAGCACAGTAGAGTTGACACTGTAGACAGGGGCTTCGGCAAGCCAGTCCTGAGAGATGAGATTGGGATAACTGGTACTGCATCCTTAGTCTGGGGTGTGGTGGTGGCGGCAAGGGAAAGATACCCTTATGACAGCAAATGATTTTAGAGATGTGTCTTTTGGAAAGAGAGGTAATGTCACAAATATATATCCCTAATCCATGAGAGTGTGGTACTGATAACAAAAAGAATAGATATCATATGTATAATGTCTTCTCTCTCTCTCTCTCTCTCTCTCTCTCTCTCTGTCTCTCTCTCTCTGTCTCTCTCTCTCTCTCTCTCTGTGGTTCTCAGCCTTCCTAATGTTGTGACCCTTTAATATAGTTCCTTATGTTGTGGTGACCCCCAACCATAAAATTATTTTCATTGCTACTTCTTAACTGTACTTTTGCTACTGTTATGGATCATAATGTAAATATCTATGTTTCCTGCCGGGCGGTGGTGGTGCACACCTTTAATCCCAGCACTCGGGAGGCAGAGCCAGGTGGATCTCTGTGAGTTTGAGGCCAGCCTGGGCTACCAAGTGAGCTCTAGGAAAAGGCACAAAGCTACACAGAGAAACCATGTCTCGAAAAACCAAAAAAAAAAAAAAAATCTATGTTTCCTGATGGTCTTTCCTGATGCTGTGAGATGGTTGTTCAACCTCCAAAGTGGTTGAAACCCACAGATTGAGGACTGCTGATCTATCTACTTACCTGTCATCACTGATCTCTGTGTCTGTGTGTCCTTCCTCCACTTGGTCCCTTCCCGCCTCTCTGTCCCCATGCACACAGGAGAGGCTGTGCGCAGACTCTCAGTTAGCAGGCTGCTGCTACAGACCAGGAAGAGTGTCCTCACCACAGCCAACCTGCCATTCCTTCACTGTGGACTTCGGCTTTCAGAACTGAGAAAAAATTAGGTCCTTGGTTCAAGCCCTCAGTGTGAGGGATCAGGGTATGGCAGCTGGGAGACTCCTACACCAGGGAGGTGTCATGGTGCTGTGCAATGAAAGGAAATGTCTTCTGCTCTGAACAGTTGAAGGGTATCTCTTTTAGTCTCAGAAAGTGACAACTTTGCAAAGTGACTTCCCTCTGCGTGGCTCTTACATGTCAACACCGGCACCAGAGCCAGTGAATGGGACTTTCAATTCCTCCTCACAGGGTTGTGACATTAGTTTGTTGGATAAAGGCAGCAGGTCAAAGAAAACAGAATTTGCAATGTCAGAACTATTTGCTTGTAGGAAGAGTAAGGCTAATGTGGTGGTTTGAATGAGGATGGCCCCCATAGGCTGATATATTGGAATGCCTGGTCTCCCCTTGGTGGATCTTTTTGGGAACTGTGGCCTTGTTAGCGCTCTCTCTCAATCTCTCTCTCTCTCTCTCTCTGTTGGTTAAGTGGCGGCCATGCCGACGGAGGAGATTGCTGGATGTATTATTGACTGAAGAGTCACAAGCCATGGTTTCCTTTCTAGAGCTTTATTGGGAGGGAGAGGGAGAGGGCGAGGGCGAGGGCGAGGGAGAGGGAGAGGGAGAGGGAGAGGGAGAGGGAGAGGGAGAGGGAGAGGGAGAGGGAGAGGGAGAGGGAGAGGGAGAGGGAGAGGGAGAGGGAGACCACACTGAGAGGGGAGAACACGGAAGGAGAAAGTGTGGAAAGACAGGGCAGGCACAGAGAGCACGCCTGCTTTTTAGGCTGGGACAGGCTAGTGATGTAATTAAAGACAGAATCCTTACATCCTAGACTTTCGCTTATTATTTTAAAAAAAAGCAGGTAGATGGGAATAGGGGCATCATTTTTCTCAAAAGCTGCTTCCAGCTGACTGTTGGACATCAGATGGCACTTTGGGGAGTCTTCTGAGGTAGACAGGCATTGTGGGATGCTGTCCGTCATCTGTTTGCTCTGGAGACATGTATCCCTCTTGGCTGTGACTGGGAACCTTCTCTCTGACAAGATGTTGGTGACATAGAAAAGAAAGAGAAAAGAATATTATTTTATGTTGACATTTATCTGAGGTAGATCCAGCCTGTCCAGATGGATTTTGAAATATGTTAAGCTTTATTAGAGACAGAGTATTTTAAAGCACCTGTTTCCTTTACTAGTTCGGTATCCAGGAGATAGGTGATCAATTGTTAAAAGCATCTCACAGTAATAGATGTTTATATTAAAGTCTTTTTATAGCACCCAGATGCTTTTGGGTCTGGGGGTGTAAATACCTTTAGCTGTTACAGTTCTTACTTGATGATTTCTGGACTCCAGTTCTGTGGTGGTCCTGTATCATTGGCTGAACAGTGAGTTAGAACAGGGAACTAGGAAGAGAAAAGCTTGTGGTGCATGAGAACTTACTTTTTTTGAAATTAGGGACAAGGCAAAGATCAGGACCCTGTCTGTATGCACGTGAGAAACACAGGCAGTGGATCTGGAGTGAAACAATGAGCTCTTACCTTAGCTGGAAATCTTTTCTCACTAAGTAACTCTGAAAGTGCAATTAAATCTGGTGAGGTGGTAAGGCTGTCCTCTGTACCCGACAATAAAAAAGAGGTGGCATCCCAAAACTCCCAGGACCAAGTCAGTGGCCCTGGTGTCCAGAAGGAAAGAAACGGATCACTTCTCTGCTGCATTCTGGGTTCTGTGCCATGTCTGTAGCCAAGCCTAGGTCTGCTGGAGGTCTTAGTTTGATGTACCCATGTGTCTTGGTACCTAGGGGCAGTCAGCTGACTCTTTGTCTTTCTAGGTGGCACTTTTTTTTTTTGGTTTTTTGAGACAGGGTTTCTCTGTGTGGCTTTGTGCCTTTCCTAGAACTCGCTTTGGAGACCAGGCTGGCCTCGAACTCACAGAGATCTGTTTGCCTCTGCCTCCGGAGTGCTGGGATTAAAGGTGTGCTCACCACCACCCAGCTTCTAGGTGGCACTTCAAACAAGGCTGTTGATGGCCTGGCAGGCCATCCTGTGGCCTTTTCCCTCACATAAAACAGGGACCCAACAGCTTTTGGGAGTCAGTGAGTGCCAGCACTTGGCAATTTTGTTTTGGGGCTTTTATCTTTTCCCTGGCACACCTTAAATGCCACAGATGACTCTTTTGCCTGTTGGGTCAGGACCCTTGCTTTCCAGATGCTTAAGTTTTAGTTGGGGAGGTCTGGGGAACAAGAAACGGATTTTACTCTGTGTCCTGAATTTTTTTCCCTGATGATTGATGGTATAAGGACAGCTTTAGGAAGATCTGCCAGGAGGCAAACTATAAACCGATCCTTTTGGAAGACTTGTCTGAGGCTATAAGCTGATTTTTGACTTAAGAGTCATCCTGACAACTGTAAATTTATTTGTATGGATTTTAGCCACTACACAGACCTGTCTGTGTCTCTCAAGGCAGTTTGAGAATGAGTGGGTGGAGTTAAGGTGAGTTAGGGCGAGAGTCATAGAAGCCGCCCAAGCCCGCCCATGTGAGCCCGCCCACTGCCGGCGGAAGTCAGACAGAAAAGGTTGTACATGGCAGAGACATAAATGGGGAGGAAGAAGGGTTGAGAGCTTTAAGAAAGCTTGGGGATAAAGTAACTCTTTCATTTGCCCATTCACCGGCAGAAGTTCCCACCACACTGTTATGCAGCCAGATTTATGAGTACAGCGAAGCTGTTATGCCACCAGATTTACCAATACCTGCCCCTTTTTTCTATGGTTTTTGCCCATTGTTGGCAGAAGTTCCCACAAAGCTGTTATGTGACCAGATTTACAGGTACCCGCCCCTATCCACCAATGTAAGTGGTAAATGTATCTGCCTCTTTGTCCCATGGCTGTAGCTGAGAGAAAAATAAAAAATTAAAATAACAAACGGGGATCAGACTCCAATCTTGGGCATCCCCAAGGAGTGAAGAGAGATCTATGAATCAGCTCAAGTTACCCGTCCTCTTCGTCAAGGGATGGGAAGGGATGCGGCTGTGCTGCAGTTGGTCCACAGTGGTCCGAGACACCATTTACTCCCTTGTCAGGAGCGAAAATGTGCCTGCCGTTGCCAGCACACCTGAGGACAAACCCCCGGGTGTCCGTCACAAAGAATATAGGTCAGACTACAGCCGCAAGAACGGCGGACTTTCTCACTGTGGTGAAGAATCATGGCGATAGCAGTAATGGTAGCTCTGTGGGGGTCCAGCGGAGGCGAGGGACGCATGTGCGCTCACGATATCCCTGTCTCGCTGAATGGGAGAAGAGGCGGCAAGCGGCAGTGGTCACAGCAGGTCCTTGGTGGTCTATAATGGCACCAAATGTTGGTTAAGTGGTGGCGCTTGTGGCTGGCCGCCGCCCGCGGTGGCCATGCCAATGGAGGAGAGTGCTGGATGTATTGGTGATGGAAGAGTCATGAGCCATGGTTACCTTTCTAGAGCTTTATTGGGAAGGAGAGGGAGAGGGAGAGAGAGAGAGAGGGAGAGGGAGAGGGAGAGAGAGAGACCGCATGGAGGGGGGACAATACGGAAGGAGAGAGTGTGGAAAGAGAGGTCGGGCACAGAGGGCATGCCTGCTTTGTAGGCTGGGATGCCATTGCAGGCTAGTGACATAACTAAGAACATTATCCTTACACTTTCCCTTCCTCCTTTCCCTCTCCCTCCCTCCATATCTCCCCCTCCTGTTTGTGGATCAGGTGGAAGCTCTCAGCTACTGCTCCAGTCCATTCCTGCCTGCTGCCATGACAGTCATGATCTCATCCTCTGAAACTGTAAGCCCAGATTAAACACTTTCTTCTATAAGTTGCTTTAGTCTCGGTGTCTTAGCACAGCAATGGAAAGGGAACTAAAACAGTAGCTGTCACTAGGGAGTGGGCTCTTGCTGTGACAGGCCTGACCATGATGTTTTTTGATGAATGTGGAAGACTTTGGGGCTCAGGACTAGGAGAGTGGTTGAGCATAATGAGTGGGGGTTACGGGGCCTCCTAGTGGGAGCTGGGAAGACAACAGTGCTGAGATCAGGTGGTCCATGGAGGTCCAGCTCAAGATGTTTCAGAGGGGAATAATTTTAGCAACCAGGCTAGAAACCATTTCTGTGATATTTTGACAAAGATTCTGTCTGCTTTCTGCCACTGTCCTATGAATCTGCCTGAGGCAAAATTGAAGACTTTTTGGATTAATTATATTGGCAGAGGAGACTTCAAGCAGACTGATGTTGACTCTGCCATTTGGATATTATACAGATCTACAACTAAAAAGAGCCAATGAGCACCGTTTCTCTATGGCCTCTGCATCACCTCCTGCCACAGGTTCCTTACCTCCTTGAGTTCCTGACATGAAAGCCTTTGTTGATGAACTATGAAGTGGAAATGGAAGTGAAAGAAAGCCCTTCCTCTGAGGTTGCTTTGGTCACAGTGTCTGATTACAGCAGCAGGAACCCTTGCTCATACACTCACTGTAGTGAGATTTTATAGGAGATGAAGGGCTTATTCACAGGAACAGCCAAGCATGTGAAACCTGGTGTGAACAAGACACCAGACACGAGTTTTCCTGTGTGGTGGGGAGTTTGGATTGTCCTCAGACTTGTAAGTCACATGACCTGCTGTGCTCCACTTTTTCAGGCTGTCTTAACCTCTCTGAGAGGTAAAGGGGGGAGAAAGGGATCCCTGAGCATGCCCCCAAGACAGAGCCAAGAAGAGGACTCCTTATACACAGGTAGGGGAGACTCCCATTACTCCATTTAGTGGACTCTTTTCCTATCCTGAACTCAACATGCTCTCAGTGTGGAGATCCAAGGTTCCAGACCACACTCAGGAAACATAGAAGAGAAGTTCATACCTCTGGAGGCCATGAGGGCTGCTGGGTCCCTGGCGGCAGATGTGGGGTCTGTCTCAGGTCCTTCTCACAGGTATCTGTGAATCCTGGCTAAAAGGGAGAGAAAACCCAACTTTAAGATGGAGTAGGGACAGCCTCAACGGAGGCTGGTGTCTCATGGTTCTCTCTGGATAGCAGAGCAACTAAGGTCGAAGAGTTACAGGCCCTGGCTCTCCTGAGTAAGGGTCAGTCCCAGGCCTCTCCTCACTCTTCCCTCACACTAGCCAGAGCAGAGCCCTCCTGTCCTGGTGGGTCCATGGAACAGAAGATCACCTGGAGACAGCCATGAGTAGGGAGTTATCTTCTCTGGAGAGATGAGGAAAAATGTTCTGGCACCTAGGGTGGGAACTGCGTGTGTAGCAATGATGATAGCCAATGTTAACTGAAGGAATATGGTACATGAGTCTGGGCTGCCATGCTAGGGCTCATGACAGTGAAGAGAAGAAGAAACCCTGAATCTGTAAATTTGCACAGTCTTGCTGCATGAAGATGCCTTATTACCGTGCATCAAGAAGATCTGGCCAGAAACAAAAGCTGGTGCCTGGTCCATCTGACCCCCCAACCTGCTACTGTGCACTACATCAATACCTATCTCTGTAAGTCCGGTCTGCACAGTAAGCTGCTCTAGTCTCAAGCATACGGAGGCACTTTACCTTAGAGAGAAAGAATGAGTGCTAGTCTTTGCTGAGTACAGCTTGACCTCCTGCTTTTTGTCTACAGACAGGATTTTCACAGATGCAATGGACACAACTAGCCTTCACTTTCCCCCGCACACACCAGGACACCCATTCAACGTCCTGATCCTATGGTGGGTTCTTCCTACCGCCCTGGTCCAGTCTTGGATCTCCATGGTTAGCTTCTGCCATCACCTAGAATAACCACCACAGGCTCACTGATGATGGGAGTGTCCCTTCACCTTTGGGCAGGAGAGCACAAACTACTCAGAACCTGCTGCTTCTGTCACGTGGGGAGTAAGGACTGAAGCCAGGCAGTGGCAAGGCACCCCTGCCAGGACACCCAAAGCTTCCTTTTGCTCCCTTACCCACAGCTGCCCTGGCTATTCCCAGGCCAATCCAGGTTTGGCTGAAGGTCTTAATTAACCCCAGTAGGACAGTGACTGTGAGGGCTACAGGTGCCTGGCCACCCAGTGTAGAGGCCATGCTCCCCAAGTTTACCCTTCCTTCTGGACCTTGTTTTTTCCAGACATGAGGTCCAGACTTGGAGTCGGTAACACAGTGACTGAGTGACCTAGTTCTGAGCATCCAGATACAAGAGGTTGATGGTGAGAGTTCTTGCTAAAGGCACCAGATGACAAGAGAGCTGGTGTCCCTTTCCTGTGTCCTGTTTCATAGGCTACAGGACCCCAGAGGCTGCTAGAGAGAAAGACTGGCATATGTGGTGATCTTATACTTGGGTGAAATCTCTACACTCTGAGTTTCCTGTTTCTGTGTGGCTCTGAGCTGGTGGCAGAGCCCAGTGGTAAAGCCCTTGTCCAGTGCAAAGGTCCTGGGGCTGACACCTAGTACCACAAAAGAAATCAGGGAAAGAGGAGAGAAAGTGCAGCTGTCCTTCATGCTTGCCTTAAGCCCTCCCACTAATCTGCAACACACAGAGCCTCTTAGCATTGGTTTCCTGTGGATGTGAGCCAGGAGGACGTGTAGCTGACCTTGCCCTTGCCTTCCGATGGCCAGCTGGAAGCCCACGCTGGGCATCTCCCCTCCCTAGCAGTGCCAAGCTCTCAAAGTGGGGTAGAATAGAGACTCTCAGTAAGTCACACTTCCCTGTGGGTGTGGTAAATCTTCCTAGGGCAAGGAGACAGGGCTCAGGACAGCATGAACCCGAGAATCTTTAGTTAGCTCCCAGTGTCAAGTTCAAGGCCAGTCACCGTGGACAGAGGGCCTTCTTCCTACTGCAGTCCCTCCCTTCATTCCTTCCTTTCTCAGCCTCCACAAGCAGCTGATAGGACTCCAGGACTATGCTAAGTCTCTTCCTCACAGGAAATGCCACCCAGTCCTATGTGGTGCCAGGACCAGCTAGGACTGCCTCATTCCATGTGCCCAACCTGCCACTCTCTGGCCTCTGGAGACATTCTTTGGACGCCAAGCCATTAGCTTCTGAGGACACAGCTCTATTCAAGGAAATGGTGTGCATTAAAAAAGATAATAGTCTTAAAGTTTCTAGGACTTTCTGCTTTTATAGACACAGAGATAATCTCCTCTAACCACACCTGTGGTCTGGTCTTTGACCTTGCAATTACAGGGTTCACAGAGCTGACGATGTGGTTGTGCAACCTGTCCTGCCCTGCCCCACATGGTACCCCACCCACCCAAACACACAGGCCAGCCTGTCTTCCTTCTCCACCCCTCACAGGCTGGGCAGAGGCTGGGGAGGCAGTCCTGCCACTCACCTGCTCAGTCTGCTTCACAGAATCCTCAGCAAGACCTAGATTTCCCCAGGGCTTCACACAGCCACATGCTCAGAGACACGGTGTGTGGCGTAACTTGCCAGTGGCCATGGCTGTGTCAGAGCAACAGCAGGTGGCAACTGAAGCTCAGGTGTCAGCTCACCAGAAGAAAAACTCTCTGATGGGAATGTCTCACTTAAAAAAGGCTTGTGAGAATACAGACTCCAGAATGTCATTTGTTTCTGCTGTACCTTTACTTGCTTTCCTCTGGTATTTGATAGGATGTATATGTATGCGGGGAGTCCCCCATTACCTGTATTGTAGTGTGTTTATCTCAGGAAAACACCCTGATCTACTGGGCATTTATATTCTGTGGATTGTCAGAAAGATGATTTCCTCCTTCAGCTGTATTGTCTAAATGATACAGAGTTTTGGGGTATAAAAATAAATAACTGGGATATGTTTCATAGCTAAGGCCTATTGCTCCACACGAGGCCTATGAGTCACACTTTGGAGCTGCTTTAGATCACAGTTCAGATTTATGATTTAGGAAAATATTAGAGTAGGAGCCAGGCTGGCTAAAATTCCTTTCACTAGACCAGATGCCTTGCTAATAGTTTTTAAGGTAAACTGTCCCAGACAAGCAAGAACACACAGCTAGGTTGTAAATACAAAAACAGCTCAGTTATTTCTATCTGGAAAATGATTAAATTCTTGCACCCATTCCTGACCTCCATTTGTGAACATAAATTCTGACTAGTGAAGGCTACAGAAAATAATTTGACTCTGTAGCCCCAAATGAGGACTGCAGGTGTTCTTGGATAATCAGAAGTTAAACACAGGGCAGAAAATTCACTAAGTTTTAGGTCTTATGGTCATGTCTTGTGGGAAATGTCAGCTGAGCTGATATTACAAGATATACAGTAACCTGGCCAAGAACTAGAGAGGCCAGACACCCTTAGCCTGTCAATCACCAGGCAACTTTGTAATTTAGATGAAATCAGAATTTATGACTTCTAATTATAGAGTGTTAGTTCAAAATTGTTACATAGTTGTCGGTTAGTTTGAACTGCCTTTCCCCTGCCTGGAATTTTTTTTTTTTATTTTTCTAGACAGGGTTTTTCTGTGTAGTTTTGGTGCCTGTCACAGGTCTCAATCTGTAGACCACGCTGGCCTCAGACTCACAGAGATCCACCTGGCTCTGCCTCAGGAATGTTGGGATAAAGGCGTGCGCCACTGCCACCGGCCTGGGACTTGTTTCTATCTATAATCCTTTACTTGGGAAATGGAAAGTACCTTTTTATGGCCTTCGTATTGCCTGAGAGATTCTGTTAGAGTATTTAAGCAGCAGAGGGAAAGGGAACAAAGGAACAATGAGAGAGAACATCACAAGAGATTAAAGAAAAGAACCATCAAAAAAGTACGTGAGTTTTTCCTTCCCTACAACCCCTCAGATAGAAAACTCTTAGCTTCACTGATGCCGTGGATTTCTTTCAAAACCCTGAGCTGCCTTGTAGGATGGCACTCTAGACAACGTTAATCACTCTTGGACACCTTGAATCCCCCAAGTCAGTCAACATTTGTCCCATCTGATCGTGGCAGCAATAGCTACTCAGTGCCAACCTCAGAGTGCATAGGACATGTGAACCAGTGAGCTCTGGGTTGCCTGTCTACCTTCCCCTACACCCTTTATTCCCTCCATTTCCAAAGGAGTGGGGACCCACAACAGCCACCGTCCTCTGGGAGCCTGCTATCAAGGTCTCAGGCAGACTGGCACTTCAGCAGAGCCCAGAGAACCTTGGTGATGTCTTCTCAGAGTTCCCACCCTTTCTGGTGCTTATGGCAGAGAGGGAGAGAGGGACAATCAGAGCCAGCATAGCTGCAAGTCTATTCTGTGCCCTGGGCTGATGTCTGACCTTGACCATCTTTCTGTTCAAGAGTGGCTGGGAGGAGGAGCAGGCAGGGGAGCTTAAGAGGTCCCCAACTTACCTAAAAATCTTCCCCTGGCTGATCTGAAATCTTCCCGAGTGCATCAGCTCACTAGCTGCACATCAGTGTCCCGATAAGAAGCAGCTGCCTGGGCGGTGGTGGCGCACGCCTTTAGTCCCAGCACTCGGGAGGCAGAGGCAGGCGGATCTCTGTGAGTTCGAGGCCAGCCTGGGCTACCAAGTGAGTCCCAGGAAAGGCTCCAAAGCTACAGAGAGAAACCCTGTCTCGAAAAACCAAAAAAAAAAAAAAAAAAAAAAAAAAAAGAAGCAGCTGCCTGCTGGTTATACCCAGCAACCAAAAGTGAAAGTCTCCCTTTGCTGAGCAAGGTCAAATCCACACAATCGTATGGCCACCTGTAGGGAACCACCCACAATCCTACCCTCATGGACGACCCACAGAGAGGAACAACCTTAGCTTTACATTCCCAGTCTTTCTCATTGATATCTTGAATGAGACTTCTCTGTGGACTTGAAGAAACAACTGCATGACAGACTGTGGGAACCTCCGTAGATCACCCCCTAAATGACCCTGCTCTGTCCATGCAGTCCAGCAGAACATTTCTCTCTCCTCTACCTTGACATGGCCCTTTATCCTGGGGTCTGTTGATGCAGACAGGGGTGCTACTGTATTCAGCAGTGGCACCTGGAAATCTGCTTACATGGCTTCTGCCTCTAGCCCCTGTTCTGTATCTGGAACCATTATACATTGCATCCTCTCAGAAGCCCTCAACATCCTCCAAGGCAGACTCCTCTCTTCCTCTTTTGGCTCCTAGAGTACTTGGGGTCAAAGTCCACTCTGGCTCTTCCTGTCTATAAACTGACATAGGTTGATGGCTGTGGAGCAGTCCTGCCTTGCTCCAGGCAGAAGGAAATTTATACAAGGCTGGATCACAGGGACCAAATGACCTTTGCATTGCAATGGGAATCATCCCATACATATGTCCTTGGGGCTTGATGGTCATCCCTATCCAGCCTCTCAGAGAAGGGTTCATGGCCCTGTTACAGCCATGGTCTGTGTTGATGTCCATGGCTACTGATTCCACTGAAGCCCCAGAGGATAGGGCTATACAGAGTTCTCCCCGCCTCTCACTGGCTGCAACACTAGGAAAAACTGGTCCTGCCTCATACTGGCTGAAACACTCAGGAGAAAGGGTCCTACACCTCATCTGGCCAGCACAATAGAGCTGACTCTGTTTGCAGGGTCATGGGTGAGGTGGCCCTGAGGGCATAAGAATAGGTGGGAGAGCAGGTTGCACCCCTCTTCTCTGCCATGTGATAGCATGCATAAGAGCAAATTGCCCTTCTCCCCTCACCCCTGGCTACCTGCAGCAGGTGGGGGAGCTATCCAATCCCTCACCAACTGCAGCACTTTCAAGAATGAGCCCTGCACCTTGGCTGGGCAGCACAGTAGAGTTGACACTGTAGACAGGGGCTTCGGCAAGCCAGTCCTGAGAGATGAGATTGGGATAACTGGTACTGCATCCTTAGTCTGGGGTGTGGTGGTGGGGGCAAGGGAAAGATACCCTTATAACAGCAAATGATTTTAGAGATGTGTCTTTCGGAAAGAGAGGTAATGTCACAAATATATATCCCTAATCCATGAGAGTGTGGTACTGATAACAAAAAGAATAGATATCATATGTATAATTCCTCTCTCTCCAATGTTGTGACCCTTTAATATAGTTTCTCATGTTGTGGTGACCCCCAACCATAAAATTACTTTCATTGTTACTTTCTAACTGTACTTTTGCTACTGTTATGGATCATAATGTATATATCTATGTTTCCTGCCAGGCGGTTGTGGTGCAAGCCTTTAATCCCAGCACTCGGGAGGCAGAGCCAGGTGGATCTCTGTGAGTTCGAGGCCAGCCTGGGCTACCAAGTAAGTTTCAGGAAAAGGCACAAAGCTATACAGAGAAACCATGTCTTGAAACCAAAAATAAAATAAAATAAAAAAAATCTATGTTTCCTGATGGTCTTGGGTGACTCCTGTGAAATGGTTGTTCAACCTCCAAAGTGGTTGAAACCCACAGATTGAGGACTGCTGATCTATCTACTTACCTGTCATCACTGATCTCTGTGTCTGTGTGTCCTTCCTCCACTTGGTCCTTTCCCGCCTCTCTGTCCCCATGCACACAGGAGAGGCTGTGCGCAGACTCTCAGTTAGCAGGCTGCTGCTACAGACCAGGAAGAGTGTCCTCACCACAACCAACCTGCCATTCCTTCACTGTGGACTTTGGCTTTCAGAACTGAGGAAACATTAGGTCCTTGGTTCAAGCCCTCAGTCTGAGGGATCAGGGTATGGCAGCTGGGAGACTCCTACACCAGGGAGGTGTCATGGTGCTGTGCAATGAAAGGAAATGTCTTCTGCTCTGAACAGTTGAAGGGTATCTCTTTTAGTCTCAGAAAGTGACAACTTTGCAAAGTGACTTCCCTCTTCTGCCTTAAGGCTCTTACATGTCAACACAGGCACCAGAGCCAGTGAATGGGACTTTCAATTCCTCCTCACAGGGTTGTGACATTAGTTTGTTGGATAAAGGCAGCAGGTCAAAGAAAACAGAATTTGCAATGTCAGAACTATTTGCTTGTAGGAAGAGTAAGGCTAGAGTGGTGGTTTGAAGGAGTATGGTCCCCATAGGCTGGAATGCTTGATCTCCCCTTGGTGGATCTTTTTGGGAACTGTGGCCTTGTTAGCGCTCTCTCTCAATCTCTCTCTCTCTCTCTCTCTCTCTCTCTCTCTCTCTCTCTCTCTCTCTGTTGGTTAAGTGGCGGCCATCTGTTGGTTACGTGGCGGCCATGCCGACGGAGGAGATTGTTGGATGTATTATTGACTGAAGAGTCACAAGCCATGGTTTCCTTTCTAGAGCTTTATTGTGAGGGAGAGGGAGAGGGAGAGGGAGAGGGAGAGGGAGAGGGAGAGGGAGAGGGAGAGGGAGAGGGAGAGGGAGAGGGAGAGGGAGACCACACGGAGAGGGGAGAACATGGAAGGAGAAAGTGTGGAAAGATAGGGCGGGCACAGAGAGCATGCCTGCTTTTTAGGCTGGGACAGGCTAGTGATGTAATTAAGGACAGAATCCTTACATCCTAGACTTTCGCTTATTATTTTAAAAAAAAGCAGGTAGATGGGAATAGGGGCATCATTTTTCTCAAAAGCTGCTTCCAGCTGACTGTTGGACATCAGATGGCTCTTTGGGGAGTCTTCTGAGGTAGACAGGCATTGTGGGATGCTGTCCGTCATCTGTTTGCTCTGGAGACATGTATCCCTCTTGGCTGTGACTGGGAACCTTCTCTCTGACAAGATGTTGGTGACATAGAAAAGAGCTTAAAGAGAAAAGAATATTATTTTATGTTGACATTTATCTGAGGTAGATCCAGCCTGTCCAGATGGATTTTGAAATATGTTAAGCTTTATTAGAGACAGAGTATTTTAAAGCACCTGTTTCCTTTACTAGTTCAGCATCCAGGAGACAGGTGATCAATTGTTAAAAGCATCTCACAGTAATAGATGTTTATATTAAAGTCTTTTTATAGCACCCAGATGCTTTTGGGTCTGGGGGTGTAAATACCTTTAGCTGTTACAGTTCTTACTTGATGATTTCTGGACTCCAGTTCTGTGGTGGTCTTGTATCATTGGCTGAACAGTGAGTTAGAACAGGGAACTAGGAAGAGAAAAGCTTGTGGTGCATGAGAACTTACTTTTTTTGAAATTAGGGACAAAACAAATATCAGGGCCCTGTCTGTATGCACGTGAGAAACAGGCAGTGGATCTGGAGTGAAACAATGAGCTCTTACCTTAGCTGGAAATCTTTTCTCACTAAGTAACTCTGAAAGTGCAATTAAATCTGGTGAGGTGGTAAGGCTGTCCTCTGTACCCGACAATAAAAAAGAGGTGGCATCCCAAAACTCCCAGGACCAAGTCAGTGGCCCTGGTGTCCAGAAGGAAAGAAACGGATCACTTCTCTGCTGCATTCTGGGTTCCCTGCCATGTCTGTAGCCAAGCCTAGGTCTGCTGGAGGTCTTAGCTTGATGTACCCATGTGTCTTGGTGCCTGGGGGCAGTCAGCTGACTCTTTGTGTTTCTAGGCGGCACTTTTTTTTTTTTTTTTTTGGTTTTTTGAGACAGGGTTTCTCTGTGTGGCTTTGCGCCTTTCCTAGAACTCGCTTTGGAGACCAGGCTGGCCTCGAACTCACAGAGATCTGTTTGCCTCTGCCTCCGGAGTGCTGGGATTAAAGGTGTGCTCACCACCACCCAGCTTCTAGGCGGCACTTCAAACAAGGCTGTTGATGGCCTGGCAGGGCATTCGCTAGCCTGTGGCCTTTTTCCTCACTTAAAACAGGGACCCAACAGCTTTTGGGAGTCAGTGAGTGCCAGCACTTGGCAATTTTGTTTTTGGGCTTTTATCTTTTCCCTGGCACACCTTAAATGCCACAGATGACTCTTTTGCCTGTTGGGTCAGGACCCTTGCTTTCCAGATGCTTAAGTTTTAGTTGGGGAGGTCTGGGGAACAAGAAACGGATTTTACTCTGTGTCCTGAATTTTTTTCCCTGATGATTGATGGTATAAGGACAGCTTTAGGAAGATCTGCCAGGAGGCAAACTATAAACCAATCCTTTTGGAAGACTTGTCTGAGGCTATAAGCTGATTTTTGACTTAAGAGTCATCCTGACAACTGTAAATTTATTTGTATGGATTTTAGCCACTACCAGACCTGTCTGTGTCTCTCAAGGCAGTTTGAGAATGAGTGGGTGGAGTTAAGGTGAGTTAGGGCGAGAGTCATAGAAGCCGCCCAAGCCCGCCCATGTGAGCCCGCCCACTGCCGGCGGAAGTCAGACAGAAAAGGTTGCACATGGCAGAGACATAAATGGGGAGGAAGAAGGGTTGAGAGCTTTAAGAAAGCTTGGGGATAAAGTAACTCTTTCATTTGCCCATTCACCGGCAGAAGTTCCCACCACACTGTTATGCAGCCAGATTTATGAGTACAGCGAAGCAGTTATGCCACCAGATTTACCGGTACCTGCCCCCTTTTTCTATGGTTTTTGCCCATTTGTTGGCAGAAGTTCCCACAAAGCTGTTTTGTGGCCAGATTTACAGGTACCTGCCCCTATCCACCAATGTAAGTGGTAAATGTATCTGCCTCTTTGTCCCATGGCAGTTTTTGGGGTGAGAGCATTTTGGTCTTATTTTGGTTCCACAGTCAAGGGATAGGAAGGGATGCGGCTGTGCTACAGTTGGTCCACAGTGGTCCGAGACACCATTTACTCCCTTGTCAGGAGTGAAAATGTGCCTGCCGTTGCCAGCACACCTGAGGACAAACCCCCGGGTGTCCGTCACAAAGAATATAGGTCAGACTACAGCCGCAAGAACGGCGGACTTTCTCACTGTGGTGAAGAATCATGGCGATAGCAGTAATGGTAGCTCTGTGGGGGTCCAGCGGAGGCGAGGGACGCATGTGCGCTCACGATATCCCTGTCTCGCTGAATGGGAGAAGAGGCGGCAAGCGGCAGTGGTCACAGCAGGTCCTTGGTGGTCTATAATGGCACCAAATGTTGGTTAAGTGGTGGCGCTTGTGGCTGGCCGCCGCCCGCGGTGGCCATGCCAATGGAGGAGAGTGCTGGATGTATTGGTGATGGAAGAGTCATGAGCCATGGTTACCTTTCTAGAGCTTTATTGGGAAGGAGAGGGAGAGGGAGAGAGAGAGAGAGGGAGAGGGAGAGGGAGAGAGAGAGACCGCATGGAGGGGGGACAATACGGAAGGAGAGAGTGTGGAAAGAGAGGTCGGGCACAGAGGGCATGCCTGCTTTGTAGGCTGGGATGCCATTGCAGGCTAGTGACATAACTAAGAACATTATCCTTACACTTTCCCTTCCTCCTTTCCCTCTCCCTCCCTCCATATCTCCCCCTCCTGTTTGTGGATCAGGTGGAAGCTCTCAGCTACTGCTCCAGTCCATTCCTGCCTGCTGCCATGACAGTCATGATCTCATCCTCTGAAACTGTAAGCCCAGATTAAACACTTTCTTCTATAAGTTGCTTTAGTCTCGGTGTCTTAGCACAGCAATGGAAAGGGAACTAAAACAGTAGCTGTCACTAGGGAGTGGGCTCTTGCTGTGACAGGCCTGACCATGATGTTTTTTGATGAATGTGGAAGACTTTGGGGCTCAGGACTAGGAGAGTGGTTGAGCATAATGAGTGGGGGTTACGGGGCCTCCTAGTGGGAGCTGGGAAGACAACAGTGCTGAGATCAGGTGGTCCATGGAGGTCCAGCTCAAGATGTTTCAGAGGGGAATAATTTTAGCAACCAGGCTGGAAACCATTTCTGTGATATTTTGACAAAGAATCTGTCTGCTTTCTGCCACTGTCCTATGAATCTGCCTGAGGCAAAATTGAAGACTTTTTGGATTAATTTTATTGGCAGAGGAGACTTCAAGCAGACTGATGTTGACTCTGCCATTTGGATATTATACAGATCTACAACTAAAAAGAGCCAATGAGCACCGTTTCTCTATGGCCTCTGCATCACCTCCTGTCACAGGGTCCTTATCTCCTTGAGTTCCTGACATAAAAGCCTTTGTTGATGAACTATGAAGTGGAAATGGAAGTGAAAGAAAGCCCTTCCTCTGAGGTTGCTTTGGTCACAGTGTCTGATTACAGCAACAGGAACCCTTGCTCATACACTGTGGATCCCTTCCTTGGCCGTATTAACCTGACTTGAGTCAGTGGGAAACTGAAACTGTGTGGATGTCCAGTTCAGGGTCCTGCAGACAGATGTCACCAGGCAAACAGGCACCATACTTGGTGACAGTGTCACATTGGAACACAGTCAGACCACACGCAAAGATGAAAGGGGCCTGGAGACCACCTGTAATACTATAGCTAGGAAATGCCCTCAGTTTACAAGAGGCGACTAGGGAAGTGTTTTCCTCTGGGATGGGCACATGGGGCCCCTCAGATGTTTGATTTATGCAAATCTCCCTTCAATCACAGACTTCGGAAGCTGTCTATAGCCACATGTGCTTCCTGATGTTGAGGGAGCTCTGTGTAGAACAGAAGAGAGCCCCAAATATCAACCTGGAGCCCCTCAGAACAGACAGTGTGTGGAGAGCACCCGGGTTCAGCTCTGCAGCCCATGAAGTCTGAGGTCAGAGCAGGCAGGAAAACAATGTCCCTTCTCCCTCTTACGTGTCCTCTGCTAAGCCCTTGACTACCTTCCTCGAGGCGCCTACCTCCCTGGCCAGCCTCTTCCCCAGCCCTGCTACAGCAGCCCTCTGTTCCTCCATCCATAGACTGCCTTTCCACCCGTCTGAACCTCTCCCATCTACAGAAAGTACAGACAGATTCATATGAAATGTGCCCGTGAATATGGAGGTCCAAGTTTATTCTCTCTCCTCTAATCCTTCTGAGACCAAGACTTCTGTTGCCATCCCAGACCGATATGTTTCATTATCTTGAAAACTGAAGCCCAGCCGAAGCCTCATCAGTGACCTTCGCGTCTATCTCCCCCGGCCAGAGCTTCTCGTCAGGAGGGTGGTGCCCGTCAGGCACCATGCCAGGTGTGCTGTTTTATCACGAGGGGCCACAGACCAGACATTTTCCTTTCACTTTCGGACCCTGGGTATGTAGGACCTAGATCGTGAATCTGTTTGTGTCTCAGACGTGTAGCTGGTGACTGCATCCACACAGCTAAGGATAGCTGGGACCCCTCCACACTTGGCTACAGGAAGATTCCTAGGTGAGTTGGGGATCTTCTCCCCCAACATGTTTATCCTCTCAGGGGCTCGGGAGGAGGAGGGTTATGGCTCCAGAGTTTAGACAATAGTGCAGATCCCAGGCTCAGCAGCAGCATGGCTGGGCTTACAGTCAGAATGAGGTCTGTCTGCTCCTCCCCCACCCTCCCCACTCAGCACAGGAGAGGGTGTGGAATTCCTCAGATGAGACCACCAAACTGCCTGGGGCCTGACCTTGCTTGCAGGCCTGCCTGAGACATGATGATGGAGCCCTAGAGGGATGGAAGCCTTTGTCCAGGGGTTCGTCATTTTGTATAGCTACAGAACAGAAGAAGGAAGTGGATGAGTCTGGGGACACAAGGACATCAACACGTGCGGCTTGGACACCCACAACTGCCCTTGAGGTGCTCTTCCTGTGCCAACGAGGATGAGGTTTTGGTAAAGACATACAGGATGACTAAGGGTTGCTGGCACGGCTGGACCTTGTTGACTGTGCTCTGTCAGGCCCAGGGGATAAACTGAGGCATAGCAGAGAGTGACTTGTCTAGAGTACCTGGATGGAGACTGAACTGGTAGGTGAGATGCCACACTCCCTTGTCCTCACCTGGCCTCTGTCTAGACTGTGGGGCACAGAGGAGGGAGCCCAGGCTGTCCTGGGTGTGCAGGTGTGGCAAGGAACCAGGTAAGGGGACCGAGAGTGGCTCAGTGCAGAGTCCCCAGGACCATCTCACCAGCCTTACCTAACACTAGGGCAGACTCTGCTGCAGGGTGTGCTCTAGAGAATCAGAGGGGCCCAGGAGTGTTAAATGCCCAGGATTTCTCTTCAGTTCAGAGTCAGGGCTGTTGTCTCCCTCACCTCTCTGCTCTGACTGCTGTGTGACATGGGGTTTGTCACCCTTCTCTGTGTCTCTGTCTTATCCCCTGAGAGCGGGAGCCAGGATGGCTGCCCTGCTGAGCCCCAGCAGGCTGCTCTCCACCTGTGGGGCTGGAAGGCTGTGATGGCAGAGAGGGCACAGGAGACCCTGGTCCCTCAGTGCCAAAAGTATGAGAGAAGGTGGAGGATCAGGACGGACATGTCACTGGTTGGAAGGCAGGGAAGGGGCTGTAAGGGAGGTGCAGGCTGGCCCAGCCATGCAGGTGAGGTGAGCAGGGGCACACACTCTAAAGGTCATTGGAAGAACAGTGTGTGTTATCCTTCAGTAAGCCTTAGAGTAGCTAGGGATCTGAATGTACAGACCGAGTCACCCAGCTGTCACAGTATGTGCGCCCGCTCCCCTGAAGCTGGAGCTTATCAATGCCCCTCTGCCTGCCTGCCATGCTCCCTGAACACACTACTCACATGCCCCATCTCTGAAGGAAATGTCATCAAAGAGATCTTGAAGTTCTGCACCTGAACTGGTTAGCTTGTCCATGGCAGCATTAGGGACTGAAACGGAGCCTTAAACACATTCATGGGCTTCGACCATGGAACTGCAGTTCCAGCACTTGGTGCTCTTTATCCTTAGAGCTAGGGTCTCCATAGGGTACCTCAGCTGTCCTCAAACTGCCAGCAACCCCCCTGCCTCAGCCTCTGCAGTGCTGAGGTTACCCTATGTGCAGTCGATCTACTGTTTATTTAAGGTTACTCTGCCCTAGTGACTCTAGGGAGACTACCTACCCCTGTGCACTGCCATGTGAGTGTGAATATTGAAGCTTTTTGGTCCAGTAATTTTGCTTCTAGAAATAGCTTACAAATGACCCCAAAGCAGAAATTTTTTCAAGAGAGTGTTCATCCACTGCTGTTCCATGATGGTTAGAAACTGCCTAGGGGCTCTCCCCATACTCTCTCCCTCTGCCCTCCCTCCCTGACCTGATTCCTCCTGTTCACACTCACCACCAGCCTTCTATCTACTGCAAAATCTATTCTATTTCTCCATGCCAGGGAGATCCTGAGACCCCCATAGCCCTCCTTGTTACTTAGCCTATCTGGAGGAGCAGTGGATCCTGGAGAGAGGGAAGGAGGGAGAGAAGAAGTGGAGGAGTGGGCAGGGGAGGCTGCAGATGGATGTATTACATAAGAGAACAGTGAATAAAAAGGGAAGAAATTGCTTGAGTTTGAACATTTAGAGAGGAGGTCAGAGGACTGGATGGGTGAGAGCAGGCACAGGGACAGGGTCAGACAGGACTCCAGCCCTGGTGGGATGCAGGATCCTACAATGAGGGAGGGTGTGGGCTCTGGGAGAGTACTGTTGTACCTGTGATTTTAACCCCTGTCACAGGACACAGGCCCTCGTGTGGGTGAGAAGCCACTCACAGTCACATGTGGAAAAGATGGAATGCTGCTGTGTAGTTAAGGGAGTGGAGATTCACATCTTAAATATGTGGTATCAACCAGAATATCTTGGGGTTAAGTCCTTAGTTTAGTATTACTGGGAAAATTTGGGCCAAACCTTTATGATCTTCTCTCCATTTTAAAATGGAGTTCACAGACATCCTCATCTCATGAAGGATGTTGGTCTCCTAATGAGGTGTGTATGAGAAGCCCTTGTGTCACAGACATATGGTAAATATTTCCTATTATCAGCAATCCCCATGTGTTCCCACCACGTAGTTGACAGAACACCCCTTCCCATTTCACTTGTGTAAACAGTATATTGCTTTTCTTCATGGCTATGTCCTTAGCTGGTGGCATCCTCCCTGGACAATGACAGGACAGGAGGGCTCTGACTGGGCCGGGGTGAGGGGAGGGTAGACCAGATGATTGACATCTGGAAGGAGCAGTGCAGGGTCCACTGGGGGTGGAGCGCTCTGGCTGTTACTCCTTTACCACCTGACTTCCCTCAGCTGTCACCATTGCATCCCAGTTTGTTGTTCTCCCTCCAGCCTGAACACCTGAGGAGCTGTGAGGACAACCTGTGATTGGTCTGAAGACATGGCAGCAAGCAGCGAACCTGATGGTAGGCATTTCCTTTTTTCTGTCTTCATCCATCTCACAAAGCTTCCAATAGGGAACGGTTCCAGTGCCAGACCCTTTCCTTGTCCAAGGCAGGTACTTTTGGTCTCAGTGGCCCACCTATGTGTGGTCCCTGTGTCTATAAGTGTGCTGTCTTGACTGTGTGACATCCCCCCAGAGGCTCCTGCCTTAAACACTTGGGCTCCAGTTGGTGTTGTCATTTGGGGAGGTTAATGAAGTCTCAGGACATGCAGCCTTACTAGAGAGAAGACCAAACCTCTGGTGGGCTTTTAAAGTTTATAGACCTGCTGGGCAGGATGTGCATGTCTTAATCCCAGCACTTGGGAACCTGAGGTAGGTAAATCTTTGAAGCCATCCTGGTCCACACAGTGAGTTCAAGTTCAGCCAGGGCTACACAGTGTGACTCTGTCTCAAAAATAAAATATAACAAAATATGGCAAAAGTAAAATAGAGTACTTGCATTTCAGATGAAATATCTCAGTCTCCATCACCTGCCTCTGTCCCTTAACCGACACTCTGGACATCTATCCCTGTGGAAATGGAAGCCAAATGAATCTTCATAATGCATTTCTGTTGTGGTATTTTATCTCAGCATCAGAATACTAGACATCTGTGAAGAAACTGAGAACACTCTTCTCTCTCTTTCTTTCTGTCTCTGACTGTCTGTCTGTCGCTCTCTCTCTCTCTCTCTCTCTCTCTCTCTCTCTCTCTCACACACACACACACACACACACACACATACATACACACACACACACACACACACACACACACACACACACACACACACACACATACACAGAGTCCCATGGGTCAGTGTCACAGGATCCTGGAAGGCAGTCCTGCTGAGCACAGTGCAGAAGGGGAGACTTGGTTCATGCAGGTTCTCAGGGAAGCAAGGGCTCCATTGACAGTTGGACTAGAGTCATTCCTGTGATGTTTTGGCACAGGAGGTGGCTTTTTTCTGTCTATATTCTGAGAATTTACAAGGGCTAAACTAAAAGGCAATCGAGTAATTTTTTTGTTGGGGAAAGATCAAGACAATAAGACACTGAATCTGTGGATAGTTGTTAATGGCGATGCTTATACTAGTCTACAATGAAGAAAAGGAAGCAGGACAGAAGAAAATGAAAATGTTTGTCATTTTGCATTTGGAGAGAATAAGAGCACTCGGGAGCTCAGTGTCACCTAATGGCTGGAACTGTCAAAGACCTAAGAGGCTCTGAGGGGAGGCCCCTCTCTGCAGTGGGACAGTGGGAGGAGGCAGGAGGGGCAAGAACCCAGCCAGCTAAGCTCCTGCTTGTGAAAGGAGAAAGCCCAGAGCTTTCTTGCTCCTGGAGAGCCATTGCTTCAGTGTGCAAAGCTGCTGTTGGTGTGGCTGGCAGTGACAAGGGTCCATCCCAAGCTGGCAGCCAAACCTGGCAGTCCTGTCTGTGGGCACTGGCTGCGGAGTCATGAAATATGCAAGAGTCGAGTGGTCACGGATGCTCTCTCCATGGTGTCAGAGAGCTGAGTCCTTCCCATGTTCAAGATATCAGAGTGTAAATAGATGCAGAGAGACACATGTGTGTGCAATGATAGATGATGAAATGATGGATAGATAATAGAGAGTGACATCTGGTATCTCATTGTCAGAAGGACTCCAGTCCCACTAAGTAGCACTCTATATTCATGGCATAATTTGGACTTTATTACGTTATTTTCTTAAAGTTTCTGTCTCCAAATATAGTTGCTGAGCCTCAGAGCTTTTACATATGAATTTGGGAATCATAACTGAACCTCCAACCTTGGTGTCCCCATTAGGAACCGTGGACAAATGCTCAGGAACAGGGCATCTCTCCATCTCCTGCTACTTGCCATTTAATCTCTTCCACACTGGCTTCTAACCACATTCTTCTTTCTCTTGGTAATAATGGCAGGACACATCACTGGAGAATTCATTGACTTTCTCACAAAAATACTCAGCGGAGAGGATCTGATATTCCTGATAAATGAAGATGAAGCCTGGGAGGCATTTGTGGAGGAAGCAGGGTTGTCAAGGTAACCTGCATGGTGCCCCCAGCACTGCCCGCCACACCATGAAGATGATGGTTTTCCTGGGCAGGCATACCCACTCTAGCCAGTACCAGGGGTTAGAGCTATGGACCTCTTCCTCAACCATCCAGGAGGAGAGTTTCTACCATGTTATTCCCTGGTGGAAATCAACTCAAGGTGACTGAAGATGTCACTCAAGGTGCCAGGACCATTTCTGCCATCTACTAGTTATGTGACCTTGGCAAATTAGTAAGCACTTCCTGAGTTTCAGAACCATGAAACTTCAGTGTGAGAAAATGAAATCATGTGTGTGGAGTTCTTAACATGTGGCCAATACACCATAAGTGCCCCTGAAAGTTATCACTGAGAGCTACCTTAAGAGACCAGAATCAAGGGTCTTCTATAGGACTGAGGACTCAAGAAATCATTTGAGTTAGGGTCATAAAAGTGTGGACATGGTCAACATGTCCCCAGGTTCTGTCTCAGTCATTTTCCTCCCATCTGAGGAGCTGGAACAACAGCAGGGTCCTTGTGTGAGTGGAGGAGGCAGAGAGCCCACGGTGCCACTGCAGAGCTGGGGTGACCCTGACTGTCCTTACTGAGATCTGGAGCTCCAGTGTGCTCAGTAGGAATGGGAATTCAGTCTGAAAGGACATGGTGATGACAGCCTGGGGTGAGCAACAGGTCAGGGATGGAAAACCAAGTGCCAGCACCCTTCCCAAAGCCCAGAGACCAGGGCCAGGGTCACAGCCAGGGCTCAGGAGAGACTGTGAGTGACCTAGAGAGGAGGTGTGGGTAGAAGGCTGGTTACAGCAGGACTGAAAGGAGAGGGAGGAACTGAAGGCACAAGAAGGGAATGGTTAGGTTTCTAGCAGAAAACATGTAAGAGGGAGAAGGGACATTTATCCCACCTACTTCAATGTCATGTTTCATGTGTGTGCAGGGCTGTGCTTGGGTGTGCCCTTCACACATGTGTGTGCTGCAGAGTTCTCCAGTGGCTTTTGGCTTCTCTTCTATTCTACACAGAACTCCCTGAATATTAGGAAGGATGTGTTGCTAGAGAGTGCTTCCCATGTCAGTGTGGCTGGAGGATGGTCCAAATAACTGGAGAGTCTGAGGTGACCCCATGTCCCAATCCCAGAGAAAAGTCCTTCCCCTATTGCCTTGTCCAAATTGAGGGGATTTCTGACCTTCTGATGACCGCAGGTAGTCTCCAGGCCCCTTGCATCTTCGAACATGGCCTTGCTATGTTCAAATGTGACACTGTCATCAGCTATGTTGTCTGTTAGCCTGGTGACCTATGTCTGCAGGTGTCTGAACTAGACATGCCAGGTGATGGGTCAGGAGTGAGGGAGTGGTGTGAGTCAGTGTGGAATCAGGACCAGTGGCAGCTGACCTGTCTTAGTCACCCGGGGCATGCACTGACCTTGTGAGGTCAAGTTAGGGAGGGAAAGGGCTTTGTGCATCTGCAGAGGACAGACATCAGGCACAATGATCTGGAGGGTCCCTTGTGGCTCTGAAATGTTTCTTCTTTTTTTGTTTTATTATTAAATTCTCAGAGATATCCTCATGGCAAAGTCTGAGGAAAGAGTCCCAGTGAGCCTCCCTCTGACACCAGCTGTTTATGAAGGACTACTCCAAACCAGTCACAGGATTGAGAATGTTCATGACAAATCATAGGGATCATGTATAAGATTGTTATCACATAGTTACAGTTGATCATGGAACAAAGATGATTAAAATAAGCCAATGAAAACATCCACCACACAGATCTGAGATAGTTCATCAACAGATCACTTCCAGTGATATGGGCCTCATGGGAACCTTCCTAAGGTCAATGCCATTGGCTTTCAGCACCTCTGGATGTCAGAAATGGTACCAAAGTTCCCACCACACCCCACATCTTTATGGTTGAGCATTTTTATAGGAAATTCTTGGGAGCAGATGTTTCTCAGATCTTATATTTCCCTACAGGCCCTTGCCCATCTACAGGGTTCCCTCGTGATGATGCTATTTCCTTGATTAAAGGCATTTTGATCAAGTGCCTCTCATTACAGTGACTCTACTGTACACACTGACCCTATGGACTAAGGTCCTTGAGTATCTATGATGTACCAAATGCTCATGGTAGAATGTGAAATTATGGATCTATACATATTTTTCCCACTGGAACTGTAGTATGAAAGTGAAATTTGAATAAGATTTTAGCTTTAAGAAATAACTATTTTCCTCATGCACTTGACCTGTCACAGTGAGCAGGAAGATGCACTGTATGATGTGTTGATTGAGCATTTAGCACAGGAGTTCACAGATGAAGATGATGAAACTCAAAAGGAGCTGCAGGAAAAGAGGTTTTTGGAAGAATTTCCTGTGTTGAAAAGGAAACTTGAAGGACACATCAGGAAGCTCCGAGACCTGGCTGACCGTTTTGACCAGGTCCACAGGGACTGCACCACCTCCAGTGTGGTTTTCAGCTCAACCGGCATTTTCTCTTTTTTTGGATTTGCTCTGGCCCCCTTCACAGGAGGGGCCAGTATGCTGCTCTCAGCAACTGCAGCGGGGCTGGGGGTAGCAGCAGCTGTGACTAGTGTCACCACCTCTGCTCTGGAACAGTCTAACATAGAGTCATATGAGGATAAAGTCAACCAGGTGGCTAAAGCTAGCATGGACGTACTACATGATATTGCAATGATCACTCCTAAGAGCAAAGACAGCAAATTGAACAGGCATCAGTTAGCTGTCTCACAGCCAGTTGCTGGCACTTGTACTTTATACTGTGCTACCAGATTGGACAGAGTACTCAACGCTGCAAGACTACTCAATGCTGCAAGAGGACTCAGTGCTGCAGGAGGACTCAGGGCTGCAGGAGGACTCAATGCTGCAAGAGGACTCAGTGCTGCAAGAGGACTCAGGGCTGCAAGAGGACTCAGGGCTGCAAGAGGTCTCAGGGCTGCAAGAGGACTCAGTGTTGCAAGAGGACTCAGTGCTGCAAGAGGACTCAGGGCTGCAAGAGGACTCAGGGCTTCAAGAGGACTCAGCGCTGCAGAAGGAGGACTCAGTGCTGGAGGAGGACTCAGTGCTGCAAGGGGGCTCAGTGCTGCAAGAGGACTCAGCGCTGCAGGAGGAGGACTCAGGGCTGCAAGAGGCCTCAGTGCTGCAAGAGGACTCAGGGCTGCAAGAGGACTCAGGGCTGCAAGAGGACTCAGTGCTGCAAGAGGACTCAGTGCTGCAAGAGGACGCAGGGCTGCAAGAGGACTCAGGGCTGCAAGAGGACTCAGAGCTGCAGGAGGACTCAGGGCTGCAAGAGGCCTCAGGGCTGCAAGAGGACTCAGTGCTGCAAGAGGTCTCAGTGCTGCAGGAGGACTCAGTGCTTCAGGAGGAGGACTCAGTGCTGCAAGAGGACTCAGCACTGCAGGAGGACTCAGTGCTGCAAGAGGACTCAGTGCTGCAAGAGGACTCAGTGCTGCAAGAGGACTCAGTGCTGCAAGAGGACGCAGGGCTGCAAGAGGACGCAGGGCTGCAAGAGGACTCGGAACTGCAAGAGGCCTCAGGGCTGCAAGAGGCCTCAGTGCTGCAAGAGGACTCAGTGCTGCAAGAGGCCTCAGTGCTGCAAGAGGACTCAGTGCTGCAAGAGGACTCAGTGCTGCAAGAGGACTCAGTGCTGCAAGAGGACTCAGTGCTGCAAGAGGCCTCAGGGCTGCAAGAGGACTCAGTGCTGCAAGACTACTCAATGCTGCAAGAGGACTCGGAACTGCAAGAGGCCTCAGGGCTGCAAGAGGACTCGGCATTGCAAGAGGACTCAGAGATGCAAGAGGATTCAGGGCTGCAAGAGGACTCAGGGCTGCAGGAGGACTCAGGGCTGCAAGAGGACTCAGGGCTGCAAGAGGACTCAGGGCTGCAAGAGGACTCGGCATTGCAAGAGAACTTAACATTGCAAGAGGATTCAGATTTGCCAGAGTAGGCCTTCCTAGTTTAATGCTTGGAATGGATATATATGACCTTGTAAATAGCTCAACAGATTTGTACAATGGAGCACAGACAGAGTCAGCTGGATGGGTGCGGGACCTGGCTCAGAAGCTGGAAGAAAACTTGCAGGAATTTGAGCAGATCCACAAGGCTCTGCAGTCGGACTCATTTCAGTGACCCCCCCCCCCCGTCAGCAGCTAAGAGTTCAGGGGAGATGGGTGGGGATGGGGAGGCATACTGTTATAAGGGACATATTGTGATATTTGTGGAGGGCCCCAAAACAGCTTGACCACACAGCAGGCACCTAAGCAGCAGGCTTAGGGACCTAGACACAGCTTCTGCGACAGGCTTACTGGCAAGCAACACCCAGATCCAGGAAAAGCCTTAAGCTGATACCACCCAGGGATCCACCCAGGGATGAGGAAGAACCTAACATCCCCAATATTCCAACCATTAGATAAGGTGGCCAGAGGTCCTTGAGTCTAGCACACACCTATGTTTTGTTTTACAGATACCCCTAGATAATTGTCAGCCAATCAGGGTTCTGAACTCTGGAAATTCCCTCACCCCAACCTCTGCTATGATTAAAAAAAAAAAAAATCCACCCACCTGAGCTTGGTGCTCTCTGCTCTCACTGCTGTGTTGGACTAACAGAGGGACCAAGCTCCAGAACTTGAAATAAAGGCTCTTTGCTTTGAAATGTGGGATTTAGTCTCTGTGGTAGTGTTTGGGGGGGGTCCCCCGCAACCTGGGCATAACAATATTAAGTCAATGGAACTGAGTGTAGAGGAGTTTGTATTTCTGTGTCTGAGCACAGCAAAGTCAATGCAGACAGCCAGTGACTCAGGAGAAGACAGAACCTGGAGTCTGAAAGAAGGGGGCAGAGTGGCCCAGAGAGTGGGGAGTGGGACTGAAACATGGTGGGTGTGAACAGAGAGGGCTGCACAGGAACAACCAATGAGAAAGCAGGAAACCTGGGGAGCTGAAAATGGGAGAAAGCCAGAGTGGGAGTTCTGGGTATGGAGGAGACACAGCAGGCAACCACATGCCCTCCCTGAGGGAAGGGTCCCCATGACCTCTAGGCTATTCTTCCAGCATCAGCAGGATCAACTCACCCTGTGTCCTCCAGGTAGTGTCCTCTGGACAGTGATAGTGGTGGTGATGGTGGTGATGATGGTGATGAAGATGATGTTGACGATGGTGGTGGTGACAGCAGAAATATGGAGTTCTTGAATAGCCAGCCCTCCAAGGGGACAGGGTCACCTGAGAGACCAATGACATTAGAGTGAATGTCTGTGTGCTGTGATGGGTCATTGTGGGTTCTGGGGGTAGAGAGTCAAGGCGATTTGCATAAGAGGTCAAATAACATGTGGTTTGGGGTCAACTCTGTTGTGAAGGGAGACCCAGCCTGTGACCCTCAGCTTTCCTCAGTTGGGGAGAAGCATGCTGGTCACGATGTTGCCTCAAATGAACTGGCTCTTGTCCTTTTATGTTCTATAGACTTTTGTTTAATAAATATTATCTAACTGATGTAGGAAAATGGAATAAAAAGCATCAATTACAATACAAGAAGATAGCATGGGACCAAAGGTCTTCAGGATAACTCAGACTATATTTTTGATGGGAAGCTACTGGCAAAAGCAAGATTCAGGGAAGCAGGTAATATGGTGGGCTGCAACAGGGATCACGTGAGGGCTTACGTATGCTGAGCAGGATAATGGTGACACTTATTAGAGTTAATGTGTCTGTTCTGGTCTCAGCTAACACCAGGGATGCCAGGCTTGGTTCCCTCACTGACAGCACTGGGGACCCCTGCACAGCCCCACATTCCACTGCAATGGCAGGGGGGCCATGAGAGAGAACAGGTTGGGGTTTCTCATGGCTGCTCTTGATGGTTGGATTCAAAAAGGCTGAAGTCAGCCCAAGATGGCTCCCTGCACTGACTTATTAGGCCTGTGTAATGTTGGCTCTCTGGCTCCTCTAGACAGAAGTCTCCTCTGTTCCCTTCACCACAGGACAACAATGTCATGGTGTTTGAAGTGTTGTGACTCATCTCAGGCACTCAAGGATGAGAATCACATTTTCAAAACCCTGGAGAGTTCGAGGATTTCTCTTCTTCTGGGAAGCAGACCGGTTCAGAATAGGCTGTCAGTGTGCAAAAGATTTTCCTCCCTGTGCTTTGCAGTTCTTCAAGGTTTGTCTCTCTTGGTCCCTCAGATATCCATCTAGTCTGAGTCAAGCTTCTTTTCTAGGATGATGACTAGGGTGGGGTGACCATGGTGGCCTGGCATCTTTGTGGGACCCCACCAGTCTCCACTAGATGAGACTAATATTAACACACAGAAGAATTTGGATAGTTTCTGTTGGATTGGGATCACATTCCCATTGGTTGATGTTTCCTCTGGGCCAAAGGTAATTGTAGAGTCTCCAACTCTGAAGTGTTGAAAATCTAAATGACTTTCTTGGGGTGTCACTGTTCATGCTGGGCAGGTACCTAGCAGGTCACCAGAACTCCAGGTGGCACTGGCTCTGCTTGTGTCCTTGGAGTTAGAGAGAATGGTATGAGGGGGAGGTGTTCCCATCCCCCATCATATGAGTGTGTATCCCATCCTGACTGTTCAAGGGTCTCTGAATGATCCAGTCAGTTCCTCACTCTGAACAAGGGATCCCCACCATGTTTGGCTTGTGACTCAGGAAACATTTACATGACCCTAAATCTCACAGTGTTTTCCACCAAGCTGAAGTCATGCTGGTGAAAGAGGAAGAATCAAAAGAAAATGTTTTTATTTTTAATGGCAAAAATTAGCTTTCTCCAAGGAAGCATGGTCAATAGAGCATCATGTCCAAGTCTTCATGCTGGTTTGACTCTTAGTTCGGTCTCTGAGTAGTGGATTGAAAGCTGATGGCTCATTCCTCACTCCTGTCTCCCCATCTGCAAAATCATAGCACAGCCCCATATTACATGTGGTAACTACACGCTGGTTTGTAAAATGGAGAAAGATATGTATTGTAGTGAACTATTGTAAAACTTCAATCAAATGGTGAAATAATTGTGTTGCAAACTGTAGTATGTGGGTTCTGAGTAGTCATTTTCTCTCCCCATTTCCAAGATCTGAAGACACGCCCATTATCCCAATGACATTTGTCTAGGTCCTAGATTCTAGGATGAAATGGTCGCCCCAAGAAAGGGTTATGCTGGCCCCTGATGCCCAGCTCCTCTCAGTCCCTTCTCCTGAAACAAAGCAGAGAAGTCCCACAGCCACCAGCTGCAGGTCTCTGGTAGAGCAGAGGACTTTGGCCTGTCCATCAAAGATGTCATGAGAGTGAGACATGAGGTAGTGGACTCTGTTATAGAGGATGCTGGGAAATTCTGAGAGGAAGCAATACAAGATGATTTTAAGTAAAAGCAGATTCCAAGTGTCATGCTCACCAACATCAGCAGACCCCTGGCAGCACCATTCACTCCAGAGCCCAGGACTACATGAGGTGTAAGGAGAAGCTGGCATGCCTGGGGAGAGGCAGGGAAGGTCAGAACCCTGGATCTGTGGAGAGTGATATCTGGAAGGTCCCTGAGCCTCTAGTAGCAGATATTTTTTTCTTAAAGACCATGGAGGACACACAAACAACATGGGGTGTACAGAGAAGAATCTAGAAAGTGATCCTGTGAGAGGGTGGGGCTCAGTAAGCTGAGCCTGGGGTTTCACCGGGATCCGAACTGCTCTGAGGAAGAGGCTTTCCCTCACCCTTTGAGTCCTGACCTTTGTCAGGTTGTCAAACAGATGCAGCCAGTGGCGGCACCCACACTCCCGAGGCCTGCATCCTGCTCAGATTCAGCCAGAAGACTCCTCTGTAAGTTGGGTAATGTGTACAGGTCCCCGACTTGCTCATCTGCAGGACAGCTGTAAAGCAGGGTGTGAACCCATTTTATGTCCACACTCAGAGGTAGTGGAACTGGACTCAAGGCAGGGTTGGGTCTGGCAGCTTTTGTTAAGCACAGGAGAGCGTGGGGAAACCCTCAGTGGATCAGGGAGGTGCCAGGGCTCAGCATGGATGACAGAATGCTTGAGACATGACAGGGGAACCCAGAGGGTCAGTGTCTGCTGTGGGTTCCCACTCCACTGAAAAATGGGGGAAACAAAGAGATGGAGGACGACAAGGTCCTAAGCCTGGCCATCTTTGGTCTCTTGCCAGTAAATCTAGCCCTGGGGTGCTGCTACTGAAGCAGGATAGGGACAAAAAGTGACTTATGAGATACAAGGACGTTTTGAGGGGTGCAGGATTCTCACACAACCTTTCTGTGAGGAACTATTCTATGTCAGGCTTTGTGGGGAAACTGAGGCTGCAGGAGACAGTGGCTTGCCTGGGATTCTGGAGAGGAGGCTGAGCAGTGGGTGGCAGGATTGTATCCTCTGGGCCTCACCTGTTCTCTGCTCAGCCTGTGGGGGATGGGAACCATGGCAGGCTCTGTCTTGTGCATCTGGGTAAAGAATGTGGCAGAGTCAGTGGTGCTTTTGGAGTCTCCAGAGGATTTTCTCTTTGCAGTGAGTGAGCCAATAGCTCCAGGGGAGGAAAGTCACACATTTTCTGACCCATCCTTGGAAAAATATGTGTGTTCTCTCTGCCAGGTTTCCTGATTTACTTGTGCTCCAAAGATGAGGCCAACTGGTTCAAACTGGGAAGATTATTTTTTTTTAAGACGGAATAATCTAGCAATAAGAATTAGGTAGATCATTCCAAGACTGAATTAACTTAAATTTTATGTATTTTTATTTGTGCTGAATTTATATGTGGATTAAGCTTCAAAAATAAAGTTTTAAATTTACCATAAAAAAAAAAGAATGTTGCAGAGGACATAACCACCTGCTGGAATGAGACCTCGCTGGCTCCAGGAAGACAAATGTCTTAGCCTCTGTCTCACGGGTCTCCATGATTACTTACTACCTGGCTAACTTTGCCCTTGTTTTTTTCTCAGGGTAGCAGAGAAATTCCTGGTGCTTGTAGACTCTGGTTTGTCTGTCTGCTTCCTTATGGTTGAGAGTCAGTTCTTTCCAAACCATTTAGACAAAGCAAGTTGTTCTGACCCCACAGTGTCTCCATGGACACTCTCTGCTGTCTTCCTGCAGTAGATGTGGGGTGCCTGTGGGAACCTCACTGGGTCTTAGAGAAAGAGGCTGCACATCTGTTCCTGGTTACCAGCTCTGGCCTGGCATAGGGATCATGCCAAGTCCACTGGTCCTGGGAGAGGAGTGAGTGTGGGGTAGGTGGCAAATGTAAAGTGCAGTGCCCTAGAAAATAGGACATCCAGGGCAGGGAGAGACTGGGCAAGCCTGCAGGGTGCATGTGGTGTGTAATGACCTCAAAAGGGAGGCAAAGAGGGGAATTTTGGGGGCTGGAAGAGCCCAGTACAGGGTTCTGGAGTCCTGGAAGTTCCTTGTATTTGAGGGGAGGGGGATGAGGGAGCGGCTGCAGCAGGGAGCAGGGCTTGGGTGCCCTGTGGAAGCCCTTGAACCTGACACTGGGAGAGGCTGGATGTCCTGACCCCTGTGTTCCCTCCTAAAGTAGACACACGGTGTCCCACTACCTCTGAAATGCTGTGCAGACAGCCTCAGTTCTGCCTCATCTGGAGAGCTCAGCACAGCTGGGGAACGAGGCTCCCTCCTGGGCTTCCAGCTCACCAGGAGCAGGACAGGGCAGACACCATCTGAGACCCCTCAAAGCACCTACCCAGGGGACACTCTTCCAAGAAGGCAAGAAGTGTTAGGTTCAAGGCAGGTTCAGAGCTGACCAAAAGAGCGGCCCTCTGCCTCCAATGCTGAGGATCCAGGGTGTTGTGCATACTAAGGAAGCACTGTGCCATATCTCCAGCCCCAGAGGATCATGGGAAAATGAGACCCTCAGGGTGGACGCTGTTCTACTGTTGTGAGGTCACTCAAGACTCAGTCTCATCCTGTCTGCCCATCATGCCTGCTCTGTTCCCCCAGTTGCTCACCTTCACCACATCTCTAGAAGAGGGTGTGGACCCATTTTATGGATGGTTCTCATGTTTCTGGGGTCTTGCAGCCTGTGAATAGGAAGAAAGAGAAAGAGACAGCTAGCTCTCCTGTCACACCTGTATCTGTAGCAAGAGCCCCAGAAGTCCTTTTGCAGGCTTCTCTTCCCTTCCTCCCTGTGTCACATGGTCAGTGTTAGCTTGACCATTGCACATGACTAGAATCCTGGATGTCCGGTGTCCTAGAGGAGTCTCAGGATGAGGAGGGGCAGAGGAGTGGCTTCTGCACTGGGATGCACATGGGGACCTCAGGAGCCACTGTGCTGCTGTGATGAGGTCAGTGAGCAAACACCAGCTGCCGAGGAAAGGAAACTTCGGCAGCCATGGCCACCTGTGACAGGCTTCACAGGGACCTCACAGATGTGCTGGTTTATTCATTCCTCCTCACATGACACTAGCAACATACACCTGTACAGTCCATGTCCATCAGCCATAGATCCCGGGACACTCCTGTCAGAGTCAGGTGAGTCAGTCAGGTGTTCTTCTCAGTGAGGGAGAAGGCCCGCCTTGGGGTCATGGTGTTAGTGAAGGAGATGGGAGAAGCCACTGCAGGAGCTGGGCTTTGGTGAGGTTGGTTGCAGGAGTGTCCACCGCAGTGGTTGTCAACCTTCCTGATGCTGTGACCCTTTGATACACTTCCTCAAGTTCTGGTGTCCCCAATCATAAATTTTCACTGACAATTCACAACTGTAATTTTGCTCCTGTTATGAATGATGGTGTAAATATCTGACATTTCCAATGGTCTTACGTGATCCCTGTGAAAAGGTTGATAGACCCCCCAAAGTGGTCCCAACTCGCAGGTTGAGAACCACTGGTCTCCAGTGTCTGCTGCAGAAAGTGAGGAAGGATCTGTCTATAGGTGTCTCCGTAAACCCTGTCTCTAGAGAGGGATGACATTTTTTAAAAAATGTCCATCTTTCTTGGAGGACAAAAGAGTCTCTTAATCTGCTCTGAGACAATGACTACAATGAAGCCTGTGACTAGGTCATTAGGAAGAATAGAGATCTGTGAAGCTCAAGGAGCAGGGTCTGGGAATCCAGGAACATGGTGGCACCTGTGCCTAGGATTCTGGCATCACACACAAGATGGAACAAGCGTGTATCTGATTGATTTTGATCAGTTTCACCTCAATTAGCTTCTTGTGCCCCTCCTACTCCCACTGACCCCTCCCTCTTTGCAGCTGCTCACCCTTCTACTGTCCTCCGTTCTTCCTTTTTCTGCTTTTGTGGACCTTTATAGCGCTAGGGTTGGTCTGTGACATCTGGCAGCATCGTTTTCTAAAGTTGGCTGTGCCTGTTTTGGTGGTCACAGCTGGAACTGTGACATCCTCTTGACTGACTGTTCCTATAGTCAGCAGCTGTCTCTGTCCTTTCTCAGTAGTTTGGTCTGAAGTCTACTCCGTAGGACATTAGAATGCTGCTCACTAGTTCCATTTGCCTGGAGTTCAGTCTCCATCCTCTCAACCTCAGGCATAACTGTCTTTATCACCATCACCTGTGGGTTCCTGGAGAAAACAAGTGAATGAATTCTGCTTTAATCCAGTCTGCCAGTCTGTGTCTTTTGCTTGGGTAATAGAGACTATTTACATTCAGGGGTATTGTTGAAAATATTAATTCTTATCATTTTGCTAAGGTTGCATGCAATGTTTGGCATTTTTCTGGTCCTCCTCTACTTAATCAGGGCTCGAGTGGGACTTACTCTCCCCTGTGGTCTCTTGAACATGTTGAGCTTTCTCCTCAGTTTGAAAAAGAATCCTTCCAGTATCCTCCACAGACCTGCTGTAATCATGAATTCTTGGAGTCTGCATTCATCATGAAATATATTCCTTTTCCTTTCCATCATGGCAGATATTTGCCTGGGTATAGTGAAGTGAGTTATTCACTGTGGTCTCTCAGCACTTAAAATCCATTGTTCCAAGCTCTGACTTTAAAGTTCCCTTCTTAGCTCCAATAATACTTGGAGTCTAAGTCCATTACCTGGCCAAAGTCTCCTGTCTATAAGCTGACATAGCTCAATAGCTATGGAATAGTTCTTTGCTCCATGCAGAAGGAACTTTAAGCAAGACTGGACCCCAGGGACAAACTGACATTAGAATCAAGATGAGCATCATCAAACATGTATGTCCTTGGGACTTGGCCATCCCTATCCAGCTTCTCAGAGAAGGACAGCAGGACACCAGATCTTCATACAACTACCAGGAACTCATTTGCTTTACCAATTGAATGGAGTTTTAGAATCACTTTGAAAAAAATCATTTCTCAGTGTCTCATAAAATCAACATGTTACTGTTGATATTGGGGGTGTGGGCTGTGATTGTTTTTTTCCAGATGGGAACAGGTGTAGTGAGAGGTAATGACTAATTACACCACAGTTCAGGGAGCAGTCAAGACTCAAGTCAAGATCCACATTCAGTCAGTAGACACTTGTGATCATATTTTTTTTGTTTTGTTTTTCCTTCAGTAGCTTTTCTTGTTCTCAATTCTTCCCTTTTTATCCACATAACTTTATCTTGGATTTAGAGGGGACCACAATGAGTTGTAGATCCATGAAAATATCCATGAAAGCTGTCAGACTGGCCATGATGGATACCCACCTATCAGGGCTTAGAATAACGTGGAACACACTCCCGAATAGAGCCAGGAAAGGACTGTAGGATCTCAATGCCGATAAAACTGAAAGAGTCCAATGAGGATCTCATCCTCCAGGCACACAAGCAGAGCCCATCCCATCTGGACATCCTGAAGCTATGCTAAAGAATGGCTCAGTTGACCAATGGCATGGCAAGAAATGACACCCAGGGTGGCTGCCACATGGGAGGTGGAAATGCTGAAAAGATCTTTGGTCCAGTAGCAATTGCAACCAATGAAGATGTGAGCTTTAAAAAAAAAAAAGAAACAAAGAAAGAAAGAAAGAAAGAAAAAAAATATTTTATAATTAATTTAATTTTACATATCAGCCACGGATTCCCCTGTCCTCCCTTCTCCGACCCCCAGCCTTCCCCCCAACTCATCCCCCATTCCCACCTCCTCCAAGGCAAGGTCTCCCCTATAGGACCAAGCAATGATATTGCGACCATGAGGATGTGATCTTAATGCAATGGAAAGCAACCCTGAGAGGTAGAGGGTGAACACCAGCACCACCTAGTGGAGCTCCGAGGTTCAGCAACCATTGCACCAAGCCATCATGGTCACCCCAGCACAGCCACATCCTGGAAAGGATGACTGGCTCAGACAAGTTGGATACTGTACTTACTCCCTCAGGACAGAGGCCCACCTCCCTGATGACCTCCCTTTATCTAGGGACTGTGCAGGGGACAGGGACTTTACAACTGAGTGTGACACAAGGCTAGTGAAGTCATACAAGACATCAACACAAACCTACCAGGACTTCAAAGCACAGGTAAAGAAACTGGACTTCACTGACGTCCCTGGATGACTGCCTGGAAGTGGAAGGGTCCTGACACTGCAGCCTGGCTTCCACACTCATCCTCAGGACAACCCTATATGTTGTATGCACAGTGCACCAGGCTTGAATAATGTGGAAATATCGTGAAAATTAGAACTAACTGTATGACAATAGAATTGTACCCATGAGCAAAGTACTTCTGTGTTGGAGCACAGATAACTCTGCCCTCTATGTGATGCACACAATGCTCACAGGGGTCAGGAGCATTAGATACATTTGCTGAGTGGACACAGAAGCCTGGTAATTCCAGTTTAACACAGGATTAGAAATTGACTCAGAGGCTGGCGTTCACCTTGAAGACTCTACTGAGAACTGAGGGAGCTACCAGTGAGCTTTAGACAGAGAGAGGATGAAGCCTCAAGTTCAGTAGATTCCCACCTAGATGGAGAAGAGGAGCAGGTGGTCAGGGAGGGGCCTGGGAAACCACCACAACAGGCATCTCTGCAGCATGGGCCAAGGGTGCCACCACAGTCCTCAGTCACCAGGGAGGGCTGGCTGGTGTCACTGACATGCCACAGCATGACCTTGAAATCTGTGGTTCTTGGCTGTGGTAACCAGGGAGAGCATATACACAAAGTACAGAGTTGCCATGTGATCCAGTCTCCCACTTTTGAGTAAAGAAGAAGAGAAGAGTCAGACATTTGACACCCACACTCATAACAATGTGATTCATATCACCCTAAAGGTGGACCAGCTTTGGTGTCCATTTATGTACGAATGCACACAAAAGAGCAATAGTACACACATGGATTATTCTTCTGCATTAAATGTGCAGGAGAGTCTGACACATGCTAGAACATGGATGAAGCTTGAGGACATTATTGTAAGTGAAATACCCTGCACATGAACAACCAGATCCCATGTAAGGACCTCGGGCAGTGAGGTCCTGCAGAGGATCTGTGTGGCTACAAGCACTGTGGGGTGGGGCTGTGACTTTAAGGAGCAGGTGTCATGCAAAGCAGAGTGAGTTCTATCTGGACGGTGATGCTTGTTCACAACGTGAGCACTGTGACTGTCTCTGTGATGCACACTCAGCAATGGTGACCAAGGCAGGTTTTACATCATGTATTTAGTTACAACTAAAGACTATTAAGTCTTTCACATCCCAATTTTGGGAGGAATAATTGAAGCATGGGTAACCCTCTACAAAAGTTTGTCAAGTCATTTCTCAGATGTGGTCGAAGTGGCTTCAAAGACTGTCAGAGTGATGTAAATATCCCTGTCCTTGTTTCCCAGGGGAGAGGGGTGAGGTTCAAATTTGGGGAAAGGACTCACTTTTGTGAGAGATGGAGCTGGGATTGCATCCAGGCCTTCCTGATTCTGGTTGTCCACTCTCTGACCTAAAGAAAGAGATATGCCCCACCCCCATGGTCTCAGAATGGAATTTTCATCCTTGCGTCCTGGCTGTGAGTCTCAGGTGAGTCTAGGCACTCACATAGCATGGTATTGTTGCTTAGAGACCATCTGACCTGTCACTAGTGAATATGGTCAGGCTCTCTGACTGGGCCTCAATTACTGATGCCACTGATCATTCCACAGCCTCTCAAAGCCTCTTCCTACGGCCAGATACTGGTTGGAATGTGGATGTTACAGTGTGCCATGCAGCAATGGCAGGTTATAGTCTCCCTTGTACCAATTTGTACACATACACCACACTACACACACACAGGCACCAACACATGCACACACATAGGCAGATGGACATTCATAAACACAGGCAAGAACACCAGCACACACATCTGGACAGTGCACTGAGTTAGGAGCCCTACACTCTGACCTGCCATTGAGATCCAGGTGGAGAGATGTTCCATCATCTTGGGAAGTGGGTAGCTCATTTGTGCTCTCTCCCTCAATCCTTCTCTCCTTCTCTCTCCCCACCTCTCTCTGTCCCTCTCCCCATTCTTCTCCCTCTCTAAGAATCCATGACAGGGGCTGGAGTCATGTGTTTTATGAGAAGGGTGGACACATGTGTCTGTAGCTCAGGGCTTGACTGTGTGAATAAGTACATGTTCATGTGTGCCTTGACTTGTGATGCCCCCAGAGTGTGTCTCTGTCATTCAGCTTGCTTAACACCTTAGCCTTGCTCGAACAATGCAGTCACCTGACCCAAGCTACTCTGTTTCCTAACAATTTGAAACATTACAAAGGACATTGGAAGTCAGTGTGTTTGGACCTAAACCATCTGATGACAGAACACGGAGCAGGTGTCTATAAGTTCCTGGTGGTGGAGCCACCTCCAGGTCCAATATGTCTGGCAAGGTCTCTTGTCAGGGATTGAAGTGGGTTTTATTGTTTTCCATCCTCTGAATGTGCTAGCTCCCGTCACTGGTGCTCATTCAGTCTGTGTCAGCCAGAGTTCACTTCTGTTACTTCCCACCAAAAGAATCTCCACTCACACTGCACTACAGCAGAATTGCATCAAGTGCAGAGTTATGTCCTCCATCACCTGCAGGGGAAGTTCAGCACTCGGTGCCTGATGCACTCGGTGCTCAGGGGACAGCTAGGAAAGGATGTGATGTAGCTGGAGAGTTTCTCTCTGAGTCCCACCAAGCCTCTGCAGTTCCGCAGCCCACTTATAAAATAAACACACAGACGCTTATATTATTTAAACTGTTTGGCCTAATGGCTCAGGCTTCTATCTAGCTGTTCTTATATCTTAAATTAACCCATTTCTATTAACCTATAAGTTGCCATGTGGCTCATGGCTTACCAGTATCTTAACATCTTCTCATGGCAGTGGCTTGCAGCGTCTCTCTGCCTCAGCCTTCCACTTCCCAGAATTCTCCTCTCTTCTTGTCCCACCTATACTTCCTGCTGGCTACTGGCCAATCAGTGTTTTATTTATTAACCAATCAAAGCAACACATTTAACATACAGAACATCCCACAGCAATGTGAAGCCAGAAATAGATGACAATTGACTAAGAAGTGAAACATGTTTCACTGGCGAGAGGCAAGAAGGTGATCATGACTTCAGGAGAAATGGAAGGATCGTCTAAAAGTAAATAAGTTTTAAGTTGTATAGACCTTAGATCTGGTTAATTCTGGTAGGGGCATTTTATAAATTTGCAACAACAACAACAAAAACCACTGGGCATCTGCAGAGAGCAGGCAGCAGGGAAAATGATCAGAGGCTTACTTATGGTTCTGAGGGATTTTGATTTTTATCTTCATTATAAGTTCTCAGAGGTAGCCAAGTGGCCAAGTCGGTGGAACAGCTTGAGTTAACTGCTGTATCTTTTTGATAAACAGGTAGGGTTTCTAGTGCTGTGATGAACACCATGACCAAAAGTAACTTTGGCAGGAAAGGGTTCATTTTGCTCACACTTCCATGTCAGGGCCCATCATTGAAGGAAGTCAGGGTAGGAACTCAAACAGGGCAGGAACCTGGAGGCAGGAGCTGACACAGAAGCAATGAAGTACTGTTGAGGATGGCCTGGACTCAGGTTGGGATGGTGGAACCATTTTGTTGGGGGAGGTGAGAACAAGTCTACAGAATTGAACACGGAGGAGTGTGGATTTGTGGGGATGAGTGCAGGGTTCATGTGGACAGCTGGTGGGTCAAAGAGAGGAAGTAAGGGGCCAGAGGAGGCAACAGAGTGTGAGGAATGAGGCTAAAAACACATCGGGGGTGTGAATGGACAGGGCTGTGCAAGAGTGAGCAAAGAGAGGGTCAGGGAAACTGACGAGTGGAGATGGGACAAAGCCAGAGTGACAGTTCTGAGCACGGAGGACACACGGGGCTCCACTACTGTCATCCCCCAGGATGATGCCCCTGTGGCACCCAGCCCTCTCCTTCCAGCATCAGTGGTATCAGCTCACCCATGTGCCCTCTGGGCAGTGGCTTCCAGATGATCACAGAGGTGGTGACGATGATGTTGAGGATGGTGAGGATGACAGCAGTGTAGGTGGAGTTCTGGACAAGTGGCTGGTCCTCCATCAGATCAGGGTGACTTCAGAGACCAGTGCAATTAAAATGAACCTCCATGTGCTGTGCTGGGCCAGTGGTGGATTTGGGGGTGGAGAGTAAAGACAGTTTTGAGTAATAGGTTAAACAATTTGCAATGTAAAAATCTCAACTATTTGGAGTCCTTGGACACAGTCTCCAACCAGGCAGATGTTCAAGGAATATAGGCACTTGCTGCTGAGCTTAACAACCTGAGTTTGATCCCTGGGAATCACATGGTGGCAGGAGAGACATAACTCAAGTTGTCATAAGACCTCCAGAAGTGTGCTATGGTACACACACACAGACAGACACCCCCAACACACACACACATACACACAAATACACAACACACTCATATACATGCACACGTACATGTTCATAAACATATTCACACATAAACAAACAAATAAATAAGCAAATAAATAAATAAATAAATAAATAAATAAATAAATAAATAAATAAATAAATAAGCAAATGTAATAAAATACACTAAAAGGATACTGAAGGTGTTTTAAAAAGATAGACAGCCCATGAGACAGTGTGCTCTGCACCTAGTGCAGCAGAGCTGGCCAAAATGATATCTCAGGTCACCTGGCTCTTGTCTTCTGTTCTATAGACTTGGGTTTAATACATAGCCACTGAATGGGAAAGGACTATAAAACACTTGCCACTGGAGAAAGTGGTAGGGGACCAAAGAAATATGGAGAGAGAGGATGGTGTAGTGGGTAGCTGTTCCAGCTTTGACCTGGAAGGACAACCCCCATTGAGGCTTCTGGTAACTGTCATGCCTACGAGGCAGACTGAGAAGAGCCCTTAAGACCTGAGATTCAGATGTGCTGGCTCTCTTGGTTCCTGAATCCTAGATGCTGAATGTCAACCAAGCATATTTCTTCAGAGAATACCACTGGACTGCATTTCACCTCTCCTGGACCCTATAACCTATCCCTTTACTTGTAAGTTACCCCACAAAATAAACCTCCACTTTAACTATGTAGAGTTGCCTTGATACTTCCATCTAGGATGGCTCTAACTGCTACATTTGATGGGAAGCTATGGGAGAATGTCAGGCTGTGGAAAGCAGGAAGCATGGCCACAGGGAGAGGTATTATACCGTGAGCAGGACAGTGTGACATTCATCACAGTCACAGTGTCTGCTCTTGTCTCAGCTGATGTCAAGAATACCAAGCATGTCTTAACACTGACAGCACTAGAGTCCTAATGTAAAGTCCCAAATGCCATTGCAAAGACAGGGAGGCCGTGCAGGGACAGCATGTTTCTCGTGGCCACTCTTTTTTTTTTTTTTTTTTTTTTTGGTTTTTCTAGACAGGGTTTCTCTGTATAGCTTTGCACCTTTCCTGGAACTCACTCTGTACCCCAGGCTGGCCTCGAACTTACAGAGATCTGCCTGCTTCTGCCTCCCGACTGCTGGGATTAAAGGCGCGTGCCACCACTGCCCAGCTCGTGGCCACTCTTTATGAATGTGACTCATGGTGGCTGTGGTCAGGCCAAGCTGGACTCCTGCATTGACCCACTGAGCCTGTGCTGTGTTGGCCCAATGGATCCGCTGAGCTCAGGCTAGTGGAAGCAGGGGATGAGTCCCTCATTGCATTCCTGTGCAGTCAATCTCTCTTCAACCAGATGTTTCCCTCAACTCTGCAACCTGGAGATGACATCATCAGGACACTGGATGAAGCTCATACATGTTTGGCTGGGCATCAGTCAATGCCAGGCTTAACTAGACTTGGGGACATGTGTGCAGGTGTATGCAAGGATCAGCTTCTGATTGACAAAGAAAGAGCTGGACAGCAAGCCTTCCCCTCCTAGCCTGGCCCTGTGTTCTTCCCCAACTCCTACAAGAGCTTCCAGAATGTTCTTCCTTGTGGCATTGACTCTGCCCTCCACTTTTTGCAGTCAAGGTCACCATGATCTTGAGATTGTAGATTTGAGAGATACCTCCTAGAAATTCTCTGATGGCTTTTAGCCCCCGAGGGAAAGCCCCCAGAATTACATCCTACATTATGTGATTGCTACAGCTAGGGGACTCCAGTGGTATCACCAGGGAATAGGGCCACTCACAGTGGCTTAATTAGGAAGTGATTTGAGATCTTGTTGAGGGACTGTGAGGAGTGACAGAGAAGAACATCATCATTCCATTGTTCACATGGTGGGTAAACCTCTCAGGACCTTTTGTCAAGGAACATTCTCAATGGAGGAGATAGGGAAACCCTATCCCACATGGAGCTGCTCAAGGATGCATGGATTTTCTGTCTTTCTACTCATAAATCTCAGTAGAAGCCTGATGCAGGAGCAAGAGCATGGGGTGCAGAAACCTATCTCCATATGTCCTGTCACTCCTGAGGAGTCCACAGGGCCCAGTGAGTCCTTTTGCGTCTACTACCCTGCTGAAGAAATCTCCTGTTCCTCTAATTATTCATCAGTCTATGGTCCTTTGTGGCCTGCAGTTGATGCTTCCATCTCTTTTTTTTCAATACTAAAAACATTCGTTAATTAAAAATATAAATTGGATTATAAAAGCTCATAAATAAATCAAAACACCTCACATGAGAGTTAACCAGACCTAAAGTCTATTCAACTTGAAACTTATTTACTGTTAGATGATCCTTCCACTTCTCCTGAAGTCATGCTCACTTTCTTGCATCTCACCTGTGAAATGTGTTTCACTTCTTAGTCAATTGTCATCCATTTCTGGCTTCCAGGCTTTCCTAGATGTCCCCTGAGCACCTAGTGCATCAGGCACCGAGTGCTGAACTTCCCCTGCAGGTGATGAAGGACTCCCTCCATAACTCTGCACTTGATTCAATTCTGTTGTAGTGCAGTGTGAGTGGAGATTCTTTTGGTGGGAAGTAACAGAAGTGAACTCTGGCTGACATGGACTGAATGAGCACCAGTGACGGGAGCTAGCACATTCAGAGGATGGAAGACAATAAAACCCACTCAATCCCTAACAAGAGACATTGCCAGACATATTGGACCTGGAGGTGGTCCCACCACGAGGAACTTAGGGTCACCTGCCCAGTGTTCTGTCATCAGATGGTTTAAGTCCAAAAACACTGACTTCCAATGTCCTTAGTAATGTATCAAATTGTTAGGAAACAGAGTATCTTGGGTCAGATGACTGGATTGTTAGAGCAAGGCTAAGGTGTTTAGCAAGCTGAATGACAGAGACACACTCTGGGGGGATCACAAGTCAAGGCACACATGAACATGTACTTATTCACACAGTCAAGCCCTGAGCTACAGACACATGTGTCCACCCTTCTCATAAAAGACATGACTCCAGCCCCTGTCATGGATTCTTAGAGAGGGAGAGGAAGTGAGGTGAGGAACACAGAGAGGGAGGGAGAGGGAAGGAGAGAAGGATTGAGGGAGAGAGCACAAATGTGCTACCCTCTTCCCAAGATGATGGAACATCTCTCCACCTGGATCTCAATGGCAGGTCAGAGTGTAGGTTTCCTAACTCAGTGCACTGTACAGATGTGTGTGCTGGTGTTCTTGCCTGTGTTTGTGAATGTCCATCTGCCTATGTGTGTGCATGTGTTGGTGCCTGTGTGTGTGTAGTGTGGTGTATGTGTGCAAATTGGTACTAGGGAGACTCCAACCTGCCATTGCTGCCCTGGCACACGGCAACATCCACATTCCCACCAGTGTCTGGCCGTAGGAAGAGGCTTTGGCAGACTATGGACTGATCAGTGGCATCAGTAATTGGGGAGCAGTCAAAGCCCCTGACCATCTTCACTAGTGACAGGCCAGATGGGCTCTAAGCAACAATCCCATGCTATATGAGTGCCTAGACTCACCTGAGACTCACAGCCAAGATGCAGGGATGAAAATTCCATTCTGAGACCATGGGGGTGGGGCATGTCTCTTCCTTTAGGTCAGAGAGTGGACAACCAGATTCAGGAAGTCCTTGATGCAATCCCAGCTTCATCTCTCACAAAGGTGAGTCCTTTCCCCAAATCTGAACCTCACCCCTCTCCCCTGGGAAACAAGGACAGGGATATTTGCATCACTCTGACAGTCTTTGAAGCCACTTCGACCACATGTGGGAAAAGACTTGAGAAACTTTTGTAGAGGGTTACCCATACTTCAATTTTTCTTTCCAGAACTGGGATGTGAAAGACTTAAGAGTCTTCAGTTGTAGCTAATACATGATGTAAAACCTGCCTTGGTCACCATTGCTGAGTGTGTATTGCAGAGACAGTCACCCTGCTCACGTTGTGAATAAGCATCACCATCCAGAAAGAACTCACTCTGCTTTGCATGACACATACTCCCTAAAGTCACAGCTCCACCCCACAGTGCTTGTAGCCATACAGATCCTCTGCAGGACCTCACTGCCCAAGGTCCTTACATGGGATCTGGCTGTTCATGTGCAGGGTATTTCACTTACAATAATGTCCTCAAGCTTCATCTATGTTCTAGCCTGTGTCAGACTCTCCTGTGCATTTAATACAGAAGAATAATCCATGTGTGTACTATTGCTCTTTTGTGTGCATTCGTACATAAATGGACACCAAAGCTAGTCCACCTTTAGGGTGATATGAATCACATTGCTATGAGTGTGGGTGTCAAATATCTGACTCTTCTCTTCTGCTTTACTCAGAAGTGGGAGACTGGATCACATGACAACTCTGTAGTTTGTGTTTATCCTCTCCCTGGTTACCACATCCAAGAGCCACAGATTTCAAGGTCACGCTGTGGCATGTCAGTGACACTAGCCAGCCCTCCCTGGTGACTGAGGACTGTGGTGGCACCCTGGGCCCATGCTGCAGAGATACCTGTTGTGGTGGTTCCCAGGCCCCTCCCTGACCACCTGCCCCTCTTTTCCATCTATGTGGGAATCTACTGAACTTGAGGCTTCATCCTCTCTCTGTCTAAAGCTCACTGGTAGCTCCCTCAGTTCTCAGTAGAGTCTTCAATGTGAACGCCAGCCTCTGAGTCAATTTCTAATCCTGTGTTAAACTGGAATCACCAGGCTTCTGTGTCCACTCAGTAAATGTGTCTAATGCTCCTCACTACTGTGAGCATTGTGTGCATCACACAGAGGGCAGAGTTATCTGTGCTCCAACACAGAAGTACTATGCTCATGGGTACAATTCTATTGTCATACAGTTAGTTCTAATTTTCACGATGTTTCTACATTATTCAAGCCTGGTGCACTGTGCGTACAACATATAGGGTTGTCCCGAGGATGAGTGTGGAAGCCAGGCTGCAGTGTCAGGACCCTTCCACTTCCAGGCAGTCACCCAGGGACGTCAGTGAAGTCCGGTTTCTTTCCCTGTGCTTTGAAGTCCTGGTAGGTTTGTGTTGATGTCTTGTATGAGTTCACTAGCCCTGTGTCACACTCAATTGGAAAGTCCCTGTCCCCTGCACAGTCCCTAGATAAAGGGAGGTCATCAGGGAGGTGGGCCTCGGTCCTGAGGGAGTAAGTACAGTATCCAACTTGTCTGAACCAGTCATCCTTTCCAGGATGTGGCTGTGCTGGGGTGACCATGATGGCTGGATGCCATGGTTGCTGAACCTCAGAGTTCCACTAGGTGGTGCTGGTGTTCACCCTCTACCTCTCAGGGTTGCTTCCCATTGCATTAAGATCACATCCTCATGGTCTCAATATCATTGCTTGCTCGTATAGAGGAGACCTTGCCTTGGAGGAGGTGGGAATGGGGGATGAGTTGGAGGGAAGGCTGGGGGTCAGAGAAGGGAGGGCAGGGGAATCCGTGGCTGATATGTAAAATTAAATTAATTATAAAATAATTTCTTTCTTTCTTTCTTTTTTTTTTTTTTTAAAAAAGCTCACATCTTCATTGGCTGCAATTGCTACTGGACCAAAGATCTTTTCAGCATTTCCACCTCCCATGTGGCAGCCACCCTGGGTGTCATTTCTTGCCATGCCATTGGTCAACTGAGCCATTCTTTAGCATAGCTTCAGGATGTCCAGATGGGATGGGCTCTGCTTGTGTGCCTGGAGGATGAGATCCTCATTGGACTCTTTCAGTTTTATCGGCATTGAGATCCTACAGCCCCTTCCTGGCTCTATTCAGGAGTGTGTTCCACGTTATTCTAAGCCCTGATAGGTGGGTATCCATCATGGCCAGTCTGACAGCTTTCATGGATATTTTCATGGATCTACAACTCATTGTGGTCTCCTCTAAATCCAAGATAAAGTTTTGTGGATAAAAAGGGAAGAATTGAGAACAAGAAAAGCTACTGAAGGAAAAACAAAACAAAACAAAACAAAAAATATGATCACAAGTGTCTACTGACTGAATGTGGATCTTGACTTGAGTCTTGACTGCTCCCTGAACTGTGGTGTAATAGTCATTACCTCTCACTACACCTGTTCCCACCTGGAAAAAACAATCACAGCACATCCCCCCAATATCAACAATAACATGTTGATTTTATGAGACACTGAGAAATGATTTTTTTCAAAGTGATTCTAAAACTCCATTCAATTGGTAAAGCAAATGAGTTGTATGAAGATCTGGTGTCTTGCTGTCCTTCTCTGAGAAGCTGGATGGGGATGGCCAAGTCCCAAGGACATACATGTTTGATGATGCTCATCTTGATTCAAATGTCAGTTTGTCCCTGGGGTCCAGTCTTGCTTAAGGTTCCTTCTGCTTGGAGCAAAGAACTATTCCATAGCTATTGAGCTACGTCAGCTTATAGACAGGAGACTTTGGCTAGGTAATGGACTTAGACTCCAAGTATTATTGGAGCTAAGAAGGGAACTTTAAAGTCAGAGCTTGGAACAATGGATTTCAAGTGCTGAGAGACCACAGTGAATAATCCTCTTCACTATACCCAGGCAAATATCTGCCATGATGGAAAGGAAAAGGAATATATTTCATGATGAATGCAGACTACCAGTATTCATGATTACAGCAGGTCTGTGGAGGATACTGGAAGGATTCTTTTTCAGACTGAGGAGAAAGCTCAACATGTTCAAGAGACCACAGGGGAGAGTAAGTCCCACTCGAGCCCTGATTAAGTAGAGGAGGACCAGAAAAATGACAAACACTGCATGCAACCTTAGCAAAATTATAAGAATTAATACTTTCAACAATAACCCTGAATGTAAATAGTCTCTATTACCCAAGCAAAAGACACAGACTGGCAGACTGGATTAAAGCAGAATTCATCCACTTGTTGCCTCCAGGAACCCACAGGTGATGGTGATAAAGACAGTTATGCCTGAGGTTGAGAGGATGGAGACTGAACTCCAGGCAAATGGAACTAGTGAGCAGTGTTCTAATGTCCTATGGAGTAGACTTCAGACCAAACTGCTGAGAAAGGACAGAGACAGCTGCTGACTATAGGAACAGTCAGTCAAGAGGACATCACAATTCCAGCTGTGACCACCAAAACAGGCACACCCAACTTCAGAAAACCATGCTACCAGATGTCACAGACCAACCCTAGCGCTATAAAGGTCCACAAAAGCAGAAAAAGGAAGAACAGAAAACAGTAGAAGGGTGAGAAGCTGCAAAGAGGGAGGGGTCAGTGGAGTAGGGGGCACAAGAAGCTTACTGTGGTGAAACTGATCAAAATCAATCAGATACACGCTTGTTCCATCTTGTCTGTGATGCCAGAATCCTAGGCACAGGTGTGGCCATGTTCCAGGATTCCCAGACCCTGCTCCTTGAGCTTCACAGATCTCTGTTCTTCCTAACGACCTAGTCACAGGCTTCATTGTAGTCACTGTCTCAGAGCAGATTAAGAGACTCTTTTGTCCTCCAAGAAAGATTGACATTTTTTAAAAAATGTCATCCCTCTCTAGAGACAGGGTTTACGGAGACACCTATAGACAGATCCTTCCTCACTTTCTGCAGCAGACACTGGAGACCAGTGGTTCTCAACCTGTGAGTTGGGACCACTTTGGGGGGTCTATCAACCTTTTCACAGGGATCATGTAAGACCATTGGAAATGTCAGATATTTGCACCATCATTCATAACAGGAGCAAAATTACAGTTGTGAATTGTCAGTGAAAATTTATGATTGGGGACACCACAACATGAAGAACTGTATCCAAGGGTCCCAGCATCCAGAAGGTTGAGAACCACTGCGGTGGACACTCCTGCAACCGACCTCACCAAAGCCCAGCTCCTGCAGTGGCTTCTCCCATCTCCTTCACTAATACCATGACCCCAAGGCGGGCCTTCTCCCTCATTGAGAAGAACACCTGACTGACTCACCTGACTCTGACAGGAGTGTCCCGGGATCTATGGCTGATGGACATGGACTGTACAGGTGTATGTTGCTAGTGTCATGTGAGGAGGAATGAATAAACCAGCACATCTGTGAGGTCCCTGTGAAGCCTGTCACAGGTGGCCATGGCTCCCGAAGTTTCCTTTCCTCGGCAGCTGGTGTTTGCTCACTGACCTCATCACAGCAGCACAGTGGCTCCTGAGGTCCCAGATGTGCATCCCAGTGCAGAAGCCACTCCTCTGCCCCTCCCCATCCTGTGACTCCTCTAGGACACCGGACATCCAGGATTCTAGTCATGTGCAATGGTCAAGCTAACAGTGACCATGTGACACAGGGAGGAAGGGAAGAGAAGCCTGCAAAAGGACTTCTGGGGCTCTTGCTACAGATACAGGTGTGACAGGAGAGCTGGCTGTCTTTTTCTCTTTCTTCCTATTCACAGGCTGCAGGGCCCCAGAAACATGAGAACCATCCATAAAATGGGTCCACACCCTATTTAGAGATGTGGTGAAGGTGAGCAACTGGGGGAACAGAGCTGGCATGATGGGCAGACAGGATGAGACTGAGTCTTGAGTGACCTCACAACATTAGAACAGCATCCACCCTGAGGATCTCATTTTCCCATGATCCTCTGGGGCTGGAGAGATGGCACAGTGCTTCCTTAGCACGCACAACACCCTGGATCCTCAGCATTGGAGGCAGAGGGCCGCTCTTTTGGTCAGCTCTGAACCTGCCTTGAACCTAACACTTCTTGCCTTCTTGGAAGAGTGTCCCCTGGGTAGGTGCTTTGAGGGGTCTCAGATGGTGTCTGCCCTGTCCTGCTCCTGGTGACCTGGAAGCCCAGGAGGGAGCCTCGTTCCCCAGCTGTGCTGAGCTCTCCAGATGAGGCAGAACTGAGGCTGTCTGCACAGCATTTCAGTGGCAGTGGGACACCGTGTGTCTGCTTTAGGAGGGAACACAGGGGTCAGGACATCCAGCCTCTCCCAGTGTCAGGTTCAAGGGCTTCCACACAGCACACAAGCCCTGCTCCCTGCTGCAGCCGCTCCCTCATCCCCCTCCCCTCAAATACAAGGAACTTCCAGGACTCCAGAACCCTGTACTGGGCTCTTCCAGCCCCCAAAATTCTCCTCTTTGCCTCCCTTTTGAGGTCATTACACACCACGTGCACCCTGCAGGTTTGCCCTGTCTCTCACTACCCTGGATGTCCTATTTTCTAGGGCACTGCACTTTACATTTGCCACCTACCCCACACCCATTCCTCTCCCAGGACCAGTGGACTTGGCATGATCCCTATACCAGGCCAGAGCTGGTAACCAGGAACAGATGTGCACCCTCTTTCTCTAGGACCCAGTGAGGTTCCCACAGCACCCCACATCTACTGCAGGGAGAGAGCAGAGAGTATCCATGGAGACACTGTGGGGTCAGAACAACTTGCTTTGTCTAAATGGTTAGGAAAGAACTGACTGTCAACCATAAGAAAGTGGACAGACAAACCAGAGTCTACAAGCACCAGGAATTTTTCTGCTGCCCTGAGACAAAACAAGGGCAAAGTTAGCCAGGTAGTAAGTAATCATGGAGACCCGTGGGACAGAGGCTAAGACATTTGTCTTCCTGGAGCCAGCGAGGTCTCATCCGAGAAGGTGGATGCATGTCCTCTGCAACATTCTTTACCCAGATGCATAAGACAGAGCCTGCCATTGTCCCCATCCCCCACAGGCTGAGCAGAGAACAGGTGAGGCCCAGAGGATACAATCCTGCCCCCCACTGCTCAGCCTCCTCTCCAGAATCCCAGGCAAGCCACTGTCGCCTGCAGCCTCAGTTTCCCCACAAAGCCTGACATAGAATAGTTCCTCAGAGACCAGTTGTGTGAGATTCCTGTACCCCTCAAAACGTCTTTGTATCTCATAAGTCACCCTTTTCCCCATCCTGCTTCAGTAGCAGCACCCTAGGGCTAGATTTACTGGCAAGAGACCAAAGATGGCCAGGCTTAGGATCTTGTCCTCCTCCATCTCTTTGTTTCCCCCATTTCTCAGTGGAGTGGGTACCCACAGCAGACACTGACCCTCTGGGTTCCCCTGTCATGTCTCAAGCATTCTGTCATCCATGCTGAGCCATGGCACCTCCCTGATCCCACTGAGGGCTTCCCCACCCTCTCCTGTGCTTAACAAAAGCTGCCAGACCCAACCCTGCCTTGAGTCCAGTTCCACTACCTCTGAGTGTGGACATAAAATGGGTTCACATGCTGCTTTACAGCTGTCCTGAAGATGAGCAAGTCGGGGACCTGTACACGTTACCCAACTTACAGAGGAGTCTTCTGGCTGAATCTGAGCAGGACGCAGGCCTCGGGAGTGTGGGTGCCGCCACTGGCTGCGTCTGTGACAACCTGACAAAGGTCAGGACTCAAAGGGTGAGGGAAAGCCTCTTCCTCAGAGCAGTTCAGATCCAGGTAAAACCCCTGGCTCAGCTTACTGAGCCCCACCCTCTCACAGGATCACTTTCTAGATTCTTCTCTGTACACCCCATGTTGTTTGTGTGTCCTCCATGGTCTTTAAGAAAAAAATATCTGCTACTAGAGGCTCAGGGACCTTCCAGATATCACTCTCCACAGATCCAGGGTTCTCACCTTCCCTGCCTCTCCCCAGGCATGCCAGCTTCTCCTTACACCTCATGTAGTCCTGGGCTCTGGAGTGAATGGTGCTGCCAGTGATCTGCTGATGTTGGTGAGCATGGTACTTGGAATCTGCCTTTACTTAGAGTCATCTTGTATTGCTTACTCTCAGAATTTCCCAGCATCCTCTATGACAGAGTCCACTACCTCATGTCTCACTCTCATGACATCTTTGATGGACAGGCCAAAGTCCTCTGCTCTACCAGAGACCTGCAGCTGATGGCTGTGGGACTTCTCTGCTTTGTTTCAGGAGAAGGGACTGAGAGGAGCTGGGCATCAGGGGCCAGCATAACCCTTTCTTTGGGGGCCCATTTCATCCTAGAATCTAGGACCTAGACAAATGTCATTGGGATAATGGGCATGTCTTCAGAGCTTTGAAGTGGCGAGAGAAAACGACTACTCAGAACCCACATACTAGAGTTTGCAGCACAATTATTTCACCATTTGATTGAAGTTTTACAATAGTTCCCTACAATACATAACTTTCTCCATTTTACAAACCAGTGTGTAGTTACCACATGTAATACGTGACTGTGCTTTGAGAGAGGAGTGAAGAATATTCCATCAGCTTTCAATACACTACTCAGAGACTGAACTAAGAGTCAAGCCAGCATGAAGACTTGGACATGATGCTCTATTGACAATGCTTTTTTGGAGAAAGCCTATTTTGCCATTAAAAAAAATAAAAACATTTTCTTTTGATTCTTCTTCTTTCACCAGCATGACTTCAGCTTGGTGGAAAACACTGTGAGATTTAGGGTCATGTAAATGTTTCCTGAGTCACAAGCCAAACATGTTGGGCATCCCTTGTTCAGAGTGAGGAACTGACTGGATCATTGAGAGACCCTTGAACAGTCAGGCTGGGATACACACTCATATGATGGGGGATGGGAACACCTCCCCCTCATACCTTTCTCTCTAACTCCAAGGACACAAGCAGAGCCAGTGCCACCTGGAGTTCTGGTGACCTGCTAGGTACCTGCCCAGCATGAACAGTGACACCCCAAGAAAGTCATTTGGATGTTCAACACTTCAGAGTTGGAGACTCTACAATTACCTTTGGCCCAGAGGAAACATCAACCAATGGGAATGTGATCCCAATCCAACAGAAACTATCCAAATTCTTCTGTGTGTTAATATTAGTCTCATCTAGTGGAGACTGGTGGGGTCAGCACAAAGATGCCAGGCCACCATGGTCACCCCACCCTAGTCACCATCCTAGAGAAGAAGCTTGACTCAGACTAGATGGATATCTGAGGGACCAAGAGAGACAAACCTTGAAGAACTGCAAAGCACAGGGAGGAAAATCTTTTGCACACTGACAGCCTATTCTGAACCAGTCTGCTTCCCCTGAAGAAGAGAAATCCTCGAACTCTCCAGGGTTTTGAAAATGTGATTCTCATCCTTGAGTGCCTGAGATGAGTCACAACACTTCAAACACCATGACATTGTTGTCCTGTGGTGAAGGGAACAGAGGAGACTTCTGTCTAGAGGAGCCAGAGAGCCAACATTACACAGGCCTAATAAGTCAGTGCAGGGAGCCAGCTTGGGCTGACTTCAGCCTTTTTGAATCCAACCATCAAGAGCAGCCATGAGAAACCCCAACCTTCTGTCCCTCATGGCCCCCCTGCCATTGCAGTGGAATTTGGGGCTGTGCAGGGGTCCCCAGTGCTGTTAGTGAGGGAACCAAGCCTGACATCCCTGGTGTTGGCTGAGACCAGAACAGACACATTAACTCTAATAAGTGTCACCATTATCCTGCTTAGCATACATAAGCCCTGACGTGATCCCTGGTGCAGCCCACCATGCTACCTGATTCCCTGAATCTTGCTTTTGCCAGTAGCTTCCCATCAAAAATATAGTCTGAGTTATCCTGAAGGCCTGTATCTTTGGTCCCATGCTATCTTCTTGTATTGTTATTGATATTTTTTTATTCCATTTTCCTACATCAGTTAGATAATATTTATTAAACAAAAGTCTATAGAACATAAAAGGTCAAGAGCCAGTTCATTTGAGACACCATCGTGACCAGCATGCTTCTCCCCAACTGAGGAAAGCTGAGGGTCACAGGCTGAGTCTCCTTTCACAATGGAGTTGTCTCCAAACCACATGTTATTTGACCTCTTATGCAAATCGCCTTGACTCTCTACCCCCAGAACCCACAATGACCCATCACAGCACACAGACACTCACTCTCATGTCATTGGTCTCTTAGGTGATCCTGTCCCCTAGGAGGAAAGGCTACTTCTCAAGAACTCCATATTTCTGCTGTCACCACCACCATCCTCAACATCATCTTCATCACCACCATCACCATCATCACCACCACTATCACTGTCCAGAGGTCACTACCTGGAGAACACAGGGTGAGTTGATCCTGCTGATGCTGGAAGAATAGCCTAGAGGTCATGGGGACCCTTCCCTCAGGGAGGGCATGTGGTTGCCTGCTGTGTCTCCTCCATACCCAGAACTCCCACTCTGGCTTTCTCCCATTCTCAGCTCCCCAGGTTTCCTGCTTTCTCATTGGTTGTTCCTGTACAGCCCTCCCTGTTCACACCACCACATTTCAGTCCCACTCCCCACTCTCTGGGCCACTCTGGCCCCTTCTTTCAGACTCCAGTTTCTGTCTTCTCCTGAGTCACTGACTGTCTGCATTGACCTTGCTGTGCTCGGACACAGAAATGCAAACTCCTGTACACTCAGTTCCATAGACTTAATATTGTTACGCTCAGGTTGTGGGGAACCCCCCCCCAAACACTACCACAGAGACTAAATCCCACATTTCAAAGCAAAGAGCCTTTATTTCAAGTTCTGGAGCTTGGTCCCTCTGTCTGTCTGACACAGTGGTGAGAGCAGAGAGCCCTGAGCTCAGGTGGGGTGGGTTTTTTTTTAAATCATAGCAGAGGTTGGGGTGAGGGAATTTCCAGAGTTCAGGACCCTGATTGACTGACAATCATCTAGGGGTATCTGTAAAACAAAACAAAAAAAAAGTGTGTGCTAGACTCAAGGACATCTGGCCACCTTATCTAATGGTTGGAATATTGGGGATGTTAGGTTCTTCCTCATCCCTGGGTGGATCCCTGGGTGGTATCAGCTTAAGGCTTTTCCTGGATCTGGGTGTTGCCTGCCAGTAAGCCTGTCGCAGAAGCTATGTCTAGGTCCCTAAGCCTGCTGCTTAGGTGGCTGCTGTGTGGTCAAGCTGTTTTGGGGCCCTCCACAAATATCACAATATTCCTTTATAACAGTATGCCTCCCCATCCCCACCCATCTCCCCTGAACTCTTAGCTGCTGACGGGGGTGGGGGGGTTACTGAAATGAGTCCGACTGCAGAGCCTTGCGGATCTGCTCAAATTCCTGCAAGTTTTCTTCCAGCTTCTGAGCCAGGTCCCGCACCCATCCAGCTGACTCTGTCTGTGCTCCATTGTACAAATCTGTTGAGCTATTTACAAGGTCATATATATCCATTCCAAGCATTAAACTAGTAAGGCCTACTCTGGCAAATCTGAATCCTCTTGCAATGTTAAGTTCTCTTGCAATGCTGAGTCCTCTTGCAGCCCTGAGGCCTCTTGCAGCACTGAGACCTCTTGCAATGCTGAGTCCTCTTGCAGCCCTGAGTCCTCTTGCAGCACTGAGTCCTCTTGCAGCACTGAGTCCTCTTGCAGCCCTGAGTCCTCTTGTAGCCCTGAGTCCTCCTGCAGCCCTGAGTCCTCTTGCAGCACTGAGTCCTCTTGCAGCGCTGAGTCCTCCTGCAGTGCTGAGTCCTCCTGCAGCTCTGAGTCCTCTTGTAGCCCTGAGTCCTCTTGCAGCGCTGAGTCCTCTTGCAGCCCTGAGTCCTCCTGCAGCCCTGAGTCCTCTTGCAGCACTGAGTCCTCTTGCAGCACTGAGTCCTCCTGCAGCCCTGAGGCCTCCTGCAGCACTGAGTCCTCTTGCAGCCCTGAGTCCTTCTGCAGCCCTGAGTCCTCCTGCAGCCCTGAGTCCTCTTGCAGCGCTGAGTCCTCTTGCAGCACTGAGTCCTCTTGCAGCACTGAGTCCTCTTGCAGCACTGAGTCCTCTTGCAGCACTGAGTCCTCTTGCAGCACTGAGTCCTCCTCCTGCAGCACTGAGTCCTCCTCCTGCAGTGCTGAGTCCTCTCGTAGCCCTGAGTCCTCTTGCAGCACTGAGTCCTCCTCCTGCAGCACTGAGTCCTCCTCCTGCAGTGCTGAGTCCTCTCGTAGCCCTGAGTCCTCCTGCAGCACTGAGTCCTCCTCCTGCAGCACTGAGTCCTCCTCCTGCAGTGCTGAGGCCTCTTGCAGCCCTGAGTCCTCTTGCAGCACTGAGTCCTCCTGCAGCTCTGAGTCCTCTCGTAGCCCTGAGTCCTCCTGCAGCCCTGAGTCCTCCTCCTGCAGCACTGAGTCCTCTTGCAGCCCTGAGTCCTCTTGCAGCCCTGAGTCCTCTTGCAGCCCTGAGTCCTCCTGCAGCCCTGAGTCCTCTTGCAGCCCTGAGTCCTCTTGCAGCCCTGAGTCCTCTTGCAGCCCTGAGTCCTCTTGCAGCACTGAGTCCTCTTGCAGCCCTGAGTCCTCTTGCAGCCCTGAGTCCTCTTGCAGCACTGAGTCCTCCTGCAGCCCTGAGTCCTTCTGCAGCCCTGAGTCCTCTTGCAGCCCTGAGTCCTCCTGCAGCCCTGAGTCCTCCTGCAGCACTGAGTCCTCTTGCAGCATTGAGTAGTCTTGCAGCGTTGAGTACTCTGTCCAATCTGGTAGCACAGTATAAAGTACAAGTGCCAGCAACTGGCTGTGAGACAGCTAACTGATGCCTGTTCAATTTGCTGTCTTTGCTCTTAGGAGTGATCATTGCAATATCATGTAGTACGTCCATGCTAGCTTTAGCCACCTGGTTGACTTTATCTTCATATGACTCTATGTTAGACTGTTCCAGAGCAGAGGTGGTGACAGTAGTCACAGCTGCTGCTACCCCCCGCCCCGCTGCACTTGCTGAGAGCAGCATACTGGCCCCTCCTGTGAAGGGGGCCAGAGCTAATCCAAAAAAAGAGAAAATGCCGGTTGAGCTGGAAACCACACTGGAGATGGTGCGGTCCCTGTGGACCTGGTCAATATGGTCAGCAAGGTCTCGGAGCTTCCTGATGTGTCCTTCAAGTTTCCTTTTCAACACAGGAAATTCTTCCAAAAACCTCTTTTCCTGAAGCTCCTTTTGAGTTTCATCATCTTCATCTGTGAACTCCTGTGCTAAATGCTCAATCAACACATCATACAGTGCATCTTCCTGCTCACTGTGACAGGTCAAGTGCATGAGGAAAATAGTTATTTCTTAAAGCTAAAATCTTATTCAAATTTCACTTTCATACTACAGTTCCAGTGGGAAAAAATATGTATAGATCCATAATTTCACATTCTACCATGAGCATTTGGTACATCATAGATACTCAAGGTCCTTAGTCCATAGGGTCAGTGTGTACAGTAGAGTCACTGTAATGAGAGGCACTTGATCAAAATGCCTTTAATCAAGGAAATAGCATCATCACCAGGGAACCCTGTAGATGGTCAAGGGCCTGTAGGGAAATGTAAGATCTGAGAAACATCTGTTCCCAAGAATTTCCTATAAAAATGCTCAACCATAAAGATGTGGGGTGTGGTGGGAACTTTGGTGCAATTTCTGACTTCCAGAGGTGCTGAAAGCCAATGGCATTGACTTTAGGAAGGTTCCCATGAGGCCCATATCACTGAAATTGATCTATTGTTGAACTGTCTCAGATCTGTGTGGTGGATGTTTTCATTGGCTTATTTTAATCCTCTTTGCTCCATGATCAACTGTAACGATGTGATAACAATCTTTTTTTTTTTTTTTTTTTTTTTTGGTTTTTTTCGAGACAGGGTTTCTCTGTGTAGCTTTGCGCCTTTCCTGGAGCTCACTTGGTAGCCCAGGCTGGCCTCGAACTCACAGAGATCCGCCTGGCTCTGCCTCCCGAGTGCTGGGATTAAAGGCGTGCGCCACCAACGCCCGGCGTGATAACAATCTTATACATGATCCCTATGATTTGTCATGAACATTCTCAATCCTGTGACTGGTTTGGAGTAGTCCTTCATAAACAGCTGGTGTCAGAGAGAGGCTCACTGGGACTCTTTCCTCAGACTTTGCCATGAGGATATCTCTGAGAATTTAATAATAAAACAAAAGAAAGAAGAAACACTTCAGAGCCACAAGGGACCCTCCAGATCATTGTGCCTGATGTCTGTCCTCTGCAGATGCACAAAGCCCTTTCCCTCCCTAACTTGACCTCACAAGGTCAGTGCGTGCCCAGGTGACTAAGACAGGTCAGCTGCCACTGGTCCTGATTCCACACTGACTCACACCACTCCCTCACTCCTGACCCCCACCTGGCAGGTCTAGTTCAGACACCTGCAGACAGAGGTCACCAGGCTAACAGACACCATAGCTGATGACAGTGTCACATTTGAACATAGCAAGGCCATGTTCGAAGATGCAAGGGGCCTGGAGACCACCTGTGGTTATCAGAAGATCAGAAATCCCCTCAATTTGGACAAGGCAATAGGGAAAGGACTTTCCTCTGGGATTGGGACATGGGGTCACCTCAGACTCTCCAGTTATTTGGACCATCCTCCAGCCACACTGACATGGGAAGCACTCTCTAGCAACACATCCTTCCTAATATTCAGGGAGTTCTGTGTAGAATAGAAGAGAATCCAAAAGCCACTGGAGAACTCTGCAGCACACACATGTGTGAAGGGCACACCCAAGCACAGCCCTGCACACACATGAAACATGACATTGAAGCAGGTGGGATAAATGTCCCTTCCCCTCTTACATGTTTTCTGCTAGAACCCTGACCATCCCCTTCTTGTGCCTTCAGTTCCTCCCTCTCCTTCCAGTCCTGCTGTACCAGCCTTCTACCCACACCTCCTCTCTAGGTCACTCACAGTCTCTCCAGAGCCCTGGCCCTGACCCGGGCCCTGGTCTCTGGGCTTTGGGAAGGGTGCTGGCACTTGGGTTTCCATCCCTGACCTGTTCCTCCCCCAGGCTGTCATCACCACGTCCTTTCAGACTGAATTCCCATTCCTCCTGAGCACACTGGGGCTCCAGATCTCAGTAAGGACAGTCAGGGTCACCCCAGCTCTGCAGCTGCACCATGGGCTCTCTGCCTCCTCATCTCACACAAGGACCCTGCTGTTGTTCCAGCTCCTCAGATGGGAGGAAAGTGACTGAGACAGAACCTGGGGACATGTTAACCATGTCCACACTTTTATGACCCTAACTCAAATGATTTCTTGAGTCCTCAGTCCTATAGAAGACCCTTGATTTTGGTCTCTTAAGGTAGCTCTCAGTGATAACTTTCAGGGACACTCATGGTGTATTGGCCACATGTTAAGAACTCCACACACATGATTTCATTTTCTCACACTGAAGTTTCATGGTTCTGAAACTCAGGAAGTGCTTACTAATTTGCCAAGGTCACATAACTAGTAGATGGCAGAAATGGTCCTGGCACCTTGAGTGACATCTTCAGTCACCTTGAGTTGATTTCCAACAGGGAATAACATGGTAGAAACTCTCCTCCTGGATGGTTGAGGAAGAGGTCCATAGCTCTAACCCCTGGTACTGGCTAGAGTGGGTATGCCTGCCCAGGAAAACCCTCATCTTCATGGTGTGGCAGGCAGTGCTGGGGGCACCATGCAGGTTACCTTGACAACCCTGCTTCCTCCACAAATGCCTCCCAGGCTTCATCTTCATTTATCAGGAATATCAGATCCTCTCCGCTGAGTATTTTTGTGAGAAAGTCAATGAATTCTCCAGTGATGTGTCCTGCCATTATTTACCAAGAGAAAGAAGAATGAGGTTAGAAGCCAGTGTGGAAGAGATTAAATGGCAAGTAGCAGGAGATGCCATGATGCCCTGTTCCTGAGCATTTGTCCACGGTTCCTAATGGGGACACCAAGGTTGGAGGTTCAGTTATGATTCCCAAATTCATATGTAAAAGCTCTGAGGCTCAGCAACTATATTTGGAGAGAGAAACTTTAAGAAAAATAATGTAATAAAGTCCAAATTATGCCATGAATATAGGGTGCTACTTAGTGGGACTGGAGTCCTTCTGACAATGAGATAACCAGATGTCCACTCTGTATTATCTATCCATCATTTCATTATCTATCATATGCACACACATGTCTCTCTGCATCTATTTACACTCTGATATCTTGAACACGGGAAGGACTCAGGCTCTCTGACACCATGGAGAGAGCATCCGTGACCACTCCACTCTTGCATATTTCATGACTCCGCAGCCAATGCCCACAGACAGGACTGCCAGGTTTGGCTGCCAACTTGGGATGGACCCTTGTCACTGTCAGCCACACCGACAGCAGCTTTGCACATTGAAGCAATGGCTCTCCAGGAGCAAGAAAGCTCTGGGCTTTCTCCTTTCACAAGCAGGAGCTTAGCTGGCTGGGTCCTTGCCCCTCCTTGTTCCTCCCACTGTCCCACTGCAGAGAGGGGCCTCCCCTCAGATCCTCTTAGGTCTTTGACAGTCCCAGCCATTAAGTGACACTGAGCTCCCGAGTGCTTTTATTCTCTCCAAATGCAAAATGACAAACATTTTCATTTCCTTCTGTCCTGCTTCCTTTTCTTCATTGTAGACAAGTATAAGCACCGCCATTAACAACCATCCACAGATTCAGTGTTCTGCTGTCTTGTTCTTTCCCCAACAAAAAAATTACTCCATTGCCTTTTAGTTTAGCCCTGTGTAAATTCTCAGAATATGGACAGAAAAAAGCCACATTCTGTGTCAAAATATCAAAGGAATGACTCTACCCCAATTGCCAATGAAAACCTTGCTTCCCTGTGAACCTGCAAGAACCAAATCTCCCCTTCTGCACTGTGCTCAGCAGGACTGCCTTCCAGGATCCTGTGACACTGACCCATGGGACTGTGTGTGTGTGTGCATATGTACGTGTGTGTGTGTGTGTGTGTGTGTGTGTGTGTGTGAGAGAGAGAGAGACAGAGACAGAGACAGAGACAGAGACAGACAGAGAGACAGACAGAGAGAGACAGACAGACAGAGACAGAGAGAAAGAGAAAGAAGAGTGTTCTCAGTTTCTTCACAGATGTCTAGTATTCTGCTGCTGAGATAAAACACCACAACAGAAATGCATTATGAAGATTCATTTGGCTTCCAGCTCCACAGGAATAGATGTCCAGAGTGTCGGTTAAGGGACAGAAGCAGGTGCTGGAGACTGAGATATTTCATCTGAAATGCAAGTACTCTATTTTACTTTTGCCCTATTTTGTTATATTTTATTTTTGAGACAGAGTCACACTGTGTAGCCCTGGCTGAACTTGAACTCACTGTGTGGACCAGGATGGCTTCAAAGATTTACCTACCTCAACTTCCCAAGTGCTGGGATTAAGACATGCACATCACGCCCAGCAGGGCTATAAACATTAAAAGCCCACCACAGTTTTGGTCTTCCCTCCAGTAAGGCTATGTGTCCTGAGACTTCCATAACCTCCCCAAATGGCAACACCAACTGGAGCCCAAGTGTTTAACTCAGGAGCCTCTGGGGGATGTCACACAGTCAAGACAGCGCACTTATAGACACAGGGACCACACATAGGTGGGCCACTGAGACCAAAAGGACCTGCCTTGGACAAGGAAACAGGTCCAGCATTTGAACCGTTCCCTACTGGAAGCTTTGTGAGATGGATGAAGACAGAAAAAAGGAAATGCCTACCATCAGGTTCCCTGCTTGCTGCCATGTCTTCAGACCAATCACAGGTTGTCCTCACAGCTCCTCAGGTGTTCAGGCTGGAGGGAGAATAACAAACTGGGATGCAATGGTGACAGCTGAGGGAAGTCAGGTGGTAAAGGAGTGACATCCAGAGCGCTCCACCCCCAGTGGACCCTGCACTGCTCCTTCCAGATGTCAGTCATCTGGTCTACCCTCCCCTCACCCTGGCCAAGTCAGAGCCCTCCTGTCCTGTCATTGTCCAAGGAGGATGTCACCAGCTAAGGACATAGCCATGAAGAAAAGCAATATACTGTTTACACAAGGAGAAATGGGAAGGGGTGTTCTGTCAACTGCTTGGTGGGAACACATGGGGATTGCTGATAATAGGAAATATTTACTGTATGTCTGTGACACAAGGGCTCCTCATACACACCTCATTAGGAGACCAACATCCTTCATGAGATGAGGATGTCTGTGAACCCCAGTTTAAAATGGAGGGAAGATCATAAAGGCTTGCCCCAAATTTTCACAGTAATACTAAACCAAGGACTTAACCCCAAGATATTCTGGTTGATACCCCACATTTAAGATGTGAATCTCCACTCCCTTAACTACACAGCAGCATTCCATCTTTTCCCCGTGTGACTGTGAGTGGCTTCTCACCCACACGAGGGCCTGTGTCCTGTGACAGGGGTTAGAATCACAGGTACAACAGGACTCTCCCAGAGCCCACATCCTCCCTGTTCTGCAGGATCCTGCATCCCACCAGGGCTGGAGTCCTGTCTGACCCTGTCCCTGTGCCTGCTCTCGCCCATCCAGTCCTCTGACCTCCTCTCTAAATGTTCAAACTCAAGCAATTTCTTCCCTTTTTATTTACCGTTCCCTTATGTAATACATCCATCTGCAGCCTCCCCTGCCCACTCCTCCACTTCTTCCCTCTCTCCAGGATCCACTGCTCCTCAAGATAGGCTAAATAATAAGGAGGGCTATGGGGTAGCAGGATCTCCCTAGGATGGGGACATAGAGACATTTTGCAGTAGATGGAAGGCTGGTGGTGAGTGTGAATGGGAGGAATCAGGTCAGGGAGGGAGGGCAGAGGGAGAGAGTTTGGGGAGAGCCCCTAGGCAGCTTCTAACCATCATCTGAACAGCAGTGGATGAAGAACACTCTCTTGAAAAAATTTCTGCTTTGGGGTCATTTGTAAGCTCTTTCTAGAAGCAAAATTACTGGATCACAGAGCTTCAGTATTGAACTTTTTCATAACATGAGGCTCACTGCAAAAAAGTGTGAGAACTCACACTCACATGGGCAGTGCACAGGGGTGGGCATTTTCTCTAGAGTCACTAGGGCAGAGTAGCCTTAAATAAACAGTAGATCAACTGCACATGGGATAACCTCAGCACTGCAGAGGCTGAGGCAGGGGGGTTGCTGGCAGTTTGAGGACAGCTGAGGCTTCTCATGGAAACCTGGTCTCTGGGGCTGCAGTTCCCTGGTGGAAGCCATGAATGTGTTTGAGGCTCTGGCTTCAGTCCCTAGTGCTACCATGGACAAGCTAACCAGTTCATGTGCAGAACTTCAAGGTCTCTTGTCATTGCTCTCCCTTCTGAGATGGGGCATGTGAGTGAGTGTGTTCAGAGAGCATGGCAGGTAGGCAGGCAGAGGGGCACTGATCAGCTCCCAGCTGCAGGGGAGCGAGGGCACATGCAGTGACAGCTGGAGGTGACGAGAGCTGTACATTCTGAACCCTAGATATTCTAGGATTACTGAAGGACATCACACACTGTTCTTCTAATGAACTTTAGAGTGTGTGCCCCTGCTCACCTCACCTACATGGCTGGGCCAGTCTGCACCTCCCCTACAGCCCCTTCCCTTCTTCCAACCAGTGACGTGTCCATCCTGATCCTCCACCTTCTCTCATACTTTTGGCACTGAGGGACCAGGGTCTCCTGTGCCCTCTCTGCCATCACAGCCTTCCAGCCCCACAGGTGGAGAGCAGCCTGCTGGGGCTCAGCGGGGCAGCCATCCTGGCTCCCGCTATCAGGGGATAAGACAGAGACACAGAGAAGGGTGACAAACCCCATGCCACACAGCAGTCAGGGCAGAGAGGTGAGGGAGACAAAGGCCCTGACTCTGAACTGAAGAGAAATCCTGGGGATTTAACACTCCTGGGCCCCTTTGATTCACTAGAGCACACCCTGCAGCAGAGTCTGCCCTAGTGTTAGGTAAGGCTGGGTGAGATGGTCCTGGGGACTCTGCACTGAGCCACTCTCGGTCCCCTTTCCTGGTTCCCTGTCACACCTGCACACCCAGGACAGCCTTGCCTCCCTTCCCTGTGCCCCACAGTCTAGGCAGAGGCCAGGTGAGGACAAGGGAGTGTGACCTCTCACCTACCTGTTCAGCCTCCATCCAGGCACTCTAAACAAGTCACTCTCTGCTCTGCCTCAGTTTATCAACTGGGCCTGACAGAGCACAGCCAACAAGGTCCAGCCGTGCCAGCACCCCTTAGTCATCCTGTATGTCTTTACCAAAACCTCATTCTCGTTGGCACAGGAAGAGCGCCTCAAGGGCAGCTGTGGGTGTCCATGCCACACGTGTTGATGTCCCTGTGTCCCCAGACTCATCCACTTCCTTCTTCTGTTCTGTAGCTGTACAAAATGATGAACCCCCAGACAAAGGCTTCCCTCCCTCTAGGGCCCCATCATCATGTCTCAGGCAGACCTGCAAGCAGGGTCAGGCCCCAGGCAGTTTGGTGGTCCCATCTGTGGTATTCCACACCCTCTCCTGTGCTGAGTGGGGAGGGTGGGGAGGAGCAGATGACCTCATTCTGACTGTAAGCCCAGCCATGCTGCTGCTGAGCCTGGGGTCTGCACTATTGTCTAAACTCTGGGGCCATAACCCTCCTCCTCCCGAGCCCCTGAGAGGATAAACATGTTGGGGGAGAAGATCACCAACTCACCTAGGAATCTTCCCGTAGCCAAGTGTGGATGGGTCCCAGCTATCCTTAGCTATGTGGATGCAGTCACCAGCTACACGTCTGAGACACAAACAGACTCACAATCTAGGTCCTACATACCCAGGGTCCGAGAGTGAAAGGAAAATGTCTGGTCTGTGGCCCCTCGTGATAAAACAGCACACCTGGCATGGTGCCTGACGGGCACCACCCTCCTGACGAGAAGCTCTGGCTGGGTGAGATACAAGTGAAGGTCACCGATGAGGCTTCGGCTGGGCTTCAGTTTTCAAGATAATGAAACATATCGGACTGGAATGGCAACAGAAGGCTTGTTCTCAGAAGGATTTGAGGAGAGAGAATAAACTTGGACCTCCACACTCACGGGCACATTTCATATGAATCTGTCTGTACTTTCTGTAGATGGGAGAGGTTCAGACGGGTGAAAAGCAGTCTAGGGATGGAGGAACAGAGGGCTGCTGTAGCAGGGCTGGGGGAAGAGGCTGGCCAGGGAGGTAGGCGCCTCGAGGAAGGTAGTCAAGGGCCTAGCAGAGGACACGTAAGAGGGAGAAGGGACATTGTTTTCCTGCCTGCTCTGACCTCAGACTTCATGGGCTGCAGAGCTGAACCCGGGTGCTCTCCACACACTGTCTGCTCTGAGGGTCTCCAGGTTGGTATTTGGGACTCTCTTCAGTTCTACACAGAGCTCCCTCAACATCAGCAAGCACATGTGGCTATAGACAGCTTCCAAAGTCTGTGATTGAAGGAAAATTTGCATAAATCCAACATCTGAGGGGCCCCATGTGCCCATCCCAGAGGAAAACACTTCCCTTGTCCCCTCTTGTAAACTGAGGCGTTTCCTAGCTACACTATGACAGGTGGTCTCCAGGCCCTTTTCATCTTTGCATGTGGCCTGGCTGTGTTCCAATGTGACACTGTCACCAAGTATGGTGTCTGTTTGCCTGGTGACATCTGTCTGCAGGACCCTGAACTGGACATCCACACAGTTTCAGTTTCCCACTGACTCAAGTCAGGTTAATACGGCCAAGGAAGGGATCCACAGTGTATGAGCAAGGGTTCCTGTTGCTGTAATCAGACACTGTGACCAAAGCAACCTCGGAGGAAGGGCTTTCTTTCACTTCCATTTCCACTTCATAGTTCATCAACAAAGGCTTTTATGTCAGGAACTCAAGGAGGAAAGGACCCTGTGGCAGGAGCTGATGCAGAGGCCATAGAGAAACGGTGCTCATTGGCTCTTTTTAGTTGTAGATCTGTATAATATCCAAATGGCAGAGTCAACATCAGTCTGCTTGAAGTCTCCTCTGCCAATAAAATTAATCCAAAACTCTTCAATTTTGCCTCAGGCAGATTCATAGGACAGTGGCAGAAAGCAGACAGAATCTTTGTCAAAATATCACAGAAGTGGTTTCCAGCCTGGTTGCTAAAATTATTCCCCTCTGAAACATCTTGAGCTGGACCTCCATGGACCACCTGATCTCAGCACTGTTGTCTTCCCAGCTCCCACTAGGAGGCCCCTTAACCCCCACTTACTATGTTCAACCACTCTCCTAGTCCTGAGCCCCAAAGTCTTCCACATTCATCAAAAAACATCACGGTCAGGCCTGTCACAGCAATAGCCCACTCCCTAGGGACAGCTGCTGTTTTAGTTCCTTTTCCATTGCTGTGCTAAGACACCGAGACTAAAGCAACTTATAGAAGAAAGTGTTTAATCTGGGCTTACAGTTTCAGAGGATGCGCTCATGACCGTCATGGCAGCAGGCAGGAATGGACTGGAGCAGTAGCTGAGAGCTTCCACCTGACCACAAACAGGAGGGGGAGATATGGAGGGAGGGAGAGGGAAAGGAGGAAGGGAAAGTGTAAGGATAATGTTCTTAATTATGTCACTAGCCTGCGACAGCATCCCAGCCTACAAAGCAGGCATGCCCTCTGTGCCCGACCTCTCTTTCCACACTCTCTCCTTCCGTATTGTCCCCCCTCCGTGCAGTCTCTCCCTCTCCCTTTCCCTTTCCCTCTCCCTCTCCTTCCCAATAAAGCTCTAGAAAGGTAACCATGGCTCATGACTCTTCCATCACCAATACATCCAGCACTCTCCTCCATTGGCATGGCCACCGCGGGCGGCGGCCAGCCACAAGTGCCACCACTTAACCAACATTTGGTGCCATTATAGACCAACGAGGACCTGCTTTGACCACTGCCGCTTGCCGCCTCCTCCCCCATTCAGCGAGACAGCAATACCGCGATGCACATGTGTCCCTCGCCTCCGCTGGACCCCCACACAGCTACCACTACTGCTATGGCCATGATTCTTCACCACAGTGAGTCTGCCGTTCTAGAGGCTGTAGTCTAACCTACATTCTTTGTGACGGACACCCTCGGGCTGTGCTGACAATGGCACATTTTCGCTCTCTCGGGTCCACTGTGGACCAACTGCAGCACAGCTGCATCCCTTCCCATCCCTTGACGAAGAGGACGGGTAACTTGAGCTGATTCATAGATTTCTCTCCACTCCTTGGGGATGCCCGAGATTGGAGTCTGATCCCCATTTGTTATTTTAATTTTTTATTTTTCTCTCAGCTACAGCCATGGGACAAAGGGGCGGATACGTTTACCACTTACATTGGCGGATAGGGGCGGGTACCTGTAAATCTGGCCACATAACATCTTTGTGGGAACTTCTGCCAACAAATGGGCAAAAGCCATGGAACAAAGGGGCAGGTACCAGTAAATCTGGTGGCATAACTGCTTCGCTGTACTGGTAAATCTGGCTGCATAACAGTCAAAGTGTGGCGGGAACTTCTGCCAGTGAATGGGCAAATGAAAGAGTTACTTTATCCCAAACTTTCTGCTAAAGCTCTAAACCCTTCTTCCTCCCCATTTATGTCTCTGCCATGTGCAACCTTTTCTGTCTGACTTCCACCGGCAGTGGGCGGGCTCAAATGGGCAGGCTTGGGCGGCTTCTATGACTCTCGCCCTAACTCACCTTAACTCCACTCACTCATTCTCAAACTGCCTTGAGAGACACAGACAGGTCTGGTAGTGGCTAAGATCCATACAAATAAATTTACAGTAGTCAGGATGGCTCTTAAGTCAAAAATCAGCTTATAGCCTCAGACAGGTCTTCCAAAAGGATTGGTTTATAGTTTGCCTCCTGGCAGATCTTCCTAAAACTGTCCTTATACCATCAATCATCAGGAAAAAAAAATTCAGGACACGGAGTAAAATCCGTTTCTTGTTCCTCAGACCTCCCCAACTAAAACTTAAGCATCTGGAAAGCAAGGCTCCTGACCCTCCAGGCAAAAGAGTCATCTGTGGCATTTAAGGTGTGCCAGGGAAAAGATAAAAGCCCAAAAACAAAATTGCCAAGTGCTGGCACTCACTGACTCCCAAAAGATGTTGGGTCCCTGCTTTAAGTAAGGAAAAAGGCCACAGGCTAGCGAATGCCCTGCCAGGCCATCAACAACCTTATTAAAAGTGCCACCTAGAAGCCGGGTGGTGGTGAGCATGCCTTTAATCCCAGCACTCCCCGAGGCAGAGGCAAACAGATCTCTCTGTGAGTTCAAGGCCAGCCTGGTCTCCAAAGCAAGTTCTAGGAAAGGCACAAAGCTACACAGAGAAACCCTGTCTCAAAAAACCAAAAGAAGAAGAAGAAGAAGAAGAAGAAGAAGAAGAGGAGGAGGAGGAGGAGGAGGAGGAGGAGGAGGAGGAGGAGGAGGAGGAGGAGGAGGAGGAGGAGGAGCTGCCTAGAAAAACAACCAGTCATCTGACTGCCCCTAGGCGCCAAGACGCATGGGTACATCAAGCTAAGACTTCCAACAGACCTAGGCTTGGCTACAGACATGGCCCGGAACCCAGAATGCAGCAGGGAAGCGATCCGTTTCTTTCCTTCTGGACACCAGGGCCACTGACTTGGTCCTGGGAGTTTTGGGATGCCACCTCTCCTTTATTGTCGGGTACAGAGGACAGCCTTACCACCTCACTAGATTTAATTGCACTTTCAGAGTTACTTAGTGAGAAAAGATTTCCAGCTAGGATAAGAGCTCATTGTTTCACTCCAGATCCACTGCCTGTGTTTCTCACATGCATACAGACAGGGTCCTGATCTTTGCCTTGTCCCTAATTTCAAAAAAAGTAAGTTCTCATGCACCACAAGCTTTTCTCTTCCCAGTTCCCTGTTCTAACTCACTGTTCAGCCAATGATACAGGACCACCACAGAACCGGAGTCCAGAGATCATCAAGTAAGAACTGTAACAGCTAAAAGGTATTTACACTCCAGACCCAAAAGCATCTGGGCGCTATAAAAAGACTTTAATATAAACATCTATTACTGTGAGATGCTTTTAACAATTGATCACCTGTCTCCTGGATGCTGAACTAGTAAAGAAAACAGGTGCTTTAAAATACTCTGTCTCTAATAAAGCTTAACATATTTCAAAATCCATCTGGACAGGCCGGATCTACCTCAGATAAATGTCAACATAAAATAATATTCTTTTCTCTTTAAGCTCTTTTCTATGTCACCAACATCTTGTCAGAGAGAAGGTTCCCAGTCACAGCCAAGAGGGATACATGTCTCCAGAGCAAACAGATGACGGACAGCATCCCACAATGCCTGTCTACCTCAGAAGACTCCCCAAAGAGCCATCTGATGTCCAACAGTCAGCTGGAAGCAGCTTTTGAGAAAAATGATGCCCCTATTCCCATCTACCTGCTTTTTTTTTAAATAATAAGCGAAAGTCTAGGATGTAAGGATTCTGTCCTTAATTACATCACTAGCCTGTCCCAGCCTAAAAAGCAGGCGTGCTCTCTGTGCCCGCCCTGTCTTTCCACACTTTCTCCTTCCGTGTTCTCCCCTCTCCGTGTGGTCTCCCTCTCCCTCTCCCTCTCCCTCTCCCTCCCAATTAAGCTCTAGAAAGGAAACCATGGCTCTTGACTCTTCAGTCACTAATACATCCAGCACTCTCCTCCGTCGGCATGGCTGCCACTTAACCAACAGAGAGAGAGAGAGAGAGAGAGAGAGAGAGAGAGAGAGAGAGAGAGAGAGAGAGAGAGAGAGAGAGAGAGAGAGACCTAACTAACAAGGCCACAGTTCCCAAAAAGATCCACCAGGGGGGGACCAGGCATTCCAATATATCAGCCTATGGGGGCCATCCTCATTCAAACCACCACATTAGCCTTACTCTTCCTACAAGCAAATAGTTCTGACATTGCAAATTCTGTTTTCTTTGACCTGCTGCCTTTATCCAACAAACTAATGTCACAACCCTGTGAGGAGGAATTGAAAGTCCCATTCACTGGCTCTGGTGCCTGTGTTGACATGTAAGAGCCTTAACGCAGAGGGAAGTCACTTTGCAAAGTTGTCACTTTCTGAGACTAAAAGAGATACCCTTCAACTGTGCAGAGCAGAAGACATTTCCTTTCATTGCACAGCACCATGACAACTTCCTGGTGTTTGAGTCTCCCAGCTGCCATACCCTGATCCCTCAGACTGAGGGCTTGAACCAAGGACCTAATTTTTCCTCAGTTCTGAAAGCCAAAGTCCACAGTGAAGGAATGGCAGGTTGGTTGTGGTGAGGACACTCTTCCTGGTCTGTCACAGCAGCCTGCTAACTGAGAGTCTGCGCACAGCCTCTCCTGTGTGCATGGGGACAGAGAGGCGGGAAGGGACCAAGTGGAGGAAGGACACACAGACACAAAGATCAGTGATGACGGGTAAGTAGATAGATCAGCAGTCCTCAATCTGTGGGTTTCAACCACTTTGGAGGTTGAACAACCATTTCACAGGAGTCACCCAAGACCATCAGGAAACACAGATACTTACATTATGATCCATAACAGTAGCAAAAGTACAGTTAGGAAGTAGCAATGAAAATAATTTTATCGTTGGGGGTCACCACAACATGAGGAACTATATTAAAGGGTCACAACATTAGGAAGGTTGAGAACCACTGAGATAGATAGATAGATAGATAGATAGATAGATAGATAGATAGATAGATAGATAGATAGATAGAAACAGATGATAGGTAGATAAGATAGATAGATAGATATGATATTATATATATATATATATATATGGTGTCTATTCTTTTTGTTATCAGTACCACACTCTCATTGGTTAAGGATGTATATTTATGACATCACCTAATCCTTATTACCTCACTTTCTTAATAATACATCTCTAAAACTGGTTGCTGCCATAAGGCTTTTTATACATGAATTGAAGGTCACAACTCATTCCCCAGCACTGCTGACTCCATCAGGTACCCAGTGGCAGATGCCGAATACCTTGGCTGTTAAATACCGTACACTCTTTGGAATTTAAACTCTTCCATGCTGTCCTCAGACCTCATTCTGTTTCTTTCCTAGTGTTGAGGAGGAGACACTTCATTCAGGAAGTCACTGAATATCTGCAGGACTCAGCAAGCAGAAGAGACCTGCAGCTCCTGTTGGCCAAAGATGAAGCCTGGAAGGTGTTGGTGACAGAGGCTGAATTGTCCAGGTCATCTCCACGGGACCCCCAGAATGTCCCCAGTTTTGCTCTAATCCTGCATCCCTATGCTCATCTACAGAGTCCCCACTGGGCAAATATTTAGAAGTAGAGGCTTCTTTGTCATGGGCATGTCACTAATGTGTGTCTTCACATGACTTTACACACTGACACCTATGAACAAAGAACCATGGAGTGTCTTTGATCATCAATGCTCCTTGTGGAATGCAGAGTCCTGCATGTAGTGAAATACCTTCCCATTGGTTCCATGACACTAAACACTGTGATGTGAAGGAGATAGGTCATGGGGGCCCATCCTACAGTCAAACAAGCCGTCTTCCTGATGCGCTGACCTCTTCTGTTACAGGGATGAGGAAGCTGCACTGTGTAAGGCTCTGAAGCTGCTCCTAGAGCTCCCAGCCCTGGAGGACAAAGAGCGGTTTCAACGAGAGCTGCAGGACAGGAAGAGGTTTCTAGAAGCTTTTCCTGAGTTGAAACGGAAGCTGGAGAGAAACATCAGGAAGCTCCGAGCTCTGGCTGACCATCTTGACCAGGTACACAGGGGCTGTACCATCTCCAATGTGGTGACCAACTCCACCAGCGCTGCCTCTGGAGTCCTGGGCATTCTGGGTATAGCTCTGGCTCCTGTGACATCAGGGGGCAGTCTGCTGCTCTCAGCCACTGGGTTGGGGCTGGGGGCGGTGGCTACTGTGACTGGTGCTGCCACTGTAGTTGTGGAAGAAACAAGCAAGTGGTCAGATGAGGCTAAAGCCAAGCGCCTGATGTCAGACACCATGGACATGATGAAGAAGCTTCTTGTCCTGGGAAAGATTGCATTTAAACTTTCTATAAGCTCCTATGGTCTCTGCAAACAATTGAAAACCTTGGGACAAAACATCCGCGCCATTAGAGCAGCCAGAGCCAACCTTCACTTAGTGGCAGATGCCAAGCTCCTCTTGAGGACTGGAGGAATCCCTGCCCAACGAGCTAGTCAGCTGCAGAATGTCTTTGAAGGCACTGCTCTGGCAATGACTAAAAAAGCCAGAATCAGAGGGGCCACTGTTGCAGGTGTCTTCCTTGCGCTGGATGTGTATTTCCTTTTAAGGGACTCAATGCATTTATACGATGGAGCAAAATCAGAGTCGGCCGAAGAACTCTGGGCCCTGGCTCAGGAGCTGGAGGAGAAGTTGTCGGAGATTGCCCAGATTCACAAGACCCTCTAGGTGCCTGTGACAGCCTCCTCCAGGTACATGGAGGTCTGTGGAGATGATCCAGACAGATTAGAGGCACCGAGAAGTCTTGTTAGAGGAGGAATGAGGTAGTTAGTTTTAACTGTCATCTTGACACCATCTAGAATCATGTCAGAAGAGAGTTTCAGTGAGAGATTGTCTAGCTTGAGCTGTCCTGTGGGCATGCTTGGGAGTGATTTTTCTGCATGACTCTAAATGAGGTGGGTAAATTCCTCCACCAAAGGGGGCACTATTCTCTGGGTATGGGTTCTGAACTGTATAAGGGAAAGCAGGCTGAGCACTAATAAGCATGAATGCATGAATTCATTTCTCATTACTCTGGACCGTGGATGCACTGTGGCTATCTGCTTTGAGTTCCTGCCTTGACTTCCTCACAATGATGGACTACAGACAGCCAGGGACTGTAAGCCGAGGGACTGGCTTCTGTCAGGTATTTATCACAGCACCAGAAGTGAAGGTTGGAAAGCAGATAGTGTGGGATTGAGTCCACAGAACCGAGCATTGAGGAGTTTGTTGTTCTGTGTCTCACTGTAGAGTTAATATGGACGGCCTGAGCGTCAAAGAAAGACGTGACAGCAGCCTGAACCGAGGGACCAGAGTGGACTAGAGATGGGCAAATGGGTATAAAACCACACAGTGGGGTCTGTGGGTGTGAACAGAGAGGGCTGTGCAGGAGCAAGTAATGAGAAGCCAGGGAAACAGAAGGGCTGGAGTAGGAGGCTCCACGTCCTCCCTCCCCACAGGATGATGTGCTCTGAGCCACAGTCCTTTCTGTCCAGCATCAGCTGCACCAGCTCCCCCTTTGACCATCAGGCAGCTCCCATACGATGATGGAGATGCTGAGGATGGTGCTGAGGATGGGGTGGTGACTGCACAGTGGGTAGAGCTCTTGACAAGTCGCCAGCCCATGAAGGAGACACGGTGACAGGAAGGACCAGTGAAATTAAAACTATTCTCCATGTGTGGTCCTGGGTCAGTAGTTGACCTGGGGAGAGAGGGGAAGTCATATTTGAGTAAGAGGTCAAACAAGTTGTGGGATGGATATATTATCTAGTTTGGGATCATGAGACTGAGCCTGTGATCTTTGGAAACTCTCAACTGAAGAAGAGGAGGTAGGGGAAAGATATCTCAAATCCACTGACTCTGTTTACATGGTATCTATAAACTGGGTTAAATAAATATTGCTGACCTTTGGGGAAAACTGTAATAAGAAACAACCAGCAGCACAAGAGATGGTGGCATGCGGCCAAATGGGTGACAGTGTCCACATGACCCAGCTGTAATCTTTATTTTTATCTTTAAAGAGTAAATTTAATTGGGGAAAGCCAAAAATCTCTCAAACCAAAGGACAGGGTTTTACATCTCAAGGCATCTCCTAAGTAATGTCTACAGATTGTGAGTCATTTTCACAGAAGATACCTTTGTACAAGTTTTACATATATTCAGGAGCTTAAATCAACCCCTGTTTTATTTTAACAGAGTAGGAGAGTGGGACAGAACCACTTTCTCTTAGATGCAATTATCTGCAGAAAAACAGACAAAGAGGGCAAACTACCTTTCATTGTCCATGACCACATTCAACCCCGGGTCTCTCTCTAAAAGCCCACTCTCTAGCTACTGGCCATCAAGTCCACTGGATCAGCGGTTTGCTGTGCCCACTGCAGCAGCACACTAAACCAACGCTCCTGCACAGTAGGCTTAGGGCTCACACTGGAGACCAGGGAACCATTTCCCTGCAGGCTCCCTGACTTCCTGCAACAGGAACAGCTGCCATCTTTGGAGCTGGTGCCTACATCGGTGCACATCACAGCACACAGGTCAAGCTACAGTGTTGCCAAGGAAACCAAGACCTTCAACCGTTCTTCCCATTATTGTCTACTCTGGAAGGAAGTCAGGAAACCAACTCTCCTAAGCAGAAAACCACACACCGTCTAGGTCACATGATAGACCCAAGCACTGGTGTGCGACTCCAGCAAAGGAACTTACAGTGTTGTGGGGTAGACACCAGAGAGGACTACTCAGACACGGATTTATGCCAATAAGAAATCTTTTTTTTTTTTTTTTTTTTTTTTTTTTGGTTTTTTGAGACAGGGTTTCTCTGTGTAGCTTTGTGCCTTTCCTGGAGCTCACTTGGTAGCCCAGGCTGGCCTCGAACTCACAGAGATCCGCCTGTCTCTGCCTCCCGAGTGCTGGGATTAAAGGCGTGCGCCACCACCGCCCGGCTTTTTTTTTTTTTTTTTTTTTTTTTTGCCAATAAGAAATCTTTATGAGCCAGCCAGTGACTACACTGGGTGTTCAAGATCCCAGTGTAGCACTGAGTCTTTCTCAGGGTGAGCTTTTAAGCACAAAAACCATATCCTGGGTTGACATTCTTCAGTTAGAACAGTTAACCAAGAGCAGAACTACATAAGTAAAACAGCAAGGTTAGTATATTTAGGGACTTTCTGAGAACTAGAGACTTTGATGGATTAAGTCTTTGTTTCCATTTTGTCAGGGGATGCTGTCTATGCTGAGTTTTATGACCTGAATGGTGGTGCTTCCATCATGGAGTCAATTGTGCTAAGGTCTGGAGGCCTTTTACAGTAGACACCTGAAAACACCCAAGTCAAGGTTGAGGGACTGCAGCTCAAATCCCCCTTTTTACACCCTATTCACCACCCCAGTCCATCAGCTGACATACTCTGACCTCCAGGGGGGAGGACCGTAGGAAAAGGTGGACAGGAGCAGGAATTAAGATGTCAGAGATGATTCCCTTGAGAAAAGCAGTGACTCCTCAGGCCATGGCTTCTGGTAGATGAGATGAAATGCCTTTGAGTTCCCCCAACTTACATGTCCCCACCCCGTCTGGACCTGTGGTCCAGTTTAGGCTCATCCAGCTGAGGCTGCAGCTCGTCTTGCCCTCTCTGTTGCTGCTCTTCCGTTTTCTTCTCCAGCAGCTGAGTCAACTGTGTTTGCTCCTCCACAGAATCCACTCAGCTGGACCAGGAAGTGCTGAAAGAGGACCCTTCTTCCACAAGAGTACTCTGAGGCTTTTGACTCAGGTTGGGTCACATGGGGAGACCTCTATCATCACAACTATAATCATTCTGAGAGAGAGAGAGAGAGAGAGAGAGAGAGAGAGAGAGAGAGAGAGAGATCATCTCTGGGGCTTCATACCCTGTCATCCTGTCTCTCTTACTGGTCTCATGGTGGCCCCTGACTCCCCTGTAGTCATCACCCTACAGTATCCACTACCAAATGTTTTTCTTCCTTCCTCTGCCTGTCAAGGAGTCGTAGCCTCAGTCATGGTCTCTGCAGCCTCTGGAATCATGTCAATCTCAGCTCCATTGTTATCCATATTCTGGCTAATGTCCATCATAGTACCCTGATGCCAATGCTAGTACCCAAATTCCCATCCTAGTACCCAATGTCCATCCTAGTACCCTGATGCTCATCTTAGTACCCCAGTGTCCATCCCAGTACCTAATGCCCATCCTAGTGCCCAATACCCATCCTAGTACCCAATGCCCATCCTAATACCCAATGCCCATCCTAGTACCTCAAGGCCCATCCTAGTGCTCAATGCCCATCCTAGTACCCAATGCCCATTCTAGTACGCCAAGGCCCATTCTAGTATGCCCAAATGCATATCCTAGTACCTAATGCCCATCTAGTACTGGTCTTAATCTTAATCATATCAATACTTGTCTCCAAAATAATCTTGCCTCTCCTAGGTGGATGGTTATCAAAGCTGTCTGTGCTGGTCCTGGTCCTGTTGTCTGCATCTGTTTTGTCAGATCTTGGTTTCTACTGGGATTGAAAGAACAGTCATCCTGTCTTTATCCTATGCTTGATCAGCAAAACACCTCCAGGCCTTCTGTTTCCTAGAGACTTCTCACTGAGACTGAGGGCACTGAGCAGGGAACCCAGGTCCTCTAAGCCACCACAGCCAAAGCCTTTCAACCTGTCTGGATAGCTAGGTTCATGATGTAAGTGTGCTGCACACATGTTTAGTCCTCTGGAGAATTCCTTAGGAAGTTTTCTGTCCCACCATCATAGGGCAGATTCCTCTTGGAAACAGCCAAGAGTAACAATTTGGAAAGACTGCTCCAGTTGACATTGGGTTCCCAAGCAGGGTATGGAGGGGTGAACAGGGTGGAACGGCCAATCAGAGGAGCCCAATACGCATCCTTGTCATTGCTATGCTAGTGTATGGGCACATCTCTGCCAGAGCATCTGTTTCATCAGTCCAGTTGACTGGTTTGGGGTCAAAGGTGCTTCCTTCACCAGCTCATGTGGCCCCATTCTCAGCCAGAAAGTCTGTTAGGGACCTGGTCTTCCCCCTTTCCTTCTTCTTCTTCTTCTTCTCCTCCTCCTCCTCCTCCTCCTCCTCCTCCTCCTCCTCTTCTTCTTCTTCTAATTCTCCTCCTCCTCCTCCTCCTCCTCCTCCTCCTCCTCCTCCTCTTCTTCTTCTTCTTCTTCTTCTTCTTCTTCTTCTAATTCTTCTTCTCCTCCTCCTCCTCCTCCTCCTCCTCCTCCTCCTCCTCCTCCTCCTCCTTCTTCTGTGGTGAGGCTGCCATATTGTGGAAAGAGGAGAGAATGTAAAGTTTCACTTGTATTTTTTCAGTAGGGAGCCATGGACCACACCAGGGACAAGGGCAGCAGGAAGCCTGGTGGCCCTGCCTCTCAGTCCAGAGGGAGGATAATGGTGACATTTATCAGAGATGGAATGTGCCTGCTCTTGTCTCAGCTGACAGCAAGGATGCCAGACATATTCCTAACGTTCACAGCACTGGGGCACAGTTGTCAAGTCCCAGGAGCCACTGAAATTGCAGGAACTCTACAGGGGAAGCAGGTCAGAGTTATTCCTGACCTTCCTCATGGGTGTGACTCAAGATGGCTTCAGTCAAGCCAAGCAGGATCCCTGGACACACTCAGCCTCTGATGTGTTAGCCAGCTGGCTCCCCTGGGCTCTCTGACTTCTCTTTATCCTGACCTTTTCTCCCAAGGTGTCAGAGAGCAAGTCCTGTGCTGTGTTCCTGTGTAGACTTCTCACTCTACAGAGACCAATTTCCTCCAGACTCTGCAACCTGTGATACAGCTAGATTACCCAGGGACACTCGTTTCTCTCAGGCTGGGCTGAGCTCAGGCCTGTTCCTTCCCATGGATTGACTGAGCTCAGGGATCTGTGTGCAGATGTGCGTGCGGCTCAGCTGTAGAGGGGCCAAGACAAACAGCTGGACAGCGTCATTCTTACACAAGATGACTTCTTGTTTGCTTCTTAACCCCTAGGAGAGCATAAGGACGGTCTTTCTCATGGTGTCCCTGCCAATTTGCACACAGGACCAGAATGGCCCTTCAGACTGTCGTTCTGATTAACTGATGGCTTGATTTTCTCATGGGCTTCATTACCCTTATAAGAAAGATTTCATGCTGCCCAGAGATGCCTGTTGTATCCAGCCATGTTGGCATGTACAGCCATACACAGAGGGACTGACTCTGGGTGGGGGAGTGAGGAGGAGTGGTGGAGAAGAGGGCAAAGACGTTGGCATGTTCTCCATTTCATCTTTAACACGGGAGATGAAGTCCAGCTGGACTTTCTGAGGAGTCTTCTGAGAACATCCTTAGATGGCCCTTTCCAGGGAAGAGAGATGTCCAACATGGAACTGCCTCAGGGAGGGATAAATCTCCCATTCCGATAGTCAGATGAGATGTTCCTGTCAAGTTGTCTTCTAAACATTTGTGTTCACACCTGTAGATGGCTTTTCCAGCCTTGGACTGTATGAAGGAAAAATCAGGTACTGGGCAGTATCCATTAGAGGCTGATGATACCCAGTCAAGCTCCCTACAGCAAGTGACCATGGCTGTGGCAAAGGGGGGCTGTGCACAACCGTGAACAGAAGTGAGTCGTCACACATTTATATTACTCCCCTTCAAAGTTCAGGGGACATTATGGAATGTGGAGGGAACAAAGAACGTAAGAGCTGGGGGAAGGCCAGAGTGCTGCGGGGCTATCATTTCTGAATGAAGCTTTCTGTCGGCCCACCCAGAACCTGTGCAGTGACCTCCAGATGCACAGCTTCTGTGAGCTGTCACCCATGCTGGCGTGGCTGTCCTGCGAGGCAGCTGTCTTTGTGTTCCCCGCTCTCCTATAAGCAGCCCCTTAAACATACTCCTGTGAGTAACCCGAATAAACCTAGTTACTAAGCTGGGCTCAGATAGGACCATTCCTTTGGTCTGTCACCAGTTCCTTCCCTGAACTGGTGTAAAGAGACAGTTTTCATATCTCCCCAGAAAACTCAGGTACCAATTTGGAGTTCTCAGAACGTGGATAGCTGGGATCAGGTGAAGCAATTCCTGGGTCATCATGCTGGGGATGAATGATTGACACACACATTTCAGGCAACGTTACCACCCCATTAGACAAGGCAAAGGGCTTCAGAAACATGTGGGTGGTTGACGTCATTAGCAGTTGCTCATGGGGGACCCAGCCAGACCACCCACACTATGTCCACTGTCCTCAAGGCCAGCTGGGAATTGGGCAATGATTTTATGGTATTTAAAGTGTCATGACTCATCTTAGGCTTCAGGGAAATGCAGGGATGAAAATCACATTCTCAGAACCCTTGAGAGTTTGAGGATTTCTCTCCCTTTGGAGAGTTAGACTGGTTTAGAACAAAGAAGGAAACAGGAGTCACACCTGGATATAACCCCAGCAGTAACGCTCTTTAGCATAACTTTCTCATTTGCAAACCAGAACTGTCTCTGAAGCATCTATAATTTTCCTTTTCTAGTTTTTTTTACTTTTTATTTATTCTTTGTATCTTTCACCTCATGCATTTTGATCTCCCTCATCTCCCCATCCCTTTGTATTCAACTTCTGCCCTTGTGACCTCCCCCCAAAACAAAATTTAAGAGAAAAGAGAAAGATAGAAAGAGAGAGAGAGAGAGAGAGAGAGAGAGAGGGAGGGAGGGAGGGAGGGAGGGAGGGAGGGAGGGAGGGAGGAAGGAAGGAAGGAAGGAAGGAAGGAAGGAAGATCTCATTATGGAGGCTGTAGTATGACACAAAGAGCCACACATTTTACCCTTTTATCCATATATCTTTACTTGCAAGTGCTCATTGTAAAGAGTCATTGCTCTGGTTCAAGGCCTCTGGTTTCTGCTACACTATTGATGCTGGGACCTCTCTGGGACTCCTCTTGGATATCCTGTTGTTGCCCTGTGTCATGGAGATCCTGAAGCTTTGGGTCTGCAAGACCAACACCTTCAGTGCTCCAGCAGATCAGAGATGGGGGAAATGTCTGAGTGGGTAAACTCAAGCCATAGTTCTGGGCCTGGGTAGTTGCAGGGTTGGTCAACCCGCCAGCTCATCTCCCCCACGTCCTCAAGACCAGGGTGAGCTCTCCAGGGTTGCCCCGGCTAACTCACCCTAAGCAGCAAGGAGCAAGAGACAGGGACAGTTCTCCTGCTTTCATGCCCTCATATCAGCTCTCCCACACCTACACCACCAGGGTCAGTTCTCCCACACCTACACCACCAGGGGCAGCTCTACTGTGTTGCCCAGGTGAGGTGCAGGGGCCACTCTCTTGATCGCTGCAGCTGGTAAGTGGCAGGAAAGCTCTCCTGCTCTTATGAGCTCCAGGCTAGCTCTCCCACCCATCACAGGTGGTGAGGCGCAAAGGAGGGGAAAGGGCATCTCTCCCCCACCCACACCACCGTACGGCAGACTAGCGGCAGGGCTAGATATTCCAAGCTTGCATTCTCTGGGCCATTTCACCTGCATCCCTGGTAATAGGGTCAGCTCTACTGTGCTGTCCTGGCGAGGTACAGAGGCTGCTCTCCCAAGGGTGCAGCTGGTTAGGGGCAGGGGCAGCCCTATGTCTCTTATGACCCCAGGGCTAGCTCGCTCTCACCTGCCACAGATGTCAAGGGCATCTCTCCCCCGCCATGCCACCAGAAGACAGATAAGGGGCTGGGCCAGATCTCCTATGCTCATGTCCTCTGGGCCTGCTCACACCTCATACCCCAACTCCCTGTCAACAGGGTCAGCCCCACTGTGCTGCCCAGATGAGGTTCAGGGCCCACTTTCCCGAGTGCTGAAGCTGGTAAACAAGAGGGTCAGCTCCCTCTCCAGTTGGAGATGGTAGGGGCAAGGGAGCAGGACATCTTTCCTTTGCCCCCCACCACCACACACCCAACCAAAGAGGCAGTACCAGCTATCCCACCCTCGTGCCCTCAGGGCTAGCTCACCCATGCCCCTGTCCACAGGGTCAACTCTACTGTGCTGCCCAGCGGAGGTGCAGGGCCTGTTCTCCCAAGTGCTGCAGCTGGTGAGAGGTTGGGTCAGCTCCCCAGCCTGCTGCAGGTGGCACAGTGTGAGGGAAGGAGGGCAACTTTCCCCAACCCTGCCACCACATGGCAGAGGAGAGGGGTGCAACCCGCTCTCCCACCCATTCTTATGCCCTCAGGGCCAGCTCACCCATGCCCCCCAAAAAAAGATTCAGTTCTATTGTGCTGCCCAGATGAGGCGTGGGACCCTTTCTCCTGAGTGTTTCAGCCAGTAAGGGGCAGGACCACTTCTCCCCAATGTTGCCGCCAGTGAGGGGCGGGACCATCTCTGTACAGCCCTATCCTCTGGGCTTTCAGTGGTATCAGGAGCCATGAACATCAACACAGACCATGGCTACAACAGGATCATGAACCCAGACATGGGTACAGGGCACAGTCAGGCCCAGACATCACTATGGCCCTGAATGGCAATCAAGTCACCCATCTCAGCCTATTCCTCACCACATTTACCTCTTCAGATATACTTCTGTCCATAGGAAATGAATTATTCTCATTCCCTCCCTCTCTCTCTCTCTCTCTCTCTCTCTCTCTCTCTCTCTCTCTCCACCCCCACACCACTCCATACATTTGTTCAACATAATAATGCCCAACTGCCCAGCACTGCAAGGCACTGGTCAGGCCTGTGCTTTATCTTCAGAGACTGGGGCAGACCACCCCAGCATGTGTATGGGCCTTCTTGTCCTGCTCCATCTCATGGTGTCAGGTAGGACCATGCTTCTTCTCTTTTGAATTTTCTTAGGTCAAATATTGCCAATGTTTCTTTTAAAAATCTGTTTATTATTCATATTTTATGTGTGTCAGTGTTTCATCTGCATGTCTGTGGATGCTCTGAATGCATGCCTGGTGTCTAAGGAGGCCAGAAGAGGGTGCTGGATCCTCTGGAATTGGAGTTAAGGATGGTTGTAAGCTGTTGTGTGGGTTCTGGGAATTGAACTCTGGTTATTGACAAGAGCAGCAATGGTGAGTGACAGCCTTGTTGATCTCTTAACCTCTGAGCCATCTCTCCAGACTCTTTTAGCTATCATTTTTAACAGACAAGTTTAGATTTTGAAAAATGTAAGACTTGCTAAACTATGTTCATAGTAGCTTTATTCCTAATAACCAGAAACTGGAAACAACCTAAATGTCCCTCAACCCAAGAATGAATAAGGCAAATGTGGTGTATTTTCACAATGGAATATAACTCAGATGTTAGAAAATATGACATCATGAAATTTACCGGCAAATGATGGAACTCGGAAAAAAAAATCATCCTAAGCAAGATAACACAGACCCAGAAAGACAAACATGATACGTACTCACTTATAAGTGGATATTAGCTGTTAAATAAAGGATAATCCCACTAAAATATACAGACCCAGAGAGGCTAAGTACCAAGGAGGGCTCTGGGAGTGATCCATGGATCTCACTGGGAAGGGAAAATGGAATAGATTTGTGGGTGGATTTAGGGACAAGTGGGGATGAGAACAGGGGGGGACAGGTGGGGAGGGAGGGGTGAAGGGAGAGAGTACTAGAAGAAACGGCTGGAATAAGTGGGCATTTAAGTGGCAGAGTGGAAACCTAGTACAGTGGAAACTTCCTGGAACCTATGAGGGTAAACTTAGGAGGGACTCGTAGTAATGGAGAACATGCAGCCTGAACCTGCCATCTTCTGTAACAGGCAAGGCTCCCAGTGGAGGGACTGGGACACCAATCCAGAAACAAATCTTTGATCCACAGCCTGTCCTGCTGGCAAGATGCAGTGAGGCAATGGTGGCTCAGAGTTGGTGGGTGTGGCCAAGCAATGACTGGTCTAACTTGAGGCCCAAGCCACAAGAGTTGAGCCCATGCCCAACACTGCCTGGATGGGCAGGAACTGGAAGCTACAAGGCTCACAGACATAGGGTAGAACCGAACAGGCCTGCCACAAAAAGAAAAACAAACAAACAAGCCAGTGAGCTGATTCCTAATGACAGTCTGCTATACTCACAGGACCAGTGTCTACCCCTGCGGCGCGCTCCTCGGCCAGCGAGGAAGAACGACCACCACGCGAGGATTCTTCTCAGATCACACTTTATTGGAGCGCCTCTTGATTAAGGGAGAGCGGGAGGTGAGGGGCCCCGAGGACTAAACTGCAGCTGCTTATATAGGGAATCAGGCAAACGTGCCGTACTGTGATTGGGTCCTGCCAGACTGTGAACACGGGGAGCCACGGGATAGGCTGAGGACATAAGGACAATTACCATACTCGTGCATCATAGCCAAATATGGAGTTGTTTACAGCTAGGCTACCAGGAAGCCAGCGCCATCTTTGAATAGCGGCTCCCTACATACCCCAATTGTCATCAGAGAGGCTCTCTCCAGCAGCTGATGGGAGCAGATGTAGAGACCCACACCCAAACATTAGGCAGAGCTCCTGGGACCCTGTAGAAGAGGGAGAGGAAGGATTGTAGGAGCCAGAGGGGTCAAGAACACAGGAGAACACAGCCCACAGAATCAACTAACCAGGGCTCAAAGGGGTCACAGAGACTGAAGTGGCGATAATAGAGCCTGCATGGGTCTGCTAAGGTCCTCAGAGGACATGCTATGGTTGTTTAGCTTGGTGTTTTTGTGGAGTCCTAACAGTGGGACAGGGGGTGTCTTTGATTATTTTTTTTCCTGCTTGTGGGACCCTTTCCTCCTACTGGGTTGCTTCCAGCCTTGAAATGAGAGTTTGTGCCTAGTCTTACTGCATCTTATTATGCCATGTTTGGTTGATATCACTGGGAGGCCTGCTCTTTCCGGAAGGGAAGTAGAGAAGCAGTGGATCTGAGAGAAAGGGAAAGTGCGGAGGGGAACTGGGAGAAGGGGAGGGAGAGGAGGCTGTCATCAGGATATATTGTATGAGAGAATAATGCTTTCAAAGAAAAATATTAGATTTTTGAAGCTGTGGTAAAATACATATTGGCCCACCACTGTAAGCACAGTCGTGTGTGTGTGTGTGTGTGTGTGTGTGTGTGTGTGTGTGTGTGCAGCATTCCTACTACGGGAGCAACATCTCCACCATCCAGATCACCTGATCTGTGGACTGACACTGAACCCTTATATAATAACTTATCTCCACAACCTCTGCAAACACCACTGGCTCCTCCCCTGCAGGATCTGACCTCCCCATAGGACTCTCGAAGGAGATATGGATCATCTGCCCTTCCATGTCCTGATTATTTGATTTATGCTGATGTCCCCAGGCTTCATCATGTGGGACGGGGGGTGTCAGAATTTGCTGCCATTTAATGCTGAGAGATTTTCCATTCGACACACTGTCACATTCTCAGGTCTGTTCATCTCCTGATGAACATCTAGGCTGTGCCTTTGACTATGATCAATCAAGTCGCTATGGATGTGGGAGAACAGACATCCGTCCATGTCTCTGTTTTCCTTGTTGCTTCTGTGCATTGACTCAGAAGTGGACTGGCTGGATGATGTGGTTCTGTATATTTGGGGTGATCCGCCACACTGGTTGCAGTGGATTTGAGACTTTCCTATGACATAACAGTGACACCTGACAACTCTCCTATGTCTTCTAACTCAGGGTACAGGGGGGTAGACTGGACGGTACCTTTAGAACTTGCTGCAGAACTGCCTGGTGATGTGACTTTCATAACCAGTCCCCTCTCCCTACTACTACTGAACATGAGGCCACATCCTCTTCCTGACTGAACTTTGTTGGCAACTTTCACAGTAATCAGCAGAAAGTCTTCGGTGTTATTTCCTGCTTTTCTGGGTCAATTCTGGGTCATCTCACTGTGGTTTAATCCAAAAGCTACTGTCTTCACTCAGCAAATGTGCCTGCTGCTCCTGATGATCACACATGCAGCAAACTGAGTGTAAAGTCATCTGTGCTTCGACACAAAATATTACATTCATGAGTTAGACTCTGTTCTCCTTATGTGCAGTTCTACAACTGGACATAGAACAAAGACTGAGAATTACATTACAAGTTGTAATATATATATTACAACTTGGAACCTTCCTGAAATGACACTTGTTATCTAGGGCCAGGTTTTTCCCTAATGATCAAGACAAGCCATATGTTCTTGGGGTACAAGTGGCCAGACTATAATCATCTGGGAGCAGTGGCTGTCCATCACTCCCAGGAATGAACCCAGGGCCATCAACACAGCATGCTTACTCTCTTCCCTGTGTTTTGCATCATGGAAGATTTGTCTATCCTGACCAGGAAGATGATTTCAGAAGCCACCAAGTCTCATGTTCATTAGGAAAATCCCAGCCCCTAGAAAAAGGAGACCAGCAGAGAGGTGAATGCTGTTCTGGGGCCACACCTCTTCTCCAGTATATTGACTGTGATAGGGTGACCATGGTGGCCAGACATCTTAGCTGCTGACCCCTCCACTAGGAGATGCTGGTGTCCACACACCTCCCCTTAGAGTTCTTTCAGCTGATGTTTCCCATTGCATCAAGGTCACATTCCATTGGGTTAAAATTACCTCTAGATCATCCTCAACTCTTTTTTTTTTTTTTTTTTTGTTTTGTTTTGTTTTGTTTTTCGAGACAGGGTTTCTCTGTATAGCTTTGCGCCTTTCCTGGAACTCACTTGGTAGCCCAGGCTGGCCTCGAACTCACAGAGATCCGCCTGCCTCTGCCTCCCGAGTGCTGGGATTAAAGGCGTGCGCCACCACCGCCCGGCCATCCTCAACTCTTAAGTGACAGCCATCCTGAGTTTACATATAGCAGATCTTCAGGATGTTCAAGTGGGACAGACCCAAGGTTAGAGACCCCTATGTGGTGGTATTCTAATTGTACTGAAATGTGATTTTGATTGTATGTTAATAAATAAAGTTGCCCGGGGGTCAGAGCTATTAGAGCCATAGACAGAGTGTGGCGGTGGTGGCACACGCCTTTAATCCCATAGATCTCTATGTGTTCAGGGATACAGCCAGCATTGGAGACATATGCCTTTAAGACCTAGGGGGCTGTACATTCAGACAGTGACGAGGCAGTCCCGTGTTTGGGTTTACAACCAATGAGAAGCCAGAATGACTGGAAAAATCTACTTACAGACAGGAAGTAGCTCTCTTTCGCGAAGCTGGGACAGCAGGAGGAAGGGTGAGATTTTAGCTCTGAGCTCTGACCTCTCTGCTTTCTCTTTTACATTGTTTCTGTGTTTCTTATTTAATAAGACGGTTGGTTACATCAACACCCCTACTTCATTCCTTTACCATGTGAGTCTGCAGCTCCATCCTACTGCTCAACCCAGAGACTGTTCAAGAGTGTGAACACTCCAGTCTATTCTGTACTCTGCAGAGGGTCCATGTCACTGCTAGCCTGCAGCTCATGTGGACCCTTTCATGGTTCTACATCTTACTGATGTTCTCTGTCTAGCTAAAGTCATGCAAATAAAAGGGGACAGATTTCAGTGCAAGACAACTTGACATAAGAAACCTGGTCAACAATCACTGTAAACCAGAAAACATGGCCACAAGTATTCCTAGGGGAGAGCCAAATAGCCTCTAGGAGAGCCAAGATGTTCTCTTTGTTTTCAATGTTTTTCGCTCAGAGGCCATCTTTCTATACAGATTATACTGTGGACATGCACAGTAGTAAAACCATAATGACTGTCCATGTATATGTGATGAACTTTCCTTTTTCCCATTTAAACCTGGGTCAGGTCAATCTGTTTTGCTCTCTGGACTGAGGGACCTGGCTTGGGCTATAAACATTTCAGTTAAAGTAACTACTCCAGCCCCATGTACCTGGTTCATCTTTCATCTTCTGACCATCATGGATGAGGACCTGTGTGTTGAAATCAGGCAAAAGAGAAGCAGCATTGAAGGCAGTGGGCTTCTCAAACTGGACTGGAAGGTGGTCCAGGAATAGGGCGCATTATTGTGTCTAATGAGCATTAGACAGCCAGCATTTTTGTGTTCCTCAGCGATGAGCCTCAACAGTGTGGGATGCTGTGATTGTAAAATCCTGACCCAGACTTGATTTGTTTTGTTGTTGTTGTTATTTTTCATTAGACTAATGTCACAGCTCTTAGACAGGTGGGTCATCCTGTGGCTACAGAGTCCAACTGTTTGGAAGGGTATGTCACAGGGCATTTACATAGCCCCAAAGTTTGGGTCAGAACGCCTTTTGTATGTCTTTTGTTTTGTGGACAAACAGATGGAAAGGTTTGGAGACATCTAGAAGTACTAGGGTTGGAGCTGAAGTCAGAGCTGTTTTTAAAGCTTCAAATGACTCTTGGTCAATGTCTGTCCAGATTAGGGGGTCAATGACCTCCCCACCTTGGGCTGAGGCCTTGCTGTTTCCACGGACTCTGGAATCCAGAGGCAGCAATACCTGTCCACACCTAGGGACTCTCGACCCTGCCTCTCAGTCTTTGGAGCTGGGATCTGAAGGACGGCAGCAATCCTGCTCTGAGATAGGCTCCTTTTGCTCTCCTCGGCTGGTACACAAGTATTCTCTAATGCACAAAGTCAGGGGCTTTCTTAGTCGACATTCTGTGGCCCAAGGTCTTTAACTCTTACAGCAATCCCTCAGTGGCCCTTTTATGATTTATTTTAGCTTTAGAGTCCAGGAGGAGGTATGGTAAGAGTATATATTGTAAGAGTGAGATTCCAAGAAACCTCTGATGGACGAGCAGGAGGTCAGCACTTAATGTCTCATCAAACAGGATTGGAGAATTTTCAGATCTTTGGGACAACCTGATTCAGGTAAGTTGCTCACTGTAACCTCTATCTGGGTCTGCCCATGTAAAAGCAAAAATGGGTTGACTCACCTCTGCCCATGGGTGTACATCTGTTTCTCTGGAAGAATCAGACTCATGAGAACCAGAGGTTCCAGGTTTCTTCACAGGCAGGAGAGGTGTATTCCAGGGTGACTGGCAGGGCACCAGGATGCCTGTTTCTCTAAACCTGGCAATGTGGACCACAACTTCCCTTTTTGTTTCCAGGGTCATTGGGTGTTGTTTAATCTACATGGAAGTAGATAAACTGATTAGTTGAACAATCACAGGAAGTTGGTGTTTGGCCAGTCGCCAGGAATTGTAATTGGTTTGGTTTCTGCCCATATCCCCAGGAATTGTAAATCCAAAAGATAGTCCGAGCATATCCTTGGGCTAGGAGATATTCTTTTGGCAGAAGGCAAGACACCAATATTTTGCTGGGTATGTGTAAGTCTAACTGTGTCTCATCATCAGAGAAGGTGACTGTGGCTTTCAGTTTATGCAAAAGGTCTCATCTCTCAATCTGTTCTCTATTGCCAAAGCCCTTTGAGCTACCTCCAGCAATTGGGAACAATTTATACCTTTAAATTATTCTAATTTACAACCGGGCAGTGGTGGCACACACCTTCAATCCCAGCACTCGGGAGGCAGAGCCAGGAGGATCTCTGTGAGTTCGAGGCCAGCCTGGGCTACCAACTGAGTTCCAGGAAAGATGCAAAGCTACACAGAGAAACCCTGTATGGAAAAAAAATTATTCTAATTTTCATAACTTTTTTGTAATATTGAAGGCCAACTGGGTGACATGGGAAATCTTTTCAGCAGCTGTTGTTAATCCTTTTTTTAAAAAAAAGGGAGGAACCTACAAACATTATTTAAAAGTCCCCTTGGTCATTGTTGGACAGAAGGGAAAATCCATTCTGTCCAGGAAGAACTAATTCCCACCCATGGTTCAGGGGATTTTCTATTTTATTTCAGAGTATTGAAGGTTTTATGTTTTTCAATTACACAGATTATTTGTTGGAAAGGACACATAAATCATGAAAGAGGAAGGTGTGGAACTTCCTTTTTCAATCAGGTCAACTTTTTCAATCCCCAGGGGCTGCTTAGAGAAAGGGGGCTGGTAGAGGGAGTATGTGGCTTGAGAAACTATTTCTCCCCATTGTGTGCACTCTGCAGATGTCAGGGCCCTCCTTGCACAAGATCCTGGCCCCTTCCCTGCTCTCCATGGGGCCTGGGACTCACTCCAACCATGAGTGGAGTCAAGCAACAAAACCAGGCAGTGCTCTGGGTGTGGGACAGGCAGAGGTTGTTGGGTTTCTCTGGGTGACTTAGCAGAACCAACGGATTCAGGTCCCCAACAGGAGGTCACAGGTCATAAGCAGGGAGAGGTGGGTGTCTCACATCAGAGAAAGCCATTGGTCAGGTAATACAAGGAAATAGAGCTGACAGAAACACATACAGAGACACACAGTAGAGACAACCAGGGGTGGCCGCCACACGTTCATACACCTGAGCAGCCCAGGGGAGTCTGGTGATGTCTCACACAGATCCTGGACACTGAGCAGTACCCATGTCCGGCCTCTCCTTGTGTCCTAAACAGAAGAACTTACCTTAACCAGACTTACCTCCAGGGTGACATTCTAGTGTGTTTCCTTTTCTGGTGGAGGTATCAGACCCCTCCAAAGCATTAGGCAGGGATTTATCAAAGGGAATCCTGGGGACCTGGATTATCTCAGGTTTCTGATCCCCTTTGAGCACTTAGACCATGCACTCTTTCCCACTCTGAGACCCCCAGTGTCTCTAGGGATTTCCAGAAATGTTGTGGCATGTCCACCAGAGAAGACTATTCAAACATGGGTTTAAGCCAATAAAAAGTCTTTGTTAGCCCACCAGCAACTGCACCAGTGTTCAGAATCCCAGTGTAGCCCTGAGTCTTTCTCAGGTTGAGCTTTTAAACACAAAACCCACATCCTGTGTTGACATTCTTCAGGTAACAAGAACAGTTAACCAGAAGCAGATAGATCTCCAGATGCTAAAGAAAGGTTAGCACATCCAGAGACTTCTGGGAGAACCATGGACTTTGATGCATTAGCACTTTATATTCATTTTGTCAGGTGGTGCTGTCTATGTGCTGAGTTTTACAGCCTTAACAGTGCATCCATCATGGAGTCAGTTGTGCTAATGTCTCAAGACCTACTAAGGTTTGGGGTCTGTTACTCTGAGAGGGTGTGATACTTAGTGATTCCAAGCAGGAGCTCCTGGAAGGAGAACCCAGGAGAGCAGATGTCCACGTGCTGTGCACCTCATCCTCGGCAGCACCACAGTTGGCATCAAGAGGACCAAGGAGGTGGAGGTGGTGCTGAGGTAGCAGGTAGGGAAGGCAGGGATGAACAGAGCCCAGGGGTTACATGGAATGATCTGTGGAGGGTCCCCTAGTCTGTGGTGGCAGGTCTTTTCCCTCCAGATCATGGAGAACCCCCTCTGAAATGGGCTCGGCCATGAAGAACCTGAATGATGGGCATAAGGTCACTCCTTTGAGTGGGTCAGCAGGGAGCATGGGATGAGGGAAGCGTTCATCAAGCAACATGTTTTCAATGTTGTATCAGTGGAAAGTGGCTTGGAAGTGAGACATCCTCTCTCTCTTTCTCTCTCTCTCTCTCTGTCTCTCTCTCTCTCTCTCTCTCTCTCTCTCTCTCTTTCTCTTTCTCTTTCTCTTTCTCTTTCTCTTTCTCGTTCTGGTTTGGGTATATCAGCAGGACACTGTGTTCTGTTATCACTTGGATGCACAGCTGGTCACGGTGTGCACACAGCTAAGGACTGTCCAGTCCCATCCAAACTCTGCCTGTTGAAGATTCCTGGTAAGTTGGAGAATCTCTCAGCTCTCACTGCTGCATTCCACCAGCAGCCACTCTGAAAGAGGATTGTGGACCCATTTTGTTGCTAAGTTCAGCAAGGTTGGGCATCTGCCTCAGGTCACAGACACAGTAGCAATGAAGCTGACCTTGCAGGCAGGTTGGGGTCGGACCGCTCCCCCTTTCCATCTGCCCTAAGCCCAAGACAGGATGAAGGACTCCTCCGAGGAGACCATAGAACTTATGGGGACTCAGTGTGTGCACAGGATGCCGGAGACTTGACCAGGAGACCTCGGAGAGATGTCCGCTGTCAGTGTCCCTCCACTGAGAACTGGAGGAAACAATGAGATGGGACCAAGCCTCTCTGTTCTTCGGGCTGGACACAGAAAGCTGGCTCTGGAGTGCTCTGACTTTAGCAGAATGGGGACAAGGGCTGACTTAGAGACACAGGGACCCTGGGATTTTCTCATGCAATCTATCTCTGAACCCCCACTCTGGGTCAGACCCTGTGAAAAAACTGAGGCTTCAGAAGAGAGTGACTTGACCAAGATTCTGGGACAGGGGCTGAACAGGTAGGTAGGTGGCTGGCAGCCACGTTCCTTCTGGGATTCACCTGCTCTCTACTCAACTGTTAGGGGGTGAGTGGAAAGGACAGGGGCTCTGGTGTATCCAAGTGGAGGTTGGCATGCATACACACACACACACACACACACACACACACACACACACACACACACACACGACACACTCACACACTCACACACACACATAAGTTGCATTATGCAGTCAGACCTAGCTCCAGGAAGCCGAGTGCCTCCCTTGTCCCCACACCTGCAGCATAAGTTCTGGATGTCAGAGTGCTCTCTGGCGTCACTGGACTCGGGATTGCTTGACCACTGCAGAATGACTGGAAAGTCGATCCCTTCCCTCCTTCTGCATTAAAACTCAGCTGCTTCCAGGTGCTTCTGTGACCTGCACATGGTTTCCTGGAATGTTTGCTCTGATTGTTCAGAATGTTTGATGTCTGGGGACATTTCTTCGTGATTATAGGGGAGTCAGTTGGCAGTTTATGTTTGACAATCATTTGGGCAGAGGAAAAGGAAGAGTGTGAGAAGAGAGATGAGATTTGTGGGGAACAGGTGATCTTGAGAAAGCAGGAACCAGAGGGTTAGGAGAGTTACCTTGGTCGACAGAAAGTTGGGTATGTTGTTATCTGGGTTATGTGGTAGAGCAGTCTGGAAGGAAGTGAGATGTGTCATAGGGCAGCTTGATCAGCTGTTAGATTGGCGTGATTATTGTCTTTAGACAATGGATGGGTCAGTCTGATGTGGCCATCTGAAAAGGAAGGAGCAGCCATCTGTGGGGGGAAAATGTGTAGACAGAAAAGAAGGAAGAGGACCCTCTTGTGTGTGAGAGGGTGGGGTAGGAGATTTGGGGATTTATAGAATGACTCTATGAACCCATGTCTGTGATGAATAATCAAGGACGACTGTGAACACATGGAAATGACACAGTCAGATCAGTGGAGTTGCAGTGTGTCCTGAGGTCAAGCTCATTGGGCAGGCATGGCAAAGGAAAGCAGTTCACCACATGGCAGCCAGGAAGTGACAAGGAGGGACAGGAGGAGACACAGCCAAGATGAACCATTCTATGACATGCTCAGAGTGACCCACTGTCTCTAAAAATACCCCACTTCCTAATAGACCTTTCAGAATGTTACTGTTCAATAAGTTAAACCACTCTAGTCAGAGCCTTTCCCAAGCAATCTCTGCAAAGAGACACAGAGAGGCCAAGTAACAAGGAGGGCTCTAGGAGAGAGACATAGATCTCTGTGGGAAGGGGAAATAGAATAGATTTGTGAGTGGATTTGAGGGCAGGTGGGGATGGGAACAGGGGGGAACACGTGGGAGAGAGGGGGGTGAAGGAGGGAGCACTAGGAGAGACGGCTGGAATAAGTACAATTTAAGAGACAGACTGGAAACTAGTGGAAACTTCCTGGAACCTATGAGGGTAACCCTAGAAAGGACTCCTAGTAATGGAGAACATGCAGCCTGAACCTGCCATCTTCTGTAACCAGGCAAGGCTCCCAGTGGAGGGACTGGGACAGCAATCCAGCCACAAACCTTTGACCCACAGCCTGTCCTGCTGGCAAGATGCACTGGACAATGGTGGCTCAGAGTTGGTGGGTGTGGCCAACAGGTGACTGGTCTAACTTGAGGCCCAAGCCACAAGAGGGAGCCCATGCCCAACACTGCCTGGATGGGCAGGAACTGGAGGCTAGAAGACTCACAGACCTAGGGTAGAACCAAACAGGACTGCCACAAAAAGAAAGTCAGTGACCTGATTCCTAATGACAGTCTGCTATACTCACAGGACCAGTGTCTACCCCCATTGTCATCAGAGAGGCTTTCCCAGCAGCTGATACGAGCAGATGCAGAGGCCCACACCCAAATATTAGGCAGAGCTCCTGGGACCCTCCAGAAGAAGGAGAGGAAGGATTGTAGGAACCAGAGGGGTCAAGGACACAGGAGAACACAGCCCACAGAATCAACTAACCAGGGCTCAAAGGGGCTCACAGAGCCTGCATGGGTCACTAAGGTCCTCAGTGGACATGCTATGGTTGTTTAGCTTGGTGTTTTTGTGGAGTCCTAATAGTGAGAGAGGGGGTGTCTTTGATTATTTTTTTCCTGCTTGTGGGACCCCTTCCCTCCTACTGGGTTGCTTACAGCCTTGATATGAGGGTTTGTGCCCAGTCTTACTGCATCTTGTTATGCCACGTTTGGTTGATATCACTGTGAGGCCTGCTCTTTCTGAAAGGGAAATGGAGGAGCAGTGGTTCTGAGGGAGAGGGAAATTGGGGGGAGGGGAGACTGGAAGAAGGGGAGCAAAGGCAGGATGCCATCAGGATGTATTGTATGAGAGAATAATGTTTTCAAAGAAAAAAATTAGATTTTTGAAGCTGTGTTAAAATACATATTGGCCCACCACTGTAAGCACTGTGCTGTGTGTGTGTGTGTGTGTGTGTGTGTGTGTGTGTGTGTGTGTGTGTGTGTGTGCCGCATTCCTACTGTGGGAGCAACATCTCCAGATCACCTGATCTGTGGACTGACACTGGACCCTTATATAATAACTTCTCTCCACAACCTCTGCAAACACCACTGCCTCCTCCCCTGCAGGATCTGACCTCCCCATAGGACTCTCGAAGCTGATGTCCCCAGGCTTCATCATGTGGGACGGGGGGTGTCAGAATTTGCTGCCATTTAATGCTGAGAGATTTTCCATTCGACACACTGTCACATTCTCAGGTCTGTTCATCTCCTGATGAACATCTAGGCTGTGCCTTTGACTGGGATCAATCAAGTCGCTATGGATGTGGGAGAACAGACATCCGTCCATGTCTCTGTTTTCCTTGTTGCTTCTGTGCATTGACTCAGAAGTAGACTGGCTAGATGATGTGGTTCTGTATATCTGGGGTGATCCACCACACTGGTTGCAGTGGATTTGAGATTTTCCTATGACATGACAGTGACACCTGCCAACTCTCCTATGTCTTCTAACTCAGGGGTACAGGGGGGTAGACTGGACGGTACCTTTAAAACTTGCTGCAGAGCTGCCTGGTGATGTGACTTTCATAACCAGTCCCCTCTCCCACTCAGGAAACTACTGAACATGAGGCCACATCCTCTTCCTGACTGAACTTTGTAGGCAACTTTCACAATAATCAGCAGAAAGTCTTCGGTGTTATTTCCTGCTTTTCTGGGTCAATTCTGGGTCGTCTCACTGTGGTTTAATCCAAAAGCTACTGTCTTCACTCAGCAAATGTGCCTGGTGCTCCTGATGATCCCACATGCAGCAAACTGAGGGTAAAGTCATCTGCACTTCGACACAAAATATTACATTCATGAGTTAGACTCTGTTCTCCTTATGTGCAGTTCTACCACCGGACATAGAACAAAGACTGAGAATTACATTACAAGTTGTAATATATATATATTACACTTGGAACCTTCCTGAAATGACACTTGTTATCTAGGGCCAGGTTTTTCCCTAATGATCAAGACAAGCCATATGTTCTTGGGGTACAAGTGGCCAGACTATAATCATCTGGGAGCAGTGGCTGTCCATCACTCCCAGGAAGGAACCCAGGGCCATCAACATAGTGTGCTTACTCTCTTCCAGAGCTTTACATCATGGGAGGTTTGTCTATGCTGACCAGAAAGATGATTTCAGAAGCCTCCAATCACATGCTCATTAGGAAGATTCCAGCCCCTATAGAAAGGAGACCAACAGAGAGGTGAATGCTGTTCTGGGGCCATACCTCTTCTCCAGTATATTGACTGTGATAGGATGACCATGGTGGCAGACATCTTGGCTTCTGACCCCTCCGCTAGGAGATGCTGGTGTCCACACAGCTCCCCTTAGAGTTCTTTCAGCTGATGTTTCCCATTGCATCAAGGTCACATTCCATTGGGTTAAAATTACCTCTAGATCATCCTCAACTCTTAAGTGACAGCCATCCTGAGTGACATTTCTTGGCATGTCACTCACTGGTCAACTGAGCTGTTCTTTCAGTAGATCTTCAGGATGTTCAGGTGGGACAGACCCAAGGTTAGAGATCCCTATTCCACTCCCTCATCTGCTAGCCAGCAACTCATGTGGATCCTTTATAGGTCCTACATCTCACTGATGTCCTCTGACTGTCTAGCTAAAAACATGCGAATAAAAGGGGACAGATTTCAATGCAAGACAACTTGACAAAAGAAACAAGGTCAATAATCACTGTAAACCAGAAAACATGGCCACATGTATTCCTAGGGGAGAGCCAATAGCCTCTAAGAGGAGAGCCAAGATGTTCTGTTTGTATTTAATATTTTCCCCTCATAGGTCATCTTTCTCTACAGATCATACTGTGGATATGCACAGTAGTAAAAGCATAGTGACTGTCCATGTATATGTGATGAACTTTCCTTTTTCCCATCTGAACCTGGGTCAGGTCAATCAGCTTTGCTCCCTGGGCTGAGGGACCTGGCTTGGGCTAAAAACATTACAGTTAAAGTAACTACTGCAGTCCCATGTAGCTGGTTCATCCTTCTTCTTATGACCATCATGGATGAGGACCTGTGTGTTGAAATCAGGCAAATGGGTAGCAGGATTGAAGGCAGTGGGCTTCTCAAACTGGACTGGAAGGTGGTCCAGGGTTAGGCCCGGTACTGGGTTAAATGAGCATTAGACAGCCTGCATTTTTGTGTTCCTCAGAGATGAGCCTCAACAGTGTGGGATGCTGTGATTGTAAAATCCTGACCCAGAGTTAACTTGATTTGTTTTGTTGTTGTTGTTGTTGTTGTTGTTTTTCATTAGATTAATAGTAGCCACCACATCTTTTAGACAGGTGCCCACTATGCCCATCCTGTGGCTACAGAGTCAAATTGTTTGGAAAGGTATGTCACAGATGGCCCCAAAGTTTGGGTCAGAACACCTTTTGTAATGTCTTTTGTTTTGTGGACAAACAGATGGAAAGGTTTGGAGACTTCCAGAAGTGCTAGGGTTGGAACTGAAGTCAGAGCTGTTTTTAGAGCTTCAAATGCCTCTTGGTCAGTGTCTGTCCAGATTAGGGGGTCAGTGACCTCCCCTCCTTGGGCTGAGGCCTTGCTATTTCCACGGACTCAGCTAGTAGCCAAGGAAGGTAGATTGTAATAAACAAAGTTGGTCTTTCTTAGCTGACATACTGTAGCCCAAGGTCTGTAACTCTTGAAGACGTCCCTCAGTGGCCCTTTTGTAATTTATTTAGTTTTAGGGGCCAGGAGGAGGTATGGTAAGAGTATATATTGCAAGCGTGTGGTCCCAGGGAAACCTCTGATGGAGGTGGGATTCAAACAACACTGTAACCTCTCTCTGGGTCTGTCCTTGTAAAAGTAAAAATATGTTTTTTCACAGGCAGGAGAGGGGAATTCCAGGCTGGCTGGCAGGACTCCAGGATGCCTGTTTCTCTAAACTTGGCAATGTGGACCACACTTTTCCTTTGTGTTTCCAGGGTCACTGGGTGTTGTTTAATCTGCATGAAAGTAGATGAACTGATTAGTTGAACAATTGTAGGAAGTTGGTGTTGGGCCAGTCCTGAGGGGTTGTTTTTTGCCAATGTCCCCAGGAATTGTAAATCTGAAATATATAGTCCACCTTTATCCTTTGATTGGGAGCAGGACAACAGAACTTTCAACTAGGAGATGTTCTTCTGACACAGGTAAGACACCAACATTTTGCTGGGTATGTGTAAGTCTAACTGTCTCATCATCAGAGAAGGTGACGGTGGCTTTCAGTTTTTGCAAAAGTTCTCATCTCTCAATCTGTTCTCTGTTGCTAAACGAAATTGAGGTACTCCAGCAACTGGAACCTACTTATATCTTTAAATTTTTCTTATTTTTATAACTATTTTCTAATATCTGGGGCCAACTGAGTGACAGGGGAAATCTTTTCAGCAGTGGTCCTTAATCCTTCTAAAATGGACCCAGCAAACATTATTTAAATTTGTCATTGGTCAGTGTTGGACAGAAGGGAAAATCTGTTCTGTCGAGGCAGAATTGTCCTGCACGAACCCCCACCCTACAAGGTCTGGGGCAGGGAGACTACTTTTTTCAGAGAAGGTAGGTTTTGAGTTTTCCAATTATACAGATTATTTGTTGGAAAGGACACATAAATCATGAAAGACGAAGTTGTGGAACTTCCTCTTTAGCCCAGGTGATCTTTTCCCATCCCCAGGGGCTGCTTAGAGGAAGAGGGGCTGATAGAGGGAGTGTGTGGCTTGAGAAACTATTTCTCCCCCTTGTGTGCACTCTGCAGATGTCAGGGCCCTCCTTGCACAAGATCCCGGCCCCTCCCCTCCTCTCCATGGGGACTGGGGCTCACTCCCACTCTGAGACCCCCCAGGTGTCACTAGGGATCTCCAGAAATGTTGTGGGGTGTCCACCAGAGAAGACTATTCAGACTCGGCTTTAAGCCAATAGAAAGTGTTTGTTAGCCCGCCAGCTACTACACCAGTGTTCAGAATCCCAGTGTAACCCTGAGTCTTTCTCAGGTTGAGCTTTAAGCACAAAACCCATATCCTGGGTTGACATTCTTCAGGTAACAAGAACAGTTAGCCAGGAGCAGATCTTCAGATGCTAAAATCAATGTTAGCACATCCAGAGACTTCTGGGAGAAACATGGACTTTGTATTCATTTTGTCAGGTGGTGCTGCCTATTAGCTGAGTTTTATGGCCTGAATGCTACGTCCATCATGGAGTCAGTTGTGCTAATGTCTCGAGACCTACTAAGGTTTGGGGTCTGTTGCACTGAGAGGATGTGATACTTAGTGATTCCGAGTAGAGGCTCCTGGAAGGAGAACCCAGGAAAGCAGATGTCCATGTGCCCTGCACCTCATCCTCGGCAGCACCACAGTGGGCATCAACAGGACCAAGGAGTTGGGGGGGGGGCATGCTGAGGCTGCAGGTGGGGAAGGGAGCCATGAACAGAACCCAGGAGGGAGTGATCTGTGGAGAGTCCCCTAGTCTGTGGCAGCAGGTCTTTTCCCTCCAGACCACGGAGACCCCCGTGTGAATTGGGTTCAATCAGGAAGAACCTAGAATGACAGGCCAAAGGTCACTCCTTTGAGTGGGGTCAGCAGGGAGCTTGGGATGAGGGGTAGCATCCAGCAAGCAACAAGTTTCCCGTGTAGTGTTAGTGGAGAGTTCCTTGTAAGTGGTGCTTTCTCTTTCTCTTTCACTTTCTGGTTTGGGTATATCAGCAGGACACTGTGTTCTGTTATCACTTAGATGCACAGCTGGTCACGGTGTGCACACAGCTAAGGACTGTCCAGTCCCATCCAAACTCTGCCCGTTGAAGATTCCTGGTAAGTTGGGGGATCTCTAAGCTCTCACACCTGCATACCCACACAGCCACTCTGAAAGAGGATTATGGACCCATTTTGTTGCTAAGTTCAGCAAGGTTAGGCATCTGCCTCAGGTCATACAGTAGCAATGAAGCTGACCTTGTAGGCAGGTTGGGGTCGAGCCGCTCCCCTTTTCCATCTGCCCTAAGCACAAGACAGGATGAGGGACTCCTCTGAGGAGACCATAGAACTTATGGAGGCTCAGTGTGTGCACAGGATGCCGGAGACTTGACCAGGAGACCTCAGAGAAATGTCCGCTGTCAGTGTCCCTCCACTGAGAACTGGAGGAAACAATGAGATGGGACCAAGCCTCTCTGTTCTTCGGGCTGGACACAGAAAGCTGGCTCTGGAGTGCTCTGACTTTAGCAGAATGGGGACAAGGGCTGATTTAGAGACACAGGGACCCTGGGATTTTCTCATGCAATCTATCTCTGAACCCCCACTCTGGGTCAGACCCTGTGAAAAAACTGAGGCTTCAGAAGAGAGGGACTTGACCAAGATTCTGGGACAGGGGCTGAACAGGTAGGTAGGTGGCTGGCAGCCTCGTTCCTTCTGGGATTCACCTGCTCTCTACTCAACTGTTAGGGGGTGAGTGGAAAGGACAGGGGCTCTGGTGTATCCAAGTGGAGGTTGGCATGCATACACACACACACACACACACACACACACACACACACACACACACACACACACATAAGTTGCATTATGCAGTCAGACCTAGCTCCAGGAAGCCGAGTGCCTCCCTTGTCCCCACCCCTGCAGCATACGTTCTGGATGTCAGAGTGCTCTCTGGCGTCACTGGACTCGGGATTGCTTGACCACTGCAGAATGACTGGAAAGTCGATCCCTTCCCTCCTTCTGCATTAAAACTCAGCTGCTTCCAGCTGCTTCTGTGACCTGCACATAGTTTTCTGGAATGTTTGCTCTGATTGCTGGACACCTGGGGTTAGAATTGGTCCAGCCTGGGATTTGTTCAGAATGTTTGATATCTGA